>NC_045594.1:7001378-7365383 GCF_009819795.1 Aythya fuligula | reverse complement strand
GGAGGTGCCCCGCTAGACCTTCTCTTCACAAGCAGAGAAGGACTGGTGGAGGACGTGATCGTCGGGAGCTGTCTAGGGCAGAGTGACCACGCAATGGTGGAGTTCACTATTCTTGGCGAGGCCAGGAAGGGGACCAGTAAAACCGCTGTATTGGACTTTCGGAGGGCTGACTTTGAGCTGCTCAGGACACTGGTTGGTGGAGTCCCTTGGGAGGCGGTTCTGAAGGGCAGAGGGGTCCAGGAAGGCTGGGCGCTCTTCAAGAGGGAAGTCTTAATGGCGCAGGAACGGTCTGTTCCCACGTGCCCAAAGACGAGCTGGCGGGGAAGAAGACCGGCCTGGCTCAACAGAGAATTGTGGCTTGATCTTAGGAGGAAAAAGAGGGTTTATAAGCTTTGGAAAAGTGGGCAGGCCACTAAGGAGGACTTTAAAGAAGTAGCGAGGTTGTGCAGGGACAAAATTAGGAAGGCCAAAGCTCATCTGGAGCTCAATCTGGCTACTGCCGTTAAAGATAACAAAAAACGTTTCTATAAATACATCAACACAAAAAGGAGGACTAAGGAGAATCTCCATCCTTTACTGGATGCGGGGGGAAACTTAGTTAAAAGAGATGAGGAAAAGGCGGAGGTGCTCAATGCCTTCTTTGCCTCAGTCTTTAGCAGCAATACCGGATGTTCTCTGGATACTCAGTACCCTGAGCTGGTGGAAGGGGATGGGGAGCAGGATGTGGCCCTCATTATCCATGAAGAACTGGTTGGTGACCTACTACGGCACTTAGATGTGCACAAGTCGATGGGGCCAGATGGGATCCACCCAAGGGTACTGAGGGAACTGGCAGAGGAGCTGGCCAAGCCACTGTCCATCATTTATCAACAGTCCTGGCTATCGGGGGAGGTCCCAATCGACTGGCGGCTAGCAAACGTGACGCCCATCTACAAGAAGGGCCGGAGGGCTGACCCAGGAAACTACAGGCCTGTCAGTTTGACCTCAGTGCCAGGAAAGCTCATGGAGCAGATCCTCCTGAGAGTCATCATGCAGCACTTGAAGGGGAAGCAGGCGATCAGGCCCAGTCAGCATGGCTTTATGAAAGGCAGGTCATGCCTGACGAACCTGATCTCCTTCTATGACAGAGTGACGCGCTGGGTGGATGAGGGAAAGGCTGTGGATGTGGTCTACCTTGACTTCAGCAAGGCTTTTGACACCGTCTCCCACAGCATTCTCCTCAAGAAACTGGCTGCTCTTGGCTTGGACTGGCGCACGCTTCGTTGGGTTAGAAAACTGGCTGGATAGCCGGGCCCAAAGAGTCGTGGTGAATGGAGCCAAGTCCAGTTGGAGGCCAGTCACTAGTGGCGTCCCCCAGGGCTCGGTGCTGGGGCCGGTCCTCTTTAATATCTTCATCGATGATCTGGACGAGGGCATCGAGTGCACCCTCAGTAAGTTCGCAGATGACACCAAGTTAGGTGCGTGTGTCGATCTGCTTGAGGGTAGGAAAGCTCTGCAGGAGGATCTGGATAGGCTGCACCGATGGGCTGAGGTCAACTGCATGAAGTTCAACAAGGCCAAGTGCCGGGTCCTGCACCTGGGGCGCAATAACCCCAAGCAGAGCTACAGGCTGGGAGAGGAATGGTTGGAAAGCTGCCAGGCAGAGAAGGACCTGGGAGTGATGGTGGACAGTCGGCTGAATATGAGCCAGCAGTGTGCTCAGGTGGCCAAGAAGGCCAACGGCATCCTGGCTTGTATTAGGAACAGCGTGACCAGCAGGGCTAGGGAGGTGATCGTCCCCCTGTACTCAGCTCTGGTGAGGCCGCACCTCGAGTACTGTGTTCAGTTTTGGGCCCCTCGCTACAAGAAGGACATCGAGGTGCTTGAGCGGGTGCAGAGAAGGGCGACGAAGCTGGTGAGGGGCCTGGAGAACAAGTCCTACGAGGAGCGGCTGAGGGAGCTGGGCTTGTTCAGCCTGGAGAAGAGGAGGCTCAGGGGCGACCTTATCGCTCTTTTTAGGTACCTCAAGGGAGGCTGTAGCGAGGTGGGGGTTGGCCTGTTCTCCCACGTGCCTGGTGACAGGACGAGGGGGAATGGGTTTAAGTTGAGCCAGGGGAGTTTTAGGCTAGATGTTAGGAAGAACTTCTTCACTGAAAGGGTTGTGAGGCATTGGAACAGGCTACCCAGGGAAGTGGTGGAGTCACCATCCTTGGAAGTCTTCAAAAGACGTTTAGATGTAGAGCTTAGGGATATGGTTTAGTGGAGGGCTGTTAGCGTTAGGTTGGAGGTTGGACTCGATGACCTTGAGGTCTCTTCCAACCTAGAAAATTCTGTGATTCTGTGAAAGCCTGTCTCTGCTAGGACTCGGGCCACAACACAGGCAGCCTTCTTTGCCTGCCATTCCTTCATCTCTCTTCCTCTCCTTTCCATCCTGGCCCTGACTCCCCCTGAAGATTTTCCTCATCTTTCTCCAACCCTCTGCCTCACTACCCGCTGCACTGTCAATACCATTAGTTTCGATCTCTCTTTTTTTTTTTTTTTTTTTTCCCTTCTTATCTCCCCTCCAGACACACACCTCCAGGGCCTCCCGCAGGAGGGTCCCCCAGTGACTGTTCACTACATTCCCCCCACCTTCTGAAGCATTTTCTGCGTATTTTGCCAGGCTTTAATCACACAATGCACTTTCAAGAGCCCTTGGGATACTGGGTCCTCAGGTCTCATCCCCAAGTACTTTCTCATTCTGACACTAAGTCTCTCATATGATTTCTGTGTTGCACACTATTATTATTCCAGCCAGGATTGGCAAGTGGGTATTTCTGCCCTGCCGGTATTACCCCTGGTCCTGGAGGATGAGCTCTTTCCCATTCTTGTATAGCAGCTCTCCTCCTGATCATTCCCATTTCTTTCCCTGTAAACAACATACTTATAGACATAATTCCCTCCCCGAAGAGTATAAATAAGGTCGTAGGAACTGGTCTAATTGTTCAACTAGGCTGTTGGGGTCCTCAAATAAAGAATTCCTCTCCTTCTTAAAAGTCCTAACCTCTCTGCTGGTAAGGAGGAGGGGGTAGTTCACCTAAGAGGATACGCAGTTAGTGTTAGTACTGTTAGTATCAGGGAAGGCAAAATTCTCAACATATCTTCTACCTTGTTCTAATTCTTGCCAGAGCCTAGAGTACAATCCTTCTTTAGGGACAGTGTTAATTACAGTCCCTGTCTCCCTTCCTGGAGTGACTGCTGCTGCCACCAGTTCAATATTAAGATTATAGGGAGCATAACTTGGCTCCTTCTCTGAAAAAGCAATCTTATTGTTTACACATAAATTTAAAGCCTGAATTTTCATCAGACCCGTATTTTGGCCAAAATACTGCTGTTTCCTTAATTGATTCTTTTGTCCACACTGATACACAATGTTTAACCTTTTTTTTTTTTTTTTTTTTTTAATTACTTTTCTTTTAAAAACCCTCTAATTTTGGGATTATGTTTCCAATTTCTTATCATTTTTCAGGAAGAACTATTAGTAGGCACTCCCCCAGGGATATCTCCCTGTCCCCTGGAACTCATATTTTCCCATTTTTCCTAACCCTCGCCAGTATGTGCTACAGAAATTTCCCTTCTGCAGTGTACCACACACCAACGTACTGAAAAATGGGGGTGTAGCGCAAAGCACTTCCCCGTGCCAGCGTTACCGCACACCTATGAGTTTACCAGATTCCCTGGAACTCGTACTTCCCATCTTTCCTAACCCTCGCCAGTATGTGCTACAGAATTTTCCCTTCTGCAGTGTACCACACACCAACGTACTGAAAGATGGGGGTGTACCGCCAAGCACTTCCCCGTGCCAGCGTTACCGCACACCTGAGTTTACCAGATTCCCTGGTGTACTTCCAAGCACTTCCCCGTGCAAGGATTACCGTACACCAGATTCCCCTGGTGTAGTGCCAGCACTTCCCCGTGCAAGGGCTTACCATACACCAGATCACCCGACCCCCAAGGCAATACTTAATATTTCTTACCTTGGTCTGTGCACAGAGTTACCGGATCGATTCTTAAAAACCTGGAGTGCCTACCTTCTTCCTTTCCCCACTACTTCACGGATCCTGCCTCTTTAACCAGTCTCGGGCCCTCTGTCAGCTTTCCGCAGAACCGCCACCGTCGATGCACAGGACCGCTGAAATCAGCGGGGCATGCCTTCCTGCTGCTGCGGCGGTGGGGCTCCTCAGTAGGTGACTGGATCCCGGACGAGCCCCCAAATTGTGAGAAACACTCCGTAGCCAATAACTTAGGCTCAGGCGAGGATCTCAGTGAAGTAGTAATTTATTCGCGATTGCAATGGCGGGCGCCCCACAAGCAGGAGAGAGCGCATCTACTAGTTCCAAAACACAGTTTATATACCTTTTGATGGCAGGACCCTCCCCTGTTTCCCCACTGAGTGGGTAATCCAGATTCACAATCTATTTGATGCTTCACAAACAATGCATGGCCTTCAGTCGCCGGCCTGTTAAATTTCAAATTTCTTTTGACATTTTTACTGCTTGAAGTGGTAATGTTTCTTCACTTATCTGACTTGACTTGACACCGTGATTTTCACCTAATTGTCCTAAGGAGTCTGATTGTCTGCATTTTACAAGGTCGCCTGCTAAACTTTCTTATCACTGTAAGCATATCTCAGTACCACATTCCCTCCTTCTAAACAATGTAACTCTGCAAAAACAACATTTCTATTCCCACACACCCCCAAAGTGGCACTGTTATCCCAGCCCCACTTTTTAGGGTTTCATTAGTTAATTTAATCCTTGATACTTTACAGGTCAATAATGACCTAGCTGTTCCCCAGTGTATTGGGTTTGATGGCAAGGTTCGGGGGCTGTGAGCAGGGGGGTGGGAAACTGCAGTGGCAGTCCCCGTGAGAAAAAAAACCCGGAAGCCTCCCCGTGGCAGATAAGGGACAATTTCATCTGGCCCTAAGGGGCCCACTGCTGCCCAGAGCCAAGCCATGAGCAACACAGTCCGTGCCTCTGTGAGAACACATCCACGAAAACAAACAAACAAAGAAACAAACAAAAGCTTGCTGCTCAACAGCAGTTGGGAGAGCGAGAAACCCCCCCGCAGACACCAAAGTCAGTGCAGAAGGAGGGGGAGGAGGCGCTCCAGGCGCTGGAGCCGAAGCCCCCCCTGCGGCCGCTGGAGAGGCCCCTGGTGGAGCAGGCTGTTCCCCCCTCCCCGATGCTTGGGAAACTGAACAAACACCACAGCAAATATGCAAATATACCATAACTTCTAGACTGTTACTTAGATAATGCCTACATCCTCTTTCCCTGCTCATTCAACTTCAAACAGCTCTGTTAAATATTACATGCCACACCTTTAACACCTTCAGCAACTCTTTTAACACTTCCTTTATCTTTTTCCAGCCTGTACTTTTCTAATACCAGCACCAAAGGCTCAGTCAGGGTCCAACTTAATTCCATACCTTTTCCCTCCAAGATACTGAAACAACATATCAATATAGCATATTTCATCCCATTTTCCTTCTTTCCTCCTTCTTCCACTCCAGATATTCCCATTCGAATGGCCAGCCTGGCCACACTTAAAACATCTTATCAAAGCCTGTCTCTGCTAGGACTCGGGCCACAACACAGGCAGCCTTCTTTGCCTGCCATTCCTTCATCTCTCTTCTTCTCCTTTCCATCCTGGCCCTGACTCCCCCTGAAGATTTTCTTCATCTTTCTCCAACCCTCTGCCTCACTACCCGCTGCACTGTCAATACCATTAGTTTCGATCTTTTTTTTTTTTTTTTTTTTTTTTCCCTTCTTATCTCCCCTCCAGACACACACCTCCAGGGCCTCCCGCAGGAGGGTCCCCCAGTGACTGTTCACTACATTCCCCCCACCTTCTGAAGCATTTTCTGCATATTTTGCCAGGCTTTAATCACACAATGCACTTTCAAGAGCCCTTGGGATACTGGGTCCTCAGGTCTCATCCCCAAGTACTTTCTCATTCTGACACTAAGTCTCTCATATAATTTCTGTGTTGCACACTATTATTATTCCAGCCAGGATTGGCAAGTGGGTATTTCTGCCCTGCCGGTATTACCCCTGGTCCTGGAGGATGAGCTCTTTCCCATTCTTGTATAGCAGCTCTCCTCCTGATCATTCACATTTCTTTCCCTGTAAACAACATACTTATAGACATAATTCCCTCCCCGAAGAGTATAAATAAGGTCGTAGGAACTGGTCTAATTGTTCAACTAGGCTGTTGGGGTCCTCAAATAAAGAATTCCTCTCCTTCTTAAAAGTCCTAACCTCTCTGCTGGTAAGGAGGAGGGGGTAGTTCACCTAAGAGGATACACAGTTAGTGTTAGTACTGTTAGTATCAGGGAAGGCAAAATTCTCAACATATCTTCTACCTTGTTCTAATTCTTGCCAGAGAGTAGAGTACGATCCTTCTTTAGGGACAGTGTTAATTACAGTCCCTGTCTCCCTTCCTGGAGTGACTGCTGCTGCCACCAGTTCAATATTAAGATTATAGGGAGCATAACTTGGCTCCTTCTCTGAAAAAGCAATCTTATTGTTTACACATAAATTTAAAGCCTGAATTTTCATCAGACCCGTGTTTTGGCCAAAATACTGCTGTTTCCTTAATTGGTTCTTTTGTCCAGACTGATACAAAATATGTAACCTTTTTTTTTTTTTTTTTTTTTAAATTATTTTTCTTTTACAATCCCTCTAATTTTGGGATTATGTTTCCAATTTCTTATCATTCTTCAGGAAGAACTATTAGTAGGCACTCCCCCAGGGATATCTCCCTGTCCCCTGGAACTTATATTTTCCCATTTTTTCTAACCCTCGCCAGTATGTGCTACAGAAATTTCCCTTCTGCAGTGTACCACGCACCAACGTACTGAAAGATGGGGGTGTACCGCCAAGCACTTCCCCGTGCCAGCGTTACCGCACACCTGAGTTTACCAGATTCCCTGGTGTACTTCCAAGCACTTCCCCGTGCAAGGATTACCGTACACCAGATTCCCCTGGTGTAGTGCCAGCACTTCCCCGTGCAAGGGCTTACCATACACCAGATCACCCGACCCCCAAGGCAATACTTAATATTTCTTACCTTGGTCTGTGCACAGAGTTACCGGATCGATTCTTAAAAACCTGGAGTGCCTACCTTCTTCCTTTCCCCACTACTTCACGGATCCTGCCTCTTTAACCAGTCTCGGGCCCTCTGTCAGCTTTCCGCAGAACCGCCACCGTCGATGCACAGGACCGCTGAAATCAGCGGGGCATGCCTTCCTGCTGCTGCGGCGGTGGGGCTCCTCAGTAGGTGACTGGATCCCGGACGAGCCCCCAAATTGTGAGAAACACTCCGTAGCCAATAACTTAGGCTCAGGCGAGGATCTCAGTGAAGTAGTAATTTATTCGCGATTGCAATGGCGGGCGCCCCACAAGCAGGAGAGAGCGCATCTACTAGTTCCAAAACACAGTTTATATACCTTTTGATGGCAGGACCCTCCCCTGTTTCCCCACTGAGTGGGTAATCCAGATTCACAATCTATCTGATGCTTCACAAACAATGCATGGCCTTCAGTCGCCGGCCTGTTAAATTTCAAATTTCTTTTGACATTTTTACTGCTTGAAGTGGTAATGTTTCTTCACTTATCTGACTTGACTTGACACCGTGATTTTCACCTAATTGTCCTAAGGAGTCTGATTGTCTGCATTTTACAAGGTCGCCTGCTAAACTTTCTTATCACTGTAAGCATATCTCAGTACCACATTCCCTCCTTCTAAACAATGTAACTCTGCAAAAACAACATTTCTATTCCCACAGGCCGAACCTATCTTCATGAGGCGATCAATGTCCCTGTTCCTGTCCTGGTCCGTGTTCTGCTAGCCTGTCCCTATTCATTTCTTTTTTTTTCTACTTCTTTATTGATGACATAACTTCATTATATTTTGTTGCCTTTTTTTTTTCTTCTTCTTTCTTGAGAGCAGGCTCCCCTCTTATACCCTTCTCCCCACAGCAGTTCTTTTCAAAAACAACTTTTCATTGGTCAAACAACTTTGCCTGGCAACCAGCAAACACCCAGCAACTTCCATGCCTTAAGGGCTGTAGAACAAGCAACCCAAGACTGCATGGAGTCTCATGAATCACCCTTCTTTGTTCCCTCTAAACTCTTTTACATTCCTGATGGCCTCATCGTTAAGAGTCTGATGTTATCACCAACCATGGGGCTTGTCGACCCCCATGGCCCCACTCCCACATCTCCCCCTTCTTTATTAATATCAACCATCTTCTTGACACAAATTATTACTCCATATGTTACCTATTAATGTAAAAGTTTATGCATCGCATCCTAAAATCTAGGGTCCATGAATAAAGGCTAATTGTATTTTCTAAGTCAAACAAGCTATAGAGAAGTGGGAACAGCGTGTGGATGGTGTTCAAGTGTTACTGTTTAATATAACACTCTATGCAAATAACGCAAAAAAGTCTATATACTCAGGACTGTTTACATATGAATAAATAGGGAAAATTAGCAAATACAGTATTTAAAATTATCTACAAAAATGTGTTTTACCAGGTATTCACTGTTTGTATCAAGTTTTAATGCAGAAAGTTGAGGACAATACCAAAGCGTATGAAAGAAAAACTATTTAAATAAAGATGTTTTAAAATTCTCCTTAGAAAACAAACAACTGAACTGAAACAAAGCCTAAAGCCAATAGGTGGCCTTACCAGCAAACATCTTCAATCAAAAGGCCATAACAGCTACGTTTTAACCATTACTTGATTTATTTTACACCATGAGGTAAAAGCAACACATTTCCTTTTAGTAAAGTATACACAAATAGCCTCACTCAGAATACACTTTAAATGCACATAAAAAAAAAGTATTCATCTTACAAATTGTTTTACAAACCAAATATACAATAGCTTTGAAAACACTATTTTAGAAAACAAAATCCAATGTAAAAAGACTGCTTAAAACAACTGAAATGATAAAGATTTCTGTATGGCTATCTTTAAAGTTTTCTTACTGCATCATCAATATCAGAAATCTGTTCCTTCAGCTGGTTCCACTGTTCTGGATTTAAAGAAATACCTGAAATGTATTAGAAACAAACACTTAGTACAATAAGAAAATTGTAATTCAGCATCTTGCATATTTACAACCAAGACTGATTTCATACACAAAGACTGTCACAACTATTAATGTTTGAGCTACATCAAGTGTAATAAGTCTCAGCTGCAGAGTTAAACTACTCAGAACACTTCAGTTTAGACCTTTAGCCCATCTCTGGACAAGTTTACCTTACAAAGAAAATGGGTACAATACAACATTCATTCACAAGTGTTTTGCTAAATGCAGGAAGAGAAAGAGCTCTTGCCCTGATAGGGGGCAGCACAAAATGAGGTGAGATGTAGGAAACCAATTCTATTTCAGTTGGCTGCTAAAAGCCAAATACCTCTGTGGACTGAACTAAGTATTTTCGATATACTATAATTCTGTGTTGTTTTCTTTTCTTGTGAAAACCTGTGGAATTCTTTCTTAAAGCACTGTGAATATCGTATGCTATAAGTAATATTTTAGAGAAGCTTTATTCTATTCCCTAGCACTCAAACCAACATGGAATATCACTACAGATTCTTGTGACATTCAATCAACCACTCAGTACCCCACAACTCATCTCCTCAGTTCTGAATTTTTACTTCCTCAAGCTCCAGTCCAGGCACACATTTCCATTGTGCATTAGCCTCCTCCTTCTTCCCCTACTAATCTCTATGCCAACTCTATGTAAGTAGAGGCTCATAGGCCTACCTCTCACCCTCTCCAGCCAGGCTCTTCTACTATTTACCCCCTTTCTCCCCCCCTCAGTGATCAGGCTTCTTTCATTGCTTTCTCCCTGTAGGTGGAGCAGGACCTGAAAACAGGTAAAACTATGAATTCCACTTTTGGGGCTCATCACCCCCCCCCCCCTTCTACTACTAGTGCTTTATCAGAGTACTGTTATTTTGAGCAGCAAGAAGTCTGCACTGTTACTTTTTCTAACGAGTTCTCCCACTAGTCTTTAGGTGGAAGATGTGTTTTGAAAACAGTTTGGTCAGGCATGCTAACCATTATTGGGGGACCAAATGTCATCAAGTTGCCCCTGAACAACATACAATATGAACTGTATGCAGGCATGAAGTTTAGAACTGCTATATGAAATAAAGGTATATTGTCATACATAAAGGTATATTGTCATGGTATGTGACAAAGCAATTCCTAACTTGTGAGGAATGTTTTAACAATTCGTGTCCATAAAGAACAATTCTGTTTGAATCCTGTCTGCCTCTGGGCCCTGCACTGGCAATTTAATTCTTGAACCACAGCTGCAGTGTGTCCCAGTCTCCCCCTCATTCTAGTCAATTTATCACTCCTTAAATTTATGAACCTGTTTGCTTTTGTTATTCCGGACTTCTATTTCTAACACTGCTATAGATGTGTCTGTGAATGGCTGGGGAAGAATGTTTTAATTACTCGTGAAGCTGTTTGTGTTTGATGTCTGGGAGTTTCAGAACAACTGATAACAACTAGTGACTGTTATGGGATACTATGCGGATCTTTGGTATCTGGTTAGGGGGGGCCGAGAGATTAAGAGGAAGGAAAAAGAAGCTGAAGGACGGCTGGGAGACAAGTCTTGAAGAGAATGTTCTATAAACTTGGTATGGTGCCAAGTAAGTACAAAGGGGGAGAGGAAGACTACGAGCCTTCAGCATGAAAGACCCCTAGAGACCCCCAGAAGAGACCCCAGAGGAGACTGCGCATGCTCCAGTAGGAGAGACTGCACCCCGGAAGCTAATTTTAATAATCTATTTTTTTTAGAAGTAGTAATGAATATGTATTAGTCTAGGAGCATAAAAATCAGCTGCTTGATGTAACTGGTGTGCGTCCTGGTGGAGCGGAGACTCCCGGTGCACCCAGCGCTGTTTGCTTACCTCTATTCCTTTATATTCTTTCAATAAATCCTATTTTTTTATTTAATCCTAATTTGAATCCTGAGCCATTTATAACAATTTTGGGGCTCGTCCGGGATGGCTATAGTTCCTGAATTCTGATTTAATCTAGGAGAGGCGCCCCACCATTTGGTGGCTCCTGTTTGAGTCAGATCAGGACTAATGCCATCCTGAACCTGAATAAAGGTAAGCAAAGAATTTGATTTTTTTTTGAGCTCCCTTGCCGGCTGTTTTTTGCCCGTAATTCTGCACGCGAAGATCCGGACGAAGACGACAGGGTCGTTTGGATACCGTCTGGTTGGATTCCGGTGTCCGGGATCGAACCGGACGAAGACGACAGTCGTTTGGATACCGTCTGGTTCGATCCCAGACGAAGACGCTTGTGGATACCGTCCGGTTGGACTCTGGACGAAGACGACTGATTCGTAAGATACTGTCCGGTTGGGTAAAGGTACGGTTGCCCGTGTTTGTGTGTGAGAGTGTAACTGAGGCTTCTAAAGTCTGCGTAGAAGTCTTTTTGTTTTCTCACTGGTTCTAATCTCCTGTCGGGGGGGGGCTGGTGAATGGAGTGATACGTGGGTGGGTGATAGGTCCTAAACCCCCTGCAAGACACTCTCACTGGGGGCAACCAAGGGCTGTGGGAATTGCCACTAGTAAAATTCCCGGATGGGTCAGATAAAATCAAAGACCAAGGACCAGAAAGGGAGCAAATTACCAGATATATGACCAAAAAGTCCATTATGAATAATGATTAGAAATTGGAACAATAGGGGCCCCAGAAAATTAAAGAGTAAATTGAAAATGATCCAGTATTTTATGATAGAATGACCAAAAGAACCCTTAAGACCCCATGTATTTTGATCCACGGAGGACGGGGTCTGTCAGGCTTTGAACATTAATAGTAGAATACCCGTGGATCCGGAAAAGAGCAAGCTGAAACATTGGAATTAGAAATTAGAGAGCAATTGATTAAGAATGAATATGTGCTACATTTGTGCCTGTGCTGCACTTATACCACCAGATAACAGGAGCCTCTCAGACCCCGAGAACCAGATCAAAAACAACCTCACAGTTCGGACTTTAATCAAGGGGTCTGAGATAAGGACGACTGTTCACAAAGGGACAGGTTAGGAATATGTATATGTATAGGAATGTTCATGTATATGTAACTCTTTACTAGAGCAATTTGCCACGTTAGGCGTGCACGACTCTGGTGGGACTACCTGCCCCGTGCTGCATGGAACTGAGTAAACATACCTACTTTACAATCTTACTGATTGTGGAGTCAGCTTTCTGTGAGTCATTTTGGTGAGCCAGGCAGGAGACACTCTGCTCGGCTGTGGGATCGGCTGTAGCGTGGACACCCCTAGGTGCACCCTGAGTGTTTTGCTCGGAGGGGACTCCACTCTCAGCTGCTCACCGCAGGAGCAAAGATCTCCTGAAACTGCAGACAAACGGTATGTTTTCAGCTGCTGGAGGGATACTAACTGGAGTGTTAATAATTGTATGTGTTTTTTATGTATGTATTTTGTGTTGACATTTTGTATATTGTAATATTTGCATATTGTATGTATTTTGTGTTGAAAGTATTTGTGTAAATGTAAGGGTTTGAAACAAAGTGTTACAAGTCACTTCACAAAGAACACAGTCAGAGACAATACTTATTTGGTTGGTTATCATTCTAAATTATATTCCTGTGGTATGAATGAGATGTGCTGGAGGCCTCTGTGTGCGATTGTGCTGTGTGAGTGAGACGTAGCGTTGTTGCAAAGCGAGTGCAGAGTTCCGATCCATGGTTCCATACTCTCCGCAAGGGGAGTGGGCAGAGATGAACGAAGTGCTTGACAGACTGAAAAGAAGTGCTGTTTTATCCAAGTTTTGAGTGGTGGTGCCTAATATATGGGCCCGGTGTATCTTGTGTATCTTGTGTATCCTATTTTTGCTCTTAAATGTTTTGACTGTGACAAGAAAAAGGCAGGAGCATGATCTGACTCTACTGGTGCTTTCGCCTGTGCTTCCTGCAACATATGAGGCCCGCACAGGCCGAGACCTGGACCGGCGCTGGGAGACCAGAGAAACTACGGAGGGACTACCGCTGGACGGAGAGAGCCCTGAGAGACACTGCAGAGCCACGGACGGCTCTGAGAGACACAGAATAGACCTGACAGAAGCTGCAAAACGCGGGGAAATTGAAGTAATTGCGGAACATCCGAGATCGAGTTGCTACGGGAGACCAGAGGCGTCAGTGGACACCGGCAGTCGACTCTCACTGTGAGGCGAGTCGGCACAGAGCAGAGGGGCGGACATCAGGACCCTGCAGCCTGTCTGACGTAACCATGGAGGCAGCGGCAGCAGCGGCTGTGCTGCTTCACTCTAGCATTCTTTTTATAAAAGGTTTATCTTGCAATGCAAAAAAGACTATTCGTCCCCAGATCGGGGTTATAACTATTACTAATGACGACTTAGCTCTATTGCAGGGCAGGAGTGCAGAGACGCAGATTACACTGCCAAATGACCACAGGCAGGCTCTTTCACAAACCTAAGGTTGCAGCTGGCACTGCCTGCAGCCGTATAGCAGACGTTACACTCTCTTTCCTAACTAGTAATCATGTGTCTCATCCAGTTGTGGTGAATGGTCAGTGGCAAAAAGAAAAGGAGGATGCCACTGACACTAACAGCATGGGTAATAGGAGTAGTATAAGTGACACAGGTGACAGTGCGGGGCGCTCTGCCTGCTGCTCGCCTTCGCCTGACTGTGCACTGCTGCCGACGGTGCTAGAGTAAAATGTGAAGACTGCTCAGATGGCAGTGATGAGAGCGCTTGTGTGAAGAAGATGTGTGCTGAATCTGATTTTGTGTGCAACAGTGGTCAGTGTGTGCCAAACAGATGGCAGTGTGATGGGGATCCGGATTGTGAAGATGGGTCTGATGAAAGTGCTGAGCTGTGTCATATGAGAACAGTGTCATGGAAATGTGATGGTGAAAAAGACTGTGACAGTGGAGAAGATGAAGAGAATTGTGGCAATGTGACTTGTAGTGCAGCAGAGTTCACATGCAGTAGTGGACAATGTATTTCCAAAAGCTTTGTCTGCAATGGTCAAGGTGACTGCTCTGACCACTCGGATGAATCTTTGGAGCAGTGTGGCTGCCAGCCTGCACCTCCGGTGAAGTGTTCTGTGAGTGAGATGCAGTGCGGCTCAGGTGAATGTATCTACAAGAAGTGGCGATGTGACAGAGATCCTTATTGCAAGGATGGAAGAGATGAAATTAACTGCCCTTCTTGGACCTGTGGACCAGACCAGTTCAGATGTGAAGATGGGAATTGTGTCCATAGGAGAAGGCAGTGCAGTGGTGTGAGAGACTGTCTGGATGGCACTGATGAAGCAAACTATAACAATGTTATTCAGTGCTCTGAACCTGGCAAATTCAAGTGCAGAAGTGGAGAATGCATAGATATCAATAAAGTGTGTAACCAGCAGAGAGACTGCAAGGACTGGGGTGATGAGCCCCTGAAGGAATGCAACATAAATGAATGTGACTGTCCAGCTGAGTTTGAGTTTGTAAACAAGAGAAACTGTGGAGGTATTGATGAATGCCAAAACCCTGGTAACTGTAGTCAAATCTGTATCAACCTGAAAGGTGGCTACAAATGTGAATGTAGCCGTGGCTATCAGATGAATCCTGCTACAGAAACCTGGAAAGGGCCTTGTCAGAAGATAAAAAAGAGTGTTTCAACAAGCAGCCACGAGAGGAAAGAATCACTGAACCCCCGATGTGAGGGACTCCCGGTGCACCCAGCGCTGTTTGCTTACCTCTATTCCTTTATATTCTTTCAATAAATCCTATTTTTTTATTTAATCCTAATTTGAATCCTGAGCCATTTATAACATAACTGTTGGATTTTTTCCCTTGTTTATTATAAAATTTCAACTGTTTATACTGTTTGTAGGATAGCTACGTAAGCAGCTTGTAAGCGCATCACTGGAACATTAAACTCTCATGGTATCAGATTATTAACTTTATCCTAATAAAATCCAGTCCTGTTTCCCACAATGATAAACATTTCTATCTACATCATGTAGATCATCACTTTGCCTGCCCATCAAGTTTTGTTGTTGCTTCCCACTCAAGCTTTTGATTGATGTGATACACTAGTCTTTAAACACCAGAGTCATGATTTTTGTTAGACAGCAGCAACACATCCAAAAAAGAATTTTTCCTGTAAGGTACCCATAATATCCTGCTCATGCAAACCTATTATCAGTTGTTATCTATGAGATGTTGAAAATTCTGAAGCTTTCCAAACGTCTATTCACTGCGCTGCTCCCAGATACATCACAAAAATATAAATACCTTTAATCTTCAGAACAGAATGTTTCACACTTACCTCTTTCCTTTACACAATATGAAAAATGAGTGAAGTAAGCTTTTCTAAAGAAGCAACATGACATTAAGGAAAGCACTACTGCAACTATCAACTCATCCTCATCTTGCAGGTGGCCAAAGTTCCACAAACAGTTCAGTGAAAGGATGACATAAAAATTAAGCATGGGAGTAGAAATTAAAGGTGTAAAGGCTTATGCTGTGTTCCAGATTAGACAGACACAAAGTACCAAAGCTCAAGCACTTCAAGTGTTTTCACGTCAGCTAAAATCTTGATCCCCCCACCCAAAAAAAATTAGTCATATGGAATGTTTCTATTATTTTAATCTGAAATTTGATAAAAATGAAGAACACAATTGTTTTAAATTATTTAACATCTTATTTCAACTAAACCCAAACCTTTTCAGACAAATTAGAAATAAGAAAATCTGACCTCTGTTAGAGGCAAGAAATTGAGTTAATTAAGAGGAGAAAAAGTATGGTTACATTCATAGCTCCCACAATACATTTGCTTGTATCTGATGCCTTGTTTCTCTAAATTATGCAGGATCCATTTAGAAAAAACAGACTCAGGCCAACAAAACCACTTCTCTTTTGTTTATAATGTACAGATACAGAAAAATACCTTTTCTGCCCGGCTTCATTTCACCTTCTTGATCCATCCAGTACTCTCTAATATCAATTAAGACTTTCCCTTTAAAGTCACGAACACTGACATACCTCATTTTACCAATCTGTCAAAAACACATAGAAGGATCTATTAGGTTTTTCACATATTAGAGCATTCACTTTTCCAAACAGTATTAGACTCAGACATATGACATTACCCACTGCAGCTTATTTTAGACTAATAGTTAATGACAATATAAACGAAGGACTTAAAAAACAGTTGAACATTCAATACATTTCTGCAAATGGGGCTCCTTCTAGAATAAAAATACCTATGTTCTTACCAAGTTGAATTCCTACAAAAGCCACTAATTTCATAGAATACCCCGAGTTGGAAGGGACCCATAAAGGACCACTCGTTGGCATGTTATGCAACTATTACACACCTGTTTAGCTACGGTATACATGCCTACACATATATATTTTCTTACTCCCCAGTCGCTTCCTTAATGTAGAACAGCTAAAATTTCCCTCATTATTTATTTACCATTTCTCTCCCATCACGGAGAATCCACCGTCTTTTGGACTCCTTTGCTCCTAATTCCCTAAAGGCTTCTATCTCTTTTTTACTGAATATTTGCTTTTCAGGTGGAGGTTTTATTTCAGGTACAAGAAGCAGCTTTGCTTCTACTTCTAATTGCAAAGCTGATTCTTTAGCCTTTTCATCTGCAATTCTGTTTCCCCATTCAACTAGGGAGTTTCCTTTTTGATGTCCTTTCACATGCACCACAGCAATCTCTTCTGGTAGTAACAGATTTTCCAAAATCTGTCAAATTAATTCTTCATGGACCAATTCCTTTCCCTTGCTGTTTACTAAGCCCCTTTCTTCTCAAATTTTTCCAAATGTATGTACCACCCCACATGCATATCGTGAATCTGTATATATAGTTCCCTGTTTCCCTTGCAACAACTTTAATGCTTGATTTAATGCATATAATTCACAAGTTTGAGCTGACCAATTACTAGGCAGTTTTCCCATTTCTTCGACATTCCCATTTGTTCCTTCAATAATGGCATAACCATTACATCTCCTTCCTTGTACCACCCTAGAAGATCCATCTATAAACAATATTTACCCTTCTTCTAAGGGCACCTCTTGTAAATCTGATCTTATCTTTGTCTGGTGATTTATTGGATCTTCAATTCCCTTTGACAAGAAGGAGGCGGGATTCAAAACAGGTTCTGTAGTTATAGTTAAATCATCCTTTTCAATTAGTATAGCTTCAGATTTTAGTATTCTGGAGTCTGTCAGCCACCTTCCTGCTTTCTGAGTGACAATAGTTTTCACTTGGTGAGGGGTAACAACAATCAGTTGTCCTCCAAAGGTCAATTTCCTGCTCTCTTCTACTAATAAGGCAGTTGCTGCTACTGCCTGAATGCATTCTGGCCATCCCCAGGACACGGGGTCTAATAATTTAGACAAATACGCTACAGGTTTCTTCTTATCTCCCCATTCTTGGGTTAACACCCCCAAAACAGCACCCTCACTTACAGTTATAAAAAGATAAAATGATTTCTTTAGGGCAGGAAAAGCTAAGACTGGTGCCGTGATAAGGTCTTTTTTAATTTTTCCATTACTTTTTTCCTCTTTAGTCCAGTTCAGTATATTGGGTTCTTCCTACAATAATTTGAGATATAATTTGTTTTCTGCACATATGCCTCTATCCACAGTCTGCAATATCCAATTAAACCCCAAAATTTTCTCAACTCCTTCTTTGTTCTAGGGAGAGGAAGTTGCACAATTCCCTGAGTCCTTTCAGGGTTTACTCTCTGTCTGCCTTCAGAGATTAAATGTCCCAAATACCTAACCTCTTTTTTTACATACTGTAATTTATCTTTAGATACCCTTAGCCCATGTTCTCCTAAAAAAAAAATCAGGAGTTTGTGGCTTCTTTTACCTCCGATCTTTCTACCCCAGATATCAATAAATCATCTACATACTGTAACAATGTCATCCCTTCTGGAATCTGAAACGTTTCTAAAATCTTTTACAATTCTTGTCCAAGCAAACTGGAGGATTCAGTGAATCCTTGAGGCAAAACAGTCCATTTATATTGTTGTTTACAGCCTATTTCTGGGTCTTCCCATTCAAATTAAAAAATATCCTGACTTTCAGGATCCAGTGGGCATGCCCAAAAGGCATCCTTTAAATCTATAACACTGAACCATTTGTGCTCATAAGGGATTTTACTCATCAGGGTATAAGGGTTAGGAACCACAGGGTGGCGCTTTCGTGTTATCTCCTTAAATTTTCTCCAGTCTTGTACTAATCGGTACGAACCACCTGGCTTTCGTACTGGTAAAATTGGAGTGTTATATGGTGACATACAAGGCTCCAAAAGACCATCTCTAACTAAAGGTTGCACTATAGGTTTCAGGCCCATTTTTCCTTCACAAGAGATAGGATACTGCCGTTTTCTAACTATTCAGCTCCCTTCTTGAACAGTTATCTTTAAGGGAGTTATATTAAGCCCTCCTCAATTTCCTTCCATTACCCATACCACGGGATTTATTTTCTGTTAATAATTTCATTGAGACTGTTATTCCTTTTTCGCAGGTCTTCAATTGTAATCCTAATTTGACTATTAAATCTCTCCCTAATAAACTGGTCCCCGCTTCAGGTACATATAACAATTGACCAGTGACAGTTTTAGCTCCCCAGTATAATTGAGTAGTTTCAAAAAGTGACACCACCATACCAAATCCTTCTACCCCTGTACTCTTAAAGTATTACTAGTCAAATTGAGTCCTGATATTTTATAAGCTAAAGACGATCTGGCTGCTCCTGTATCTACTAAGAATACAGCCTCTTCTTTATTAGGTCCCATCTCTAAATTTATCAAGGGCTCTCAGTGGGACCACTGTTCAGAGAACCCCTGACCCCCCTATTAAGAGTTTATGATAGTAAACAATCTCCCTTCCCTTTTCAATTCAGGGCATTCTCATTTAAAATTACCTATTTGCCCACATTTAAAACATCCTTTCTGTACCTGTCTCTGTCCTGGCTGTGGAGGAAGTGGCCACTGATTTTACATTCCCATTCCCTTTTTCTTCTTCATTCCATCCTAACCCTTGTCTTTCTTAAAAATTCTTTTCCCATTGGTTCCCCCTTCTATCCCACCACTTGATTCACTGTGGAGATCATCATTTTCGCCTTTTGTTTCTGTTTCTCATCTTCCCTTCTAACATACACTTTCCGGGCTTCCCTCAAAATTTTTTTCTAACGGCTGTTCAGTTAATTCCACCCCTCCAATTTCTGAAGTTCACTTTGTATGTCCAGCCACACTTTCATCACAAAATTAATCTTCAAGAGCCCCTGCGCTATGGGGTCGTCAGGATTCATTCCTGAATACCTTCGCATCCTGTCCCTGAGCCTTTCCAAGAAACCACTCTGAGTTTCATCTTTACTCTGCTGAACCTCAAAGGCTTTAATAAAATTCTGAAACTTAGGT
Organism: Aythya fuligula; assembly: GCF_009819795.1. Lineage (NCBI taxonomy): Eukaryota > Metazoa > Chordata > Aves > Anseriformes > Anatidae > Aythya > Aythya fuligula. Next base: position 7,345,896 of record NC_045594.1, on the reverse strand, counting down.
ACTGCCTCTCTAATTCCTCTAATTACCATTTCTCTCAAGTTTCTCATGTTAACCCTATCCTGCACATTATTGTTGTCCCAATTAGGGTCCACATTTGGAAATTTTTGCTCTGCTGGAATCACTCCATCTCCTGGAGGATGATCCTTTTCCCATTCCTGCATTGCTGCTCTTCTAATCATTCCTCGTTCTTCCCCTGAGAATAGCAGATTCAGAATTGCCATAATTTCTCCCCAGCAATATAGGTTGGGTCCCAAAAACTGATCTAACTGTTCTGCTAATCCAATGGGGTCCTCAATCAGAGATTTCATTTCCTTTTTAAAATTTTGCACTTCTCCGCTAGAAAGGGGGGCAAATACATATCCTATCTGTCCAGATCCCAGCGGCACTTCACAGAGAGGATACATAGCAGCTTCAGTAGTGTTAGTAGTATTAGTACCAGGGAGTGGAAAATTCTCAAGGTCTTTTTTACATGGTTCCAATTCTTTTACAAGTCTGCAGTACCTCCTGTTCCCAGGGCTAATGTTACTTACAGTTCCTGTCTCTTCCCTCAGAGAAACTGCTACAGCAGCCACTGCTGCAGCTTGGGGGTTATAAGGAAGAGGCAAGTTATCCAGAAGGTCCCATTTATCATTTGTCTCTTCCTCTTTCTTTCCCTCTTTATTTTGATTTTTGCTCAAATCCAAATTTGTTCTTTATATCCAACAAGCTGCATACTCCGATTCTTCTTCCAAAAATGGGAATTTGTTATTAACTGTGTTGGGTCTGTCTGAGCTGGAGTCACCTTTTCCCTGCAGCAGCCCACACAGTGCTGTGCTCTGCACTCGTAGCTGGAACAGCACTGATATCTCTCCAGTGTTGTGGCTATTGCTGCTTAGTGCTGGCACAGCATCAGGACTCCTTCCAAGCCCCCAAGAGCCAGCAGGCTGGGGGTGGGCAAGTGATGGGGAGGGGACATCGCCAGGGCAGCTGACCTAAACCAACCAAAGGGATATCCCATAACACCTGATGTCACACTCAGCAATAAAAAGGGGGGCTCTCGTGGGGGAGGGGGCTGATCCTCCTGAACAACTACTGCACGTTTTAAGGCCCTGCTTCCCAGGACGTGCCAAACATTGCTCGTTGATGGGAAGTAGAGAATAATTTTTTTTTCCCCTCTCTCTGTGCTTCCGCGTGGACTTATTGTTTCTGTGGTTTCTTTTTTCCTCCCCATTCCCTTTCCCTTTAATTAAACCTTTCTCATCTCAAACCTCGACTTCTCTGTGTTGTATTTTCTCCCCCTTCCTCTTTGAGGAGAGGGGGAGTGAGAGAGCGGTTGTGGTGGAGCTCGGCTGCCCACCTGAGTAAAACCACCACAGTCCTTTTTGGCGCCCAATGTGGGGCTCAAGGGTTGAGATAACAATAGCATTGGTTGAAGTATTTACAACTAACATACTGGTAGCCACAACGTTTGGTTTTCCATTAATATTTTTCTATGTGACTGTGTTGTATGTAATCCATTCCCTGTTCTCTTTTTTCCTTTACATCTGATCTGAGAAAGTGTTGAAGTCTGTGCTTGGTTTCTTTATCATGATGTGCTGTAACATACTGGCCTTCAGTTTTGTCTGGTACTCAGGCCCGGCATTGTTATCCTCCTGGTCTCATGGAGATTATCTTTTTGGAAATATTAAAAATTACAACACCTACTTTTTTGCCCCAGCAGTCAATCTGTGAATAATATCGGGGGTGGTGCCTTCCACTTTTCTCCCTGTGGGCTAATTACAGCAGCCTTTCAGTATCTTGGATACCCTTGGTCAGATATTATCCTCCTATTACTAGGTCTAGTGTTTGTCTTCTTCCCCAAGGTAAAGAAATTTATTAAGAATATTATCCAAGGACCTGTCCCCAGACAAAGTATTTGTGGGTGGCAAGGTGTGTGGGGGGATTTGGGCAGGTACCTGTCATGGCTTTCTCCTCCAATGGTTCTAAATTTCACCCCTGAACAAGTACAAAATCCAAGAAAACTGGTAGAATGTTTGAAAGATGTATGCCCTGACCCTGACAATACTAGAGAACTCCACCAGCTTGCTGCACTCTGCTGGGGTCTGGCTTACGCCTATCAAATGTCAATTAACATTGCCCAGCACCCTCAAGGGGATAGGGAGGTTCCTGAATTTGATGATGAGACAGCACACACTGTGACCACCCCAGAGGACCGACCATCTATGGTATCAGTCGCCCCTATAGTAAAGACAAAACAGTGGAAACAGATCAGGTCGTTTAATAAGGGAAGAAGCTCCTCCTAAGGATGAGGGAGAAGAGGAAAAGGCAGGCAGCTCTAAAGCAGTGTCATCACGGCAACATCACGGAGAAGAGACTGAAATCATAGATGAATCAGAAACTACTCGGTCTCTATCCTTGAGTGAGCTGCGAGAAATACGAAAAGATTTCAGTCGTCATCCAGGTGAGCACATCCTCACCTGGTTGCTTCGATGCAGGGACACTGGGGCCAATAGCCAACAGTTAGAAGGCAATGAAGCCAAGCAGCTGGGATCCCTCTCTAAAGAAAGGCTCATTGATAGAGTAATTGGGAGAGAGGCACAAGTTCTCAGCCTCTGGAGGTGACTCCTAACAGCTGTGAAAGAAAGGTATCCCCACAAAGAGGATATTGTATACCAAGTAGGCAAATGGACCACTATGGATAAGGGCCTCCAGCACCTGTGGGAATTAGTTGTGCTGGAGATGCTTTATAGTGATTTAAGCAATGCCCAGACACCTAAAGACCCTGATGAAGTCCAACGCACAGCATCCACGTGGCGGAAGTTTGTACGGGCTGCACCCTCATCACATGGCAGCACACTGGCAGCAATGGGTTGGGAGGAGGGGATGGGGCCAACTGTGGATACCGTGTCCAACCAGCTTCATAAATATGAAGAAAATCTCTCTGCCCCAGTACGGGCCTGCATTTCAGCTGTGGAGAGACTGTCCCAATGGTTAGAACACATAGCTTCCTCCTCACCTAGACGGAAGAATCTTTCGGCCATCAAGCGCCAGCAGTCTCCGGCTCAAACAAGGGAGAATCTGGGACGCACACCACGGGGTACCTTGTGGTTTTATTTACGTGACCGGGGGAAGATATGAGGAAGTGGGACGGTGAACCAACCTCGGCCCTAGCTGCACGGGTATGTGAGCTGCGGAAAGATACAGCAGCAACAAAGGGGGCTCCTAGGAGGATTGCTGCCCCAGTTTCTGTTGAACAGTCCCCCAGAGGCAGTAGAAGGGATAGTATTACTCCTGACCCCGACGAAGAGACTTCTGCTTCACATTTGGAAGAATTAATTGATAGATGCTCCAACCAGAACTAGTGGGGCCCTGCCTCTGGCCAGGAAGAGAGGGACAACCAGATTTACTGGACTGTGTGGATTCAATGGCCTGGCACACTGGAACTGCAGAAATATAAAGCTTTAGTGGACACAGGCGCACAGTGTACCCTAATGCCGTCAGGCTACCAAGGGGCAGAACCCATCTCTATCTCCGGAGTGACAGGGGGATCCCAAGAGCGAACTGTATTGGAAGCTGAAGTGAGTCTAACTGGGAATGAGTGGCAAAAGCACCCCATCGTGACTGGCCCAGAGGCTCCGTGCATCCTCGGCATAGACTACCTCAGGAAAGGGTACTTCAAGGATCCAAAAGGGTACCGGTGGGCTTTTGGCATAGCTGCCTTGAGCACAGAGAAGATTAAGCAGCTGTCTACCCTGCCTGGTCTCTCACAAGACCCTTCTGCTGTAGGATTGCTGAGGATTGAAGAACAGCAAGTGCCAATTGCGACTACAACTGTGCACCGGCAGCAATATCGCACCAACCGAGACTCCCTGATTCCTATCCATGAGTTAGTTCACCATCTGGAGAGCCAAGGAGTGATCAGCAAGACTCATTCACTTTTTAACAGTCCTATATGGCAGTGTGAAAGTCTAATGGTGAGTGGAGGCTAACAGTGGACTATCGAGGCCTGAATGAAGTCACGCCACCACTAAATGCTGCAGTGCCAGACATGCTAGAACTCCAGTACGAACTAGAGTCAAAGGCAGCCAAGTGGTATGCTACAATCGATATTGCTAATGCATTTTTCTCCATCCCTCTAGCAGCAGAGTGCAGGCCACAATTTACTTTCACTTGGAGGGGCATTCAGTATACTTGGAATCGACTGCCCCAGGGGTGGAAACACAGCCCTACCATTTGCCATGGACTGATCCAGACGACACTGGAACAGGGGAACGCTCCTGAATACCTGCAGTACATCGATGATATCATCGTGTGGGGTAACACAGCAGAAGTAGTTTTTGGGAAAAGGAAGAAAATAATTCAAATTCTCCTGAAAGCTGGCTTTGCCATTAAACAGAATAAGGTCAAGGGACCTGCACAGGAAATCCAGTTCTTGGGGGTAAAATGGCAGGATGGACGTCGCCACATTCCGACGGATGTGATCAACAAAATAACAGTTATGTCTCTGCCAACTAGCAAAAAAGAAACACAAGCTTTCCTAGGCCTTGTGGGATTGTGGAGAATGCATGTGCCAGGCTATAGTCAGCTTGTGAGTCCTCTATATCGAGTGACTCAAAAGAGGAACTCTTTCGAGTGGGGCCCCAAGCAACAACAGGCCTTTGAACAACCCAAACAAGAAATAGCTCGTGCAGTAGCCCTTGGGCCTGTCCGTACTGGGCCAGCTGTGCAAAACATACTGTACACTGCAGCTGGGGAGCATGGGCTCACCTGGAGCCTCTGGCAGAAGACCCCAGGAGAAACTCGAGGCTGACCTCTGGGCTTCTGGAGCCGGGGCTATCGAGGATCAGAAGCCAATTACACCCCAACTGAAAAGGAAATACAGCATATGAGGGGATTCAAGCCGCTTCAGAAGTTGTCGGTACAGAAGCACAACTCCTCTTGGCCCCACAGCTACCTCTGTTACATTGGATGTACAAAGAGAAAATCCCCACTACACATCACGCAACCGACGCTACGTGGAGTAAATGGGTAGCATTAATTACACAGCAGGCTCAAATGGGGAAACCCAACCGCCTGGGAATCCTGGAAGAGATTATGGACTGGCCAGAGGGCAGGGATTTCAGAGCACCAACAGAAGAAGTAACCCACGCTGAAGAGGCACCACCATACAATGAGTTGCCAGAAGACAGAAAGCAGTATGTGTTGTTCACTGACGGATCCTGCCATGTGGTAGGGAGCCATCGGAAGTGGAAAGCTGCTGTGTGGAGTCCCACACGACAAGTTGTGGAGGCCATGGAAGGGGAAGGTGAGTAGAGTCAGTATGCAGAAGTGAAAGCTATACAACTAGCCCTAGAAATTCCTGAAAGAGAAAAGTGGCCGGTACTGTATCTCTACACTGACTCATGGATGGTGGCAAATGCTCTATGGGGGTGGCTGTGACAATGGAAACAGAACAACTGGCAGTGCAGAGGTAAACCTATCTGGGCTGCTACCCTGTGGCAAGATATTGCTGCCCGGGTAGAAAACCTGGCTGTAAAGGTACGTCATGTAGATGCCCACATGCCTAAGAGTCGTGCTACCGAAGAACATCAGAACAATGAAGAAGTAGATCGAGCTTCGAAAATTGAAATAGCTCAGGTGGACCCGGACTGGGGATGTGAGGGGTGAGCTGTTTGTAGCTCAATGGGCCCATGAAACATCAGGACATCTGGGGAGGGATGCCACATACAGATGGGCTCGTGATCGAGGGGTCGACCTAACCATTGAGGCCATTACACAGGTTAGGTTACCCATCAGTGTGAGACCTGTGCTGCAATCAAACGAGCCATGAGGGTAAAGTCTCCCTGGAATAGGGGGAGATGGCTTGGATTTCGATACAGCAAGGCCTGGCACATTGACTGCATCCAACCACTGCCACAAACCCACCAAGGTAAACGTTACATACTCACCATGGTAGAAGCAACTACTGGGTGGCTGGAAACATATCCAGTAAACGAGTCCGACAATGGGAGTAACTTCCAAAACAATTTGGCCACTTCCTGGGCCAAGAGACATAGCATTGAATGGGTGTATCACATCCCTTATCACCCACAAGCCTCTGGGAAGGTTGAGAGGTACAATGGACTGTTAAAAACTATGCTGCGAGCATTGGGTGCTGGGACATGGAAACATTGGGATATAAATCTACCAGAGGCCACTTGGCTAGTTAACAACAGGGGGTCTGACAGCCGTCCTGGTCCTGCTGAAACAAAAGCCCTACACACTGTGGGAGAAACTAAAGTCCCTGTAGTGCATGTGGGAAAGTGGATGGGGAAGACGGCGTGGGTTGCCCCTGCCAAGGGAAAAGGCAAACCCACTCATGGGATTGTCTTCGCCCAAGGACCAGGGTATACCTGGTGGGTAATGCAGAAAGATGGGGATATCAAGTGTGTGCCTCAAGGAGATTTAACAGTGGGAGAAAATTAATCTGCCATCCAAGTTATGTGTTGTAGGAGGACACTGCAGAACCAATGACAGGTCAACTTTGCAAGGAACTGGGCAAGTGCAACAGTGATGTGAGCTAAGCTGGTGCTGGTGTCAAGAAAACCAACTTCGCCTGCCCTGAGTGACCACATTGACAGATGAAGCTGAAACCATCAACAGTTTTTATGAAAACGTTGGGAAAAGACCTATGGAATAAAGGGAAGTACAGACATATAAATGCTTCAATGGACAGAAAACAATGGTGATGAGAACATCTATATACTAAACTGTACCTGATTGTGACACAAATGTTATGGAATAAAGAGTGGAAGTTGTGTTGGGTCTGTCTGAGCTGGAGTCACCTTTTCCCTGCAGCAGCCCACACAGTGCTGTGCTCTGCACTCGTAGCTGGAACAGCACTGATATCTCTCCAGTGTTGTGGCTATTGCTGCTTAGTGCTGGCACAGCATCAGGACTCCTTCCAAGCCCCCAAGAGCCAGCAGGCTGGGGGTGGGCAAGTGATGGGGAGGGGACATCGCCAGGGCAGCTGACCTAAACCAACCAAAGGGATATCCCATAACACCTGATGTCACACTCAGCAATAAAAAGGGGGGCTCTCGTGGGGGAGAGGGCTGATCCTCCTGAACAACCACTACGCGTTTGAGGCCCTGCTTCCCAGGACGTGGCCGAACACTGCTCATTGATGGGAAGTAGAGAATAATTTCTTTTTCCCTCTCTGTACTTCCGCGCGGACTGATTGTTTCTTTTTTTCCTCCCCATTCCCTTTCCCTTTAATTAAACCTTTCTCATCTCAAACCTCGAGTTCTCTGTGTTGTATTTTCTCCCCCTTCCTCTTTGAGGAGAGGGGGAGTGAGAGAGCGGTTGTGGTGGAGCTCGGCTGCCCACCTGAGTAAAACCACCACATTAACATACAAATTTAAGGCCTGACATATCCAATCTCTCTCAGACCTGTATTTTGGCCAAAATACTGCAGTTCATTTAACTGTTTCTTTTGTCCAGACCGATACACAATATTTAACCAGGTTCTTCCTATGTTTTTCCTTAGTTTTGGGGTTATTCTTCCAGTTTCTCAGCATTCTTTCTAAAGGACAGTCAGTAGGCATTCCCCCAGGGATATCTCCCTGTCCCCTGAAACTCATATTTCCCCTTTTTCCTAGCTCTTGTCAGGGTGCTGCTACAGAATTTTCCCTCCTGCAGGGTACCACACACTAATGTTCCGATTCCGGAAAATGTGGGTGTACTGCCAGGCACTTTACCATGCAAGGGATACCGCACACCTATGAGTTTACCAGATTCCCTGGTGTACTGCCAAGCACTTCCCTGTGCAAGGATTTGCTGTACACCAAATTTCCTGAGACACTTCCTTTCTCTCCCGTACCTCATGCTTCGTCTGTCTCCAGCCACACCCCTCATGGAGCTACAGAACTGCGGATCAGGACTCCACGCTCACTTCATACAAAAGTACATCTCAATCACACATCACACATAGTCTCACCCAACCCCCAAGGCAATACTTAATACTTCTTACCTTGGTCTGTGCACAGAGTTAATGGATCAATTCTTAAAACCCAGAGTGCCTACCTTCTTCCTTTCCCCACTACTTCACAGATCCTGCCTCTTTAACCAGTCTCGGGCCCTCTGTCAGTTTTCCGCAGAACCGCCACCGTCAATGCACAGGAACGCTGAAATCAGCGGGGCATGCCTTCCTGCTGCTGCGGCGGTGGAGCTCCCCAGTAGGTGACTGGATCCCGGACGAGCCCCCAAATTGTGAGAAACACTCTGTAGCCAATAACTTAGGCTCAGGCAAAGATCTCAGTGAAGTAGTAATTTATTTGTGATTGCAATGGCAGGTGCCCCACGAGCAGGAGAGCCTGCCTACTAGTTCCAAAACATGGTTTATATACTTTTTGATGACAGAACCCTCCCCCGTATCCCCACTCAGTGGGTAATCCAGGTTCACAACCTATCCAATGCTCCACAGACAAGACATGGCTTTCAGTTGCCAGCCTGTTAAATTTCAAGTTTATTTTGACTTTTATACTCTTTGAGGTGGTAATGTTTCTTACACAGTGATTTCCGCCTAATTGCTCTAAGGATTCTGGTTGTCTACGTTTTACAAGGTGGTCTGCCAAGCTTTCTTATCACTGCAAGCATATCTCAATACCACATTCCTTTCCTCTGAACAATCTAACTCTGCTAAAACAACATTTCTATTCCCACAGTCCAAACGCTTCTTGAACTCCAACAGGCTTGGTGCCATGACTACATCCCTGCGAAGCCTGTTCCAGTGTGCGACAACCCTCTCAGTAAAGAGCTTTTCCTTATATCCAACCTGAACCTCCCCTGTTTACAGCTTGACTCCATTCCCTCTCATCCTATCTCTGGTCACCACAGAGAAGAGATAGGATGCCCCTCCACTCCCCCTCGTGAGGAAGCTGTAGACCAGAGGTCTCCCCTCAGCCTTTTCTTTTCCAGGCTGTGGAGAAGAAAAGCTGAGGCCTAGTGCCCTCAGCTGCTCCTCAAGTGTTTTCCCCTCCAGGCCCTTCACCATCTTTGTAGCCCTCCTCCAGACACTCTCCAACAGTTTAATGTCCTTTTTGTACTGTGGTGCCCAGAACTGCAGACAGTACTCGAGGTGAGGCCATACCAGCGCAGAGTAGAAGTGGAACAATCACTTCCCTCGACCAACTAGCAATGCTGTGCTTGATGCAGCCCAGGATACAGTTGGCCCTCCTGGCTGCTAGGGCACACTGCTGGCTCATATTCAGCTTGCTATCAACCACAACCCCCAGATCCTTCTCTGCAGGGCTGCTCTCCAGCATCTCATCACCCAGTCTGTATGTATAGACAGGGTTGCCCCATCTCAGGTGGAGGATCTGGTACTTGCTCTTGTTAAACTTCATGTGGTTGGTGATCACCCAGCTCTCTCTGCAAGGCCTTTCCACCCTCAGAGTCAACAGCTCCTCCCAGTTTAGTATCATCAAATTTACTGAACACACCCTTCCAGTCCTACATCCAAATCATATATAAAAACACTGAAGAGGACTGGCCCTAAAATGGAGCCCTAGGTGGCCCCACTGGTGACTGGCTGCCAGCCTGATGTAGCCCCATTTACCACAACCCTTTGAGTCCTACCCATCAGCCAATTGCTCACCCATCATATGTTTTTGTCTAGCTGTATACTAGACATTTTGTCCAGTAGGATCCTATGGGAAACCACATTGAAAGCTTTACTGAAATCCAAAAAGATTACATCAACTGGCTTCCCTTGGTTGACTAGATGGGTGATCTTATAAAAAGAAATCAAGTTAGTCAAACAGGACCTACCCCTCATGAACCCCTGTTGGCTGGGACCAATGACTGCATTGTCCCCCAGGTGTGCTTCAATAACTTCAAGAATCATCTTCTTCATAATTTTACCAGGCACTGACGTGAGACTGACAGGCCTGTAATTGCTAGGGTCTTCTTTCTTGCCCTTCTTGAAAATTGGTACAACACATTTGCCAGCTTCCAGTCTACTGGGACCTCTTCAGATTCCCAAGACTGTTGAAAAATAATTGAGAGAGGTCCCGCGATGACATCAGCCAGCTCTTTAAGCACCCTGGGATGAATCCCATCCAGACCCATGGACTTGTATGGATCCAGGTGGAGCAGTAAATCCCATACACGTTCAGGGTCGGTTGGGAGTTTATCATTCCCACCATCATGGTCCTCCAGCTCAGGGCACCCTGGGTCCCAAAGCCCATCATCAGCATTGAAGACAGAGGCAAAGAAGGCATTAAATGTCTCTGCTTTGCCTATGTCCTTGTTTGTGAGGTGATCATCCCTATCAAGTAGCAGAGCTACATTTTCTCCGGTCCTCCTTTTTCTGTTTACATATCTTAAAAAGCCCTTTATTGCCTCCAACAGACCTGGCCAGCATCAACTTTAACAGGGCTTTGGCTACACAAATTTTCTCCCTACTAAGGCGAACAGTGTCCCTGTGGTCCTACCATGTTGCCTGACCCTGTTTCCAGCAGCCATATAATATTTTTTTTTTTTCTGCCTAAGCTCTTGAAGATCATCCCTGGTCAGCCAAGCTGGCCTTCTGCCCAACCTGCTTGACTTCTGATATTTTGGAATTGCCTGATCCTGTGCTTTTAGGAGGAAGTGCTTAAAGACTGACCAGCACTGATGGATGCTAACACCTTCAAAAGCCAGGGGACCTTGCTAACTATTTCCCTTAGTAGCCTGAAGTCTGCTCTCCCCATATCCAAGGCTGAAGTTTTGGTGGCAGTTTTCCTCCTGTCACCAAAAATTTTAAACTCAACCACTTCATGGTCACTAAGACCAAGACGGCTGCCAATTGCCATGTCCCCCACAAGACCCTCCCTGTTCTCCAGCAACAGATCAAGGAGGGCACCTTTCCTAGTTGACTCCCTTAGCACCTGCACCAAGAAGTTATCATCAAGGTGCTTAGGAACCTCCTGGACCTGCTTGTGTCAGCCATGTGATATTCCCAGTTAATGTCTGGCAAGTTGAAGTCCCCCATAAGGACAAGGGCAGTTGATCTCTAGGTCTCTCTTAGTTCCTCAAAGAATAATTCATCAGTGTCATGGGAGTCTATTACAGATCACTCGGACAAGAATGACATCTCCTTTATTTGTTTATCCCTTAATCCAGAGTCTCTCAGCTTTGCTATCACCAACTGCAAGCTCCACACAGTTCAGCCCCTCCTTCATGTACATCACTACCTTCCCTCACCTCGCCTGCCCTGCCTATCCCTCCTGAGGAGCCTGTAACCATCTATTGTAACACACCAGTCATAGGACTCATCCCACCAGGTTTCGTTTATGCCGATGATGTCATTGCTCTGGGACTGGGCCAAGACTTCTAGCTCATCCAGTTTATCTCCTGATGCTGCGTGCCTTGGCGTAGAAGCACTCCAAATGCACCTCATTGTACGCAGCACCAAGTGGAGCAGATTGAAGGATCTCACTAGCACACAGTCCCTCTTATTCTGGCATGTCATCCCCTAACTTATCACTGGTAGGCCTGGTTTTATCCCTTTCCCCCTTAGACTCTAGTTTAAAGCCTTATCTATCAGCCCTGCTAACTCCTGAGCAAAAATCCTTCCCCCCCCCCCCCCCCCCCCCCCCCCCCCCGAGAGGTGCATCCCATCTGACGCCAGCAGCAGACCTGGTGTCGCATAGACCCTCCTGTGATCAACAAACCCTGCTGGTGACACCAGTCTCAGAGCCACATACTGATGAGCTGAGTCTACCTGTCAACACTGATCCCTGCTACCGGAAGGACAGAGGCAAATGCAACCGGTACCCTTGATCCTTTAACCAGTCACCCCACAGCCCTGAAGTCCCTCTTGATTGCCCTTGGACTTCCCCTTGCTACCTCATCATTACCAGCCTGAAAAAACAGTAGTGGGTAGTAGTCAGAGGGCCATACCAGGCAAGTGACTTTCCTAGCAATGTCTCTTACCTGAGCCCCAGGGAAACAGCAGACTTCCCTGTGGCAAGAGTTCAGACAACATATCGGGCCCTCTATCCCTTTCAGAAGCAAGCCCCCTATGACAGTAACTCTGTTTTCTTTCTTGATAGAAGATGTAGCAATGCAGGGGGTAGGTTGCCTTGCCTTAGACACCCCTTCCAACCGGGATGGGCTTTCATCTACATCATTGTTTTGACTGTCAAGCTCTAGAGCCTCATACCTGTTATGTAAGGGTAGATGGAAAGGTGAAGTAGGCAGGGAGAAGGCTCGCCTACCATCCCAAGCAGAAACCTGCTTCCATTCCCCCCCTTGTCCTAGGTCCCCTCCTATTGCCTGGTGGGAAAGGGGAACTTCTGTTTCTTGTGTGGTGGCTGGCTCATGCATCTGTCTCAGAGAGGGTAGAGTATGCTTCCACCAGTCAATTTCCCTCTCCGATTCCCTGATGCTCCTCATCCTACTCACCTCCTCCTGAACCTCCGCCACCAGGCTGAGCAATTCTTCAACCTGGGCACATCTCCCACAGGCATACCCACTGCTGCTGTCAGACACTGACAATACTCGGGCACACTCTACAGCCCAAGACCTGGAGGGCCGCATGTTTCCCCAAGACCTCCGCCTGGGTAGCAACATGAGTAGCCATGGCTGGAGAGGCTGCAAGGGATGCAGAGGCCACGGCTTTCTGCCTAGTGGATACCATGGCTGGGCTCTTCACAGGCAGGTTACAACCACCACTGGAAAACAGCAGTGGCAGCATCACACCCAGACTACCACACCCTGCAATTTACTTTTGTTGCCTGTATTATAACTACCAAAGACAGCCATAAAGAAAGATTGAGTTCTATTGTCTATTAGTACATTTCCTATCTACAAAAAAAAATAAAAAAAAATTAGATATTCACACAAGAAAAGCACAATTCCTAGAGGGGTCTTAATGGTGTTTGGTTGGTTTGTTTAAAAAAAGAAAATACAGATGGAAAATGAAAGGAAACCACCAAGTGGCCCCACACCTGTTCTCAAATCATCTTGATACTTCAATGGAAAGTGGTTAAAAAATTCTCACTGTAACCAGATGTTCCAAAACCAAAACTTTCAGTTTACCAGCACATGCCATGGCATGAAATTGTTAAAAATGATACTTTGGGAATTTCTGTACCACAACTTAACTGAATGAGGCCTGTTTTTTTTTGAGGGTGGAGAGCAGAAGTGGAAGTATAGCATGTTTTTACCACACTACATATTTAGGATTATTAAATTTTCCCCACATTTGAAAATACATATACTCACATCAGACATTGGTGTGAATTTGAGAAGCAGAAGTTATGTAATAAAAACAACACAATTAATTTAAAAATGCTTAGAGTTCTGTATGTACTTTCTGTATACAGTTCCTAAAGAATGAACACATCTGTAGTGGGTTTACGTGGCAAGGTTTTGGTAGCGAGGGGGACCATAGGGGTGGCTTCTGTGAGAAGAATCCAGAAGCTGCCCAATGTTAAATAAGGACCCCACTGCTGGCCAGAGCAGAGCCAATAAGCAATGTTTTTTGCACCTCTGTGAGAGCATATTTAAGAAAGGGGAAAAAAACTTCTGCGACTCCACAGCTGGGAAAGTGAGAAACAGTCTTGCAGGCGCCAAGGTCAGTGAAGAAGGAGAGGGAGAGGTGCTCCAGGCACCAGAGCAGAAGTCCCCTGTGTACTTCTGTGGACCATGGTGAAGCAGGCTGTCCCCCTGCAGCCCATGGAGTACCACGGTGGAGCAGGGTTCCACACTGCAGCCTGTGGAGGAGACCACAGTGGAGCAGGTGGACCTGCCCTGAAAGAGGCTGCAGCCTGTGGAGGACCCCTGCCCAAGCATATTCCATGCCAGACCTGTAGCCCATGGAGAGGAGCCCACGCAGTAGCAGGTGACCTGTCAGCAGCTGCTGCCCATGGGGGACCCAGGTTGGAGCAGTTTGCTCCTGATGGACGGACCCCGTGGTACAGACCCATACCTGGAACAGTTCTGGAAGAGCTACTGCCTGTGGGAAGCCCACGCAGGATCAGTTCAGGAAGGATTGCACCCTGTGGGTGGGACCCCATGGCCTAGGGGACGAGAGTGATCGAGAAGGAGCAGCAGAGACAAAGTGCTGAAAACAGCCCCCATTCCCCTGTGCCACTCAAGGGGGAGGAGGTGGAAGAGGAAGGCATTTTTGGTTTCTTTCCTTTGTTTCTCCCTTCTCTAACTTGTTAGTAAGATTTATTGCCTATTACTATCTCCCTACTCTGAGTCCGTTTTGCCCATCACAATAATTGTTGAGTGATCTCCCTGTCTTTATTTCAAACCTCGAGCCCTTTGCATCATATCTTCTCCCCCTTCCCCTTTGAGGAGGGGGAGTGAGAGCACAGCCATGGTGGAACTCAGCTGCCCACCTGAGTAAAACCACCACCACATCCTAAAGCAAGCAATTTTAAAAACAAGGTGGTAAAAAAGCTTTATTAAGAATATTAATTTTCCTTAATAGATGCATTTTGCACTGACAATTTAACATGGGATCAAAAACATCTTACTAGCTTTAAGTAAGACCAGAAAACACGAACTCTTAAACTAATTAAAATCATCCACAGATGTTTAAGTCTAAGCTGTTACTTCATAAAATAGGTGTAAACAAGTGTGCTTTATGTTCAGTTGAAGACATTTTTCTTTTTTTGCAGACCATGTTAAATTAACTCCAAAATTTTTAAAACAATTGAAGTATCTTTAGATACTGTAAGCATGAAGCATTTTTTCTTACTTCAAGGTATCCTTCAAAATGAAGGAGAGGTTACAATTCATAATTAATAAATCACTCATAAAATACTATTATTTCCACAGCACTAACAAATACAACACAAAAATAAGCTATGCTGTCAGAGCAGCTGAGTACTTTCAGACTTAAACTTAGTAATGTGGCCACATTTGTCAGCTCTGCTGGCAAAGGATATCCTAAATAGCCTGCATTAAAAAAAAAAGAAAAAAGTTTCTTGGTTTTATAGTATAACGCTTCACCAACTTCAAGTGACTTCTACACCTCCTTCCCTTCAAGTATTACTCAAGAACATCTTTTTAAGCCTTTAATCAAATGCTATCAGTGCATTGCCAAGTAATTCAAGATTTGCTCTAAGAAATAAAATACAATATAGCAAATTAGAGATGCAATCACAGTCACATGATTTAGGATTTTAAATATAGAGACTACATATCGTAATTCAACTACAGTAAGACACGGGTGCAAGAACATAAAATACATATTATTTAGTCAGTAAGTTTACCTTAACTGGAAACAGTTCCAAATGAAAGTGCTGAAATTCTTAGATTTTACGCCTGTCTACATTTCATCTGAATGCTCACATTAAATTCAGAATGTTTAGTTGAACTCTATACAAAACAGTTGTCACTGATAAAAGCTTTAACACTGGTATCTAACATACAGTTCTAATTAACAACAAATATTTTAAAAAAAATCAAGATTAGATATACCCAAGTAAATTGATTTTTCTTAAGGTCCAGATACCTGTAATTCTGGTACTGAGTCATTTCTGAACAATGTTTTTCCCCCACACAGCAGCTGATAGTGCTAGAATAACTTCACTGGACTAAGACACCTTTCTATCACTATAATCACAGTAGCATTCCAAGGGTTGTATTGCTTTAAAGCAGGGAAGTTAATGCTGTTCAACCTTAATACACAAGCTCACATGTTTTTATTAGATATCACAGCTCTTCAGATACACTATTCTACTGAATTAAGTCCAAAAAACTATTTTCAGGTTTCCATTCCCTAAAATAAAATGCACTGAACTGTGCCTAGGTTACTTTCAAAAATATACAACTGACTTCCTACATGAGTTTCAGCAAGTATTTTTTACCTACATTTTCCCCTCTAATTGCCAGTTTCTTTTAAAACTGCATATACACTGTAAAAGTAGAAATTGCAAAATAAAAAGTCAGTCTATCTTAGCTGATAACCACATGTATAGCATAAGTACAGGAAGATAATAAATCCCTAGAACGCAAAGTTCTGTAAACAGCTGAGCTCTGCAGGACAAATTGGTTTAGAACATGAATTCTGGAACTGAAGTGGTTACCGATGCAACACTATTCATCATTTCCATGATCAATCACCTCTAGAGAGCATCACAAGCTTATTATTTATTTTCAGGAACTTATGGTAGGTAAAGACATTACACCATGAAGCTGACGAACTTATTTCTCACAAGTCAAAAAGCAGATATAACTTTATAAAAAGAGGTACAGTGTGGGCAGAGTTCTTTTCACACAAATGCAAATAAATTCTGTGAAATGCCTTGCGTTATGCGGCTCCGTTCTGAACAGTCATACTGTATCTAGACAGCATTAACAAACCTTACCCAAATCAGACATAGGTAGATGACAGGATTTGTCAAACTAACCAAAGCACGCAATGCAGAGCTTACATGGGCTTGAAGCCACAGATGGGAATCTAATGCACGAACACTAAACCCTTCCACATTAACATGAATAACACTTCTCTTTAGGACCTCTAGCAATATCAGAAACTGAAGCAAAATGAATTTCTGCACTCCACTTCTGCCCAAACCTCTTTAACAAATTTCAAAGTATACTAGACTACCTATAAAGCTTAAAAAGGCCAAGATGTGTAAATAAAATACACTTGGTCTCATACTGAAATAATTCCCTATTACTTAGATTAATTCTGTTCTTAATGAGTTTCAAGAATAGTTACACCAACTTTAAAAAAAATAAGACTAAATATCGACAAAAATGCTGAATCTTCTGAATACAGCAGAGCTCTACGTTAAGGGAAACTGTATACTTCTAGAACAGTCTGAGGTTTAGAACATTAAGTCACTCAGTTTCACATTATTAGCTGCCACTCCTACACACAAAACAGTTGCACCTCAGTTAAGGTACATTAAGCTGATGTAGCATAAAAAAACCACAATGGCTCACATAACAGAAAAAGCAATCTAATATATATTTGCTGCTGAGTAACTAAAAGGCAGGCAGAGACCAAAGAACACTGATGGCTTAGGTCCAACTAGCAGTCTAGTACAGCCATTAACAGTGTCTTCAATCAAAGCCCTCCCTCTAACTAAACAAGAAGTAAGGACCGATAACATTAAGAGTAACTGCCCTGTATTATATAATCATGCAGGCCTTATCTCTTGAAAATATGTTTTGCCATATTTCTTTGCACAGCTACAGCCCAAAGCCATTTCTTTTGCCTTACCAAATATCGGAATCATCTTATTAGACATCCTTCCACAAACCTAAAAGTTCTTAGATACACTGATTAAGTTTTTCCTATCCCCTGCCTTTATCAAGCCACCTAGGTACAAACATTTAACTCTTGACCCACTCCCCTAAAATAGGGGATTCAAAGCTACATAAGTTCTTGCACAGCTACTGCTAACCCCAAGAACCATGCCCTGAGCTCATAAATGCATCTTGCTACTGAAAAAAATCTACATTCAGATGACCTTATAATCTCTTTCAACGTTCAATGAGAGAAATCTGCATCACAAAATAAACAAGCAAACCCTAATCCAAGGCATCATATTATAAGACCGGAATCAAGATGTCCTTGACCTACTTAAATAAAGAATCCATGCTTCAGTTTCCAAGAACCTATCTTTCAAGAGCCCCGATCAGAAAATATTTCTACCCAGAAACTACCCTGATTTAATATTTACAATATATTCATGATGAGCACTGTATTTACAGACAAAATGACTACCTAGAGAGTTACCATGGTCAAAAGCCAGGAGGGATAGCTAGATCAATTGCCACAACTCAGATTCTTTTTCTCTACTGAAACCTGACAAAGCTTTTTCCGAGTACCTCATCTGTACAGTAGCACCATAATACCCCTTTGACCAAGGCTTCTGAAGACTAGGCACTACGCTATCAAGATAGTCAATATGAACTTTGAAGCAGTATGAATATGATGTAACATGCTACTTTAACCAGGATTTAAGAGTCATCAATTTTACCTGAAACATATTCTCATCTTTGTTACTGCTTTGCTTAGAAGAAGCGGCACCTTTCGAGCTTTCACCCGTCTTTTGTTTCTTTACAGGCTTTTCTGGAGCTGCTTGCTTTTTCCGCTTGGCCTTGAAGCAAGAATAGAAATGCATGAACCATAGCTTTCAACCACTAGTTACAAAAAAGCTTCCATTAGAAGCTACAAACTACTATTACACACTACCACATTCCTTTTGTGATAGCAGGCCTCCAATACTGTACAATTTAGACTGGAATTCCAAAAAAAAATCTCCAAATGAGCCTAATTCTGCTCCCAGTGAAATCTGTAATACTCTGGCTTTAAAGAGAGTCAGATCAAAGCATATTTCAAAAAAGCCTACTCTTTCTGCACAGCAATATTATTAGTTCAGTAGTTTTTAAATCAAAAAAATAATCTGATGGAAGTTTCACATTTTTCTTCTGAAAACAACAAAAATGCAGGACAGCTAACAACTTCTAAAAAATAACAATGAGATAACAAAGAAAGGGATCTGGAAGTCACCTCTATTTAGGTAACTTTTTTCCTTTATTATCAGAGTCCCATCTCTGTCTATAGCATAATGAATGTTTTCAAAATATTCAGATGGTATCAACTGTAAATCAGATTACTTGCAGATGCTATGAAGTTACCATTTCTATCAATATTCATGATAAACATACGCCCCCAGTCCACCTCCCTCACACCAAGAAAACAGTGATACAGAAATACCAAAAGTTAGTTTCACCTGCTAGAACCATATCATGGGTAGCCTCTTTCAAAGAGGAATGGTTGCAACACATACAGGAGGTTGTCAAAGAAAAAGAACCCTCATTACCCACTGAAGCAAAAAGTTCGAGTATAGCTTCTCAAGAATACATTTCCCTACCAAAAAAAAAAAAAACAACAAAAAAAAAATCACCTATTTTCTCTTATATTAGCATTTGACAGAATACCTAATTTGCTTATGGCAACTACATCTCATTTGAATCAATTCAGTAAAGCAGACTGTCTTCTCATATACATTAAAAGATCTAATGTCTCCATTACCACCTAGCATTTCTAAAAAAGGTAATTCATTATTATACTCAGTTTTTGTTCATAATGACTGGTACACCAACAAAAACTTACAGATTAACTTAAAAATAAGTGGGAACACTTGATTTACACATTTAAAAACAGTTAACATGTAAACACCAATCGACTCAAAGACACTCAGGTTGGCCCAGCTTTTAAGTAAGAAACTAGCAGATAGTATTACAGTAAAAGAAAAAGAACACAAACCCTATGAGCAAGTGGTACAGGGATAAGTAGGCAGGTGGAGATTTTCTGCTTATACCAAAGCCTTCTGTCTACGAAGCTTATGGCTAGATATGCCACGCGGAAAATATCGCATAAAGCAAAATGCAACTTAAAAAAAGTTTACCATAAGACAAAAACCTTACCTACTCAAGCCCTAATCTTTTTTCACGTGTCTGATAAATCACATTGAACAACACGTACTTTGCCACATAATAGTTATTACAATAGTAACAAACCACATGTAATTTTCACCTTTTTGTCAGCTTCACTATCTGAATCACTGGCAGATGAGCTTGAAGACACAAGTTCCTTTGACTTAGGCATTCTACAAAGAGAAAGCTAACATGAGAACACTGTACAATAGGTACATCCCATTACATCCAGAAAGTAATCTTCAAACCTGTTTGTAAATCATCACTTTATTCAAAACCCTCCTAAGCTTTCCTGTCTTTTCATATAAGCCTTAATACACACTGTTCATGTGATCTCAAGCACCATTTCCTATTCCCTTTTTTTTTTTTTGCTGCAACTGTCTTAAATGCAGTGTTTTAGTTTCAAAACTGTTTAGAAAGGGACTTCTTTCCAAGAACACGGTACACTACTATCCTTCACTTGATTTCTCAATGCTACATTCATAAACAAGCTATTAAGGCCAAAGCATTATCTATATTCTTACACAAAGATTTTGCCTAGTTGAATATGCAAGCAACAGCTATATAATCGTGCACTAAGCTAAACTTCCCACCAATAATACAAGTCTAAAAAAAAAACCTTAGTTACAATGAGCTACAGCATTACAATTAATATTTCTACTGCAGCTTTAACAAATCAGTTGCTAGGGTCTATTAAATTGCCAAACAAGTGGATATTCAGCTTTCCTTGAATGCATGCTGACAGGTGTTTCTACATTTCTTTACTATGCAAACGTGTGGTAAGATATAGCAGTTGAACATCTTGCCTGCTACTAGAAACTCTTTGTGACGAGTAAGTAAAACAGCTTATTTTTCTTTCAGAGTAAAAACAATCATAACAAAAAACTGAATATAAAACTTAAGCTATGAAAGGCTAAGAAAGTATTAGAGAAGCATATCTCAGTAAAGGAAAATGTGCGTTTTTAAACAAACTAGTGGTGAAATAAACCACATGCACAGGTAAAAACAGAGTTTGAACAATGCTAATGGCTCAATATGGTTCTAAAGTGGGGCAAATTCTGTCATAATAGCTTGGAAAACAACGATGGAAGCTGTAACACTGAAAACGAAACACCATATGCTGGAGCAAACAAGCCATGCTGCAGGATGGAGAGCAAAGGAGAGCTGGAAGGGGACAAGGCAAAATCAAGCAGTAATCACACGAAATCGAGGGGCTGAAGGAGACCGATAACGCAGGGCCAGGAGCCACAAACAATAACCCTGAAGCCTGCATTAGGATGAGTAAGCACCAACGAGGAGGAAGGTGGGGGGTAAAAATTGAAGTTAAATGGGGGGGGGGGGGGGGGGGGGGGGGTAGCGGTACTCCCTGAGGAGAGATTGGCAGTCAGAGAGCAAGGAGACAGAACCACCTGAGAGAGTGAAAGACAGACCACACGAGGACGAAGAGAAGAGAAAGAGGAGCTGGGAACACCAGTAGGCGGATCCCAGCCGCCATTTTCCTCCCTTCCTCTTTCTTCCCTCCCCCCCCCCCCCCCCCCCACCAGGGCAAGTGACGAGGGCCCGGATAGGAGTCGCGGGCAAGGCCGCCCAGGTCCTCTTATGGCAAGACAGCAGAAAGAGGGCAGCAGCGAAAAACAGGAGAAAGAGTTCCATATCATCGTCGACCCCCGTTCCCCCCCCACCCCAAAAAAAAAAAAAAAAAAAAAAAAAAAGTGTGGGGAGGGGACAGTTGGGAACCGTCTATAGGCAGACTGCGACTCCGGCACAGTAGGAACGGAGTCGAGTAGCTCCTTGCCACCATTTTTTCCCTCGCTCAAGACCTCATTGCCCCTCCTCCCCCCTCCCCCCCCCCAACGCAGGGACTTCTCCTCAATAGCGGTTCCTCCTCCCACCCCCAGCCCACTCCCCAGTGGGGCATCCCTCCCACGGGGTGCAGCAGACACTTGAGGAAAGAAGAAGAAAGCCCCAACACAGGGCTACCTCAGCGCGCCGCCCAGGAGGCATCGAACTCTTAGCAGACAGATATCAGAAGACAAAACAGATAAAACGACAACAGACCCAGCAACGCAAAAGAGGAAAGCCTAAAACTCACATCCTTCTCCACGCGGAGGTCCACTGTACCACTAGAAGAACGGAAGTGACGCACTGTGAAATCCACACCCTTGCCGTGTACCACGTGAAAAGGGGAAGAGGAGGAGGTGTTTAAAGGGGACGCGACCGCTTGTCTCTCGCCTTTTCTTCTGTGGTGGGAGCCTTACGTTAGGTGTGTAAAAAGGAATTCGGCTGTGAGGGGCCCATTGGTTGTGCAAACAGCTGTTTGTCGTGGCTGTTATTCGAGTTCTCCAGCACTCGCGCCTGAGGGGACGCCACCGTGCGTGCTTTGCATGCTGAGACTGCAGCCCCAGGCGTCACCTGAGGCGCTGTCTAGGAAAGTGTCGCTTCCCCTTTTTCGCAGCAGTGTGTGCTTCGTTTTCCTCCCCCCAAGTGAAGGTGTTGGTAAATGTTAACATAGCAACAGGTGCCTCGGTAGTGAAACCAGTATTGTTGCTAGCAATGTATACCATAAGTGCTTATTTAATCTAAACAACAGATAGTTAGGATAAATATTATGAGTATCTGGGAGATTATTGCTAGGTGAATAGTTTGGAAACTAAAGTAAATACCATTGAAATCCAATGTAATCAGTAAAGTATCTAAGTAACTGAAAAAGGTAAATAGAGATAAATAAAGGGACCAATCAGGTTAATAAAGGGGGTGTGATTATACCTGGGGAGGTGCCCCGCTAGACCTTGTGTTCAAAGAGAAGGACTGGTGGGAGATGTGGTGGTTGGGAGCTGTCTTGGGCAGAGCGACCACAAGAACGGTAGAGTTCTCTTTTCTTCGCGAAGTCAGGAGGGGGATGTTGTCGACGGAAGGAAGACACAGACGCTCAATATGAGTGAACAGTGAACTTCAACTTTAATGGATAGCTCAGTCGCCTTTTATCTAGTTCGAACATAATCAACTCATACATATTGCAAAAACTAAGCTCAGGATTGGCTAACATTTCCCGCTCTTTTCAGGTAGTTCCTCCTTCTTTTAGCCACCATCCCGCCTTAGGGACTTTCCCAATCGCTCAAGGGCATCGTGTCCTTGAGCCTGATTGGCTCTCAGCCAGCTGCGTACGTGCCAGACTCATGTGAGTTGAGTACGGTACTTCACTAGCCCATTGCCTCCTAACTGCCCAACATCCACATGTCCTATTTCACTTAACCATTCCTCCACAGGGGGATCAGTAAAACTGCAGTCTTGGACTTCTGTAGGGCTGACTTTGAGCTGTTCAGGACACTGGTTGGTAGAGTCCCTTGGGAGGTGGTTCTGAAGGGCAGAGGACTCCAGGAAGGCTGGGTGCTCTTCAAGAACGAAATCTTAATGGCTCAGGAGCGGTCTGTCCCCACGTGCCCAAAGACGAGTGGGCGCTGAAGAAGACCGGCCTGGCTGAACAGAGAATTGTGGCTTGAGTTTAGGAGAAAAAAGAGGGTTTACAATCTTTCGAAAAGAGGGCGGGCCACTCAGGAGGACTACGAGGATGTTGCGAAACTGTGCAGGGACAAAATTAGAACGGCCAAAGCTCGTCTGGAGCTCAATCTGTCTACTGCCGTTAAAGAAAACAAAAAATGTTTTTATAAATACATCAACACAAAAAGGAGGCCTAAGGAGAATCTCCATCCTTTACTGGATGCGGGGGGGAACTTAGTGACAAGAGATGAGGAAAAGGCTGACGTGCTTAATGCCTTCTTTGCCTCAGTCTTTAGGGGCAATACCGGTTGCTCTCTGGATACCCAATACCCTGAGCTGGTGGAAGGGGATGGGGAGCAGAATGTGGCCCTCATAATCCACGAGGAAATGGTTGGCGACCTGCTACAGCACTTGGATGTACACAAGTCGATGGGGCCGGATGGGATCCACCCGAGGGTACTGAGAGAACTGGTGGAGGAGCTGGCCAAGCTGCTTACCATCATTTATCAACAGACCTGGCTATCGGGGGAGGTCCCAGTTGACTGGCAGCTAGCAAACGTGATGCCCATCTACAAGAAGGGCTGGAGGGTAGACCCAGGAAACTATAGGCCTGTTAGTTTGACCTCAGTGCCAGGGGAGCACATGGAGCAGATTATCTTGAGTGTCATCACGCGGCACTTGCAGGGCAACCAGGTGATCAGGCCCAGTCAGCATGGGTTTATGAAAGGCAGGTCCTGCTTGACGAACCTGATCTCCTTCTATGACAAAGTGATGTGTTTGGTGGATGAGGGAAAGGCTGTAGATGTAGTCTACCTCAACTTCAGTAAGGCTTTTGACACCATTCCCCACAACATTCTCCTCAAGATACTGGCTGCTCGTGGCTTGGACTGGTGCATGCTTCGTTGGGTTAAAAACTGGCTGGATAGCTGGGCCCAAAGTGTTGTGGTGAATGGAGTCAAATCCAGTTGGAGGCCGGTCACTAGTGGCGTTCCTCAGGGCTCAGTACTGCGGCCAGTCCTCTTTAATATCTTTATCGATGATCTGGACGAGGGCATTGAGTGCACCCTCAGTAAGTTTGCAGATGACACCAAGTTGGGTGCGTGTGTCGATCTGCTTGATGGTAGGAAGGCTCTGCAGGAGGATCTGGATAGGCTGGACCGATGGGCTGAGGCCAACTGCATGAAGTTCACCAAGGCCAAGTGCCGGGTCCTGCACCTGGGACGCAATAACCCCAAAGCAGAGCTACAGGCTGGAACATGAGTGGTTAGAAAGCTGCCTGGCGGAGAAGGACCTGGGAGTATTGGTCAATAGTTGGCTGAATATGAGCCAGCAGTGTGCTCAGGTGGCCAAGAAGGCCAACAGCATCCTGGTTTGTATAAGAAACAGTGTGACCAGCAGGTCTAGGGAAGTGATTGTCCCCCTGTACTCAGCTCTGGTGAGACCACACCTCGAGTACTGTGTTCAGTTTTGGGCCCCTTGCTACAAGAAGGACATGAAGGTGCTCAAGCGAGTCCAGAGAAGGGCAACGAAGCTGGTGAGGGGTCTGGAGAACAAGTCTTATGAGGAGCGGCTGAGGGAGCTGGGCTTGTTCAGCCTGGAGAAGAGGAGGCTCAGGGGTGACCTTATTGTTCTCTACAGATACCTCAAAGGAGGCTGTAGCGAGGTGGGGGTTGGTCTGTTCTCCCACGTGCCTGGTGAAAGGACGAGGGGGAATGGGCTAAAGTTGCTCCAGGGGAGTTTTAGGCTGGATGTTAGGAAGAACTTCTTTACCGAAAGGATTATGAGGCATTGGAACAGGCTGCCCAGGGAAGTGGTGGAATCACCATCCCTGGAAGTCTTTAAAAGACGTTTAGATGTAGAGCTTAGCAATATGGTTTAGTGGAGGACTTGTTAGTGTTAGGTCAGAGGTTGGACTAGGTGATCTTGGAGGTCTCTTCTAATCTAGACGATTCTGTGAAGATGGAATATACATTTATCAAATGAATATGAAGATAAGTGATGATTACGAGTGTATTATGCAAATGTATTTTTCTGAATTGTATAAATGTTTGTTGTGTGAGCAAATTGAACAAAGTTAGATTTGGGAAGACATGCCCCTAACTTCCGGTGGCAAATAAAGGACCTTCAAATAATCACTTTCTTGTTATGTGTCTTCGTGAACATTTTGACGACCCAGATAGGACCTTGTGGGCATTGCTGAGGCTGCTCGCGAACCGATCACGCTCCAGCCGGCACCAAGGAGTGTCTTGGGGAGCCATCGGCCGTGACCAACCCCGCTGCTCACAACGTACCTCTGGAAGGGTAAGAGAAAAGGTGCTTTCTGGTAATCAGTACTGATCTGACCTGGGAGCCTGCCAGTCAGATGCGGCGCAAGCCACGCACGGTTGGGCTAGGGAATTCCTGGGGTAAGCCTAGGTGTCATATGTAAGACAGTCGCAAAAGCGCTTCAGGTTCGGCAACAGTGGTCTGGTTTGGTAAAAGGTTATAGCTATATGCTGTGGTTCCAAATAAAAAAACTCAAATGTATTTTGGGTGGCAATACTCTCATACCACGATCTTCCCCTTTGGGCTGTTTACTAGCACACTGGAAGGAGGGAGGCTTTGGACAGGAGTTACGAAAAGGTAAACTAGTTGATTACTGTAATGTTTGGTGGCCACAGTATGAACTAGAAGATCAAGAGAGTTGGCCAGAAAATGGAACTTTGTAATACAATACTATCTTACAATTAATGTTATTTTGTAAGCAAGAAGGCAAGTGGGATGAGATTCCATATGTAGAATTATTTTTCTATTTGCGAGATAAGCCCGAGTGGCAACATGCTTGCGGGATAACGATGGCTGAAATAATTGTTGATGAGCAATGCAAAACATGTACAGGAGAAAAGCGCTGTATAGGGCATCAAGCGTTAGAGAATGGTATGTATTATAGACAGGACGATGGAAATATATATTTGGAAGTAGTACCATCAGCCCCATTAGAACAAGGGCAGGCTGTCAGGGAAGAAAGCGAGGATAGTGAGGGGGAGAAGGAAGTAGAAAAAGGAGCGGTAGCTTCAGCTACCCTGGTATCATATAGAACCCGATGATG
This sequence comes from Aythya fuligula, assembly GCF_009819795.1. Classification (NCBI taxonomy): domain Eukaryota; kingdom Metazoa; phylum Chordata; class Aves; order Anseriformes; family Anatidae; genus Aythya; species Aythya fuligula. The sequence goes on along the minus strand of NC_045594.1, from coordinate 7,319,891 downwards.
AGACCAGAAAGGTGCTGCCAAATGTATGATAAGAGAGAAAGACGGAACAAGAAGACAAAAGAAAAACATAATTGCTCCTTTCAGACAAGGAGTAGGGACAGAAGGGCCAGTATATGTTAAAGTACTGTTTAATCCAGGAGACCGAGTAATTTGGAAACAAGTAGCAGGAATGTATCGGGAAAACCCTGATAAAGTAGCTAGGGTAATGAAAATGATAATTAAAACCCAGAATCCGGACTGGGATGACCTTCAAGTAATATTAGATACATTAATGGACTCAACAGAAAAGGATATGGTGTTAAGAGCAGCTAGAGAAAGAGCAAGAGAGGATATCTAGAATGGGTTAGTCCCAGGAAACATAGATCAGAATTTTCCAATGGAAGACCCACAATGGGACTATAACACAGGGGAAGGTATGAGAAGATTGAAAAGGTATCAGGACTGGGTACAAATAGGGGTGCAGAGTGCCATGCCCAAAACTATAAATTGGTCCAAACTGTATAATATTAGGCAGGAGAAAACAGAATCTCCCTCCGCATTTCTGGAAAGGCTTAAGGAAATCGCAAAGAAATATACTGAGCTAGATGTAGAAACAGAACAAGCTAAAGCACAGTTAGCTCTTATCTTTTTAGTACAATCACAGAAAGATATTCAGAAGAAATTACAGAAACTGGAAGGAGGAGACCTGAGAAATATGGATAGATTGTTAGAAATAGCCTGGAAAGTATACAACAATAGAGAAAAGGAATCCACTAGGAGGCAGCAACAGATTCTGTTAGCAGTAATTCAAGGCAGAAGAAACCAAGGATTCAGAGGGAGAGCAAGAGGATTTGCTAGAGGACGGGGAGTTAGTATAGGAAGGGGTCGTGGAGACTTTAGTGGAAATCCAGGAGGAAGATCAGGATTGAATCAGTGTGCTTATTGTAAAAAGGAAGGGCATTGGAAAAATGAGTGTCCGTTTAGAAGAGACCAATTCTCGGGAAATTCATTTCAGAATCAGGAAGCCGTTAAGGCAATGGTGTTAGGAGATTTTAGTAGCTGACTAGATACAGAACATAAAGCAGCCAAAGAACCTTTAGTAAAGATTCAATTAGGGGATAAGGAAGTGAGGTTCTTGATAGATACAGGAGCAACATATTCAGTGTTAAATAGTTTAAAAGGACAATTACGAAATAAGACGACTACAATAGTTGGAGCCACAGGGAAGGAGGAGGAATGGCCATTTTTACAACCTCTTGATTTGCGTTTTGGAGGTAAGGAACTAAGCCATGAATTTTTGTATGTACCAGAATGCTCGATTCCACTCTTGGGATGGGATTTATTAACTAAATTAGATGCAACAATAACCTTTGAGGATGGAGAATTAATGAAGGTACCTGAGTCTAAAATAGGACAAATCCTGATGATCAAAGATAAACCCTTTGTTAAAATTCCAAGAGAAGTAGAAAATGCAGTCATACCAATAGTATGGGAAACAGATGTACCAGGGAAGTCAAAACTGGCACGACTGGTAAAGGTGGAATTAAAGGAAGGAGCCAGACCTGTTTGAATCAAACAATATTCACTCGAAATAGAAGCTAGACAGGGGATAGTGAAAATTATTGACAAATTTCTTAAATATCAGATTTTGGAAGAATGTAAATTGGATTATAATACTCTAATTTTTCCAGTAAAGAAGCCGAATGATGAATATAGATTGGTACAAGATCTTAGAGCAATAAATGAAAGAACAAAAGGCATTCACCCAGTAGTAGCTAATCCTTACACATTGTTAACATCTGTGAGAGAGAAATATAAATGGTTTACCATGATAGATTTAAAGGATGTCTTCTTTTGCATACCTCTTGATAAAGATAGTAGAAAATTATTTGCCTTTGAATGGGAAAACACGCAGAATGGATGAAAGACACAATTAACTTGGACAAGACTTCTGCAAGGCTTCAAAAATAGCCCGACCCTCTTCGGAAGCCATCTGGCCAAGGAACTGGAGATCTGGACAACGCAAGGACAAATACAGGTACTCATAAGTTAGTATTTGTTGTTACAATATGTAGATGAATTTTGATTGCCGCAGAGAATGAGTCACTCTGCACCCAAATAACCATTGAGATTTTAAATCAGTTAGGAATGGGTGGCTATAAAGTTTCAAAAGAAAAGGCACAAATAGTTTGCTCAACTGTAACATATTTGGAGTGTGAGATTTCTCAGGGACAAAGAAGTCTGGGCATCAACAGGATAAGAGCCATATGCACTATCCCGGAACTTCAAAATCTCCATGAGCTAAGGGCTTTCTTAGGAATGGCTGGGTGGTGAACACTATATATAATGGATTACGTACTCATAGCTAAGTCCCTTTATGAAGCTCAGAAGGCACATAATTTTATTTGGGGAAAATTACAGAAAGAAGCTTTTAAGAAACTTAAAGACGCTCTAATGAAGTCACCAGCTTTGGGCTTACCAGATCTATCAAACGATTTCCAGTTATTTGTACATGAAAGACAATGACTAGCATTAGGGGTACTAACTCAGCGACTGGGAAGCTGGAAAAGACCTGTGGGATACTTTTCCAAACAGTTGAATGCTGTAAGTGCAGGGTGGCCCTCACGTTTGTGGGCAGTGGCAGCAACAGTTCTCTTAATCCAGGAAGCAAGGAAACTTACCTTGGGAAAACATATTGAAGTTTTTGTACCACATATGGTAACAACCGTTTCAGAGCAAAAGGGGGGCCACTGGTTATCACCCAGTTGGATGATGAAATATCAGGCAATACTAACTGAACAAGATGATGTAACCTTGAAAATGACTAACTTGTTAAATCCAGAAGTATTTATATCCTAGTATTTCTAGGAACTGTTCCAGAAGAAGGACCGTTAGAACACAATTGTGTGGAAATAATCGAACATACTCATGCTAGCCGCGAAGATTTGAAGGATATACCCCTTGAAAGGTATGACTGGGAACTTTTTACTGATGGTAGTAGTTTTGTGGAAAATGGAACACGATATGCAGGGTATGCAGTGACAACCTTGAAAACAGTAATCAAAGCAAAACCTTTACCACCTGGAACATCGGCACAGCAAGCGGAACGGATAGCTCTGACTCGAGCACTGGAACCGAGTAAAGAAAAGATGGTAAATATTTGGACAGATTCAAAGTATGCCTTTGGAGTGGTCCACGTTCATGAAGCATTACGGAAAGAGGGTTGTTGTCCTCACAAGGGGCTAATATAAGATATCAAGAGGAGGTGTTAAATTTGATAAATGTGGTACAAAAAAAAACCCAAACAAGTGGCTGTTATTCACTGAAAGGCCCATCAAGGAGGAACCTCAAAGATATCAGAAGGGAATTGGTTGGCAGATTGAGCAGCTCGACAAATTGCTCGGAAGGTGTGGAGTGTGATGGCTTTGGTACCGCTCAAGGTAGGCCCCACTCATCTTAATCTTCCCAAGGAACCAAGATATTTGCCAGAGGATGAGAAATTAGCAAATCTCCTAAAGGCCCAAAAGAACTCTGATGGATGGTATGTAACCGCTACGGGCCAGGTGGTATTATCCCCCTTGGTGATGTGGGAAATACTCCAGACAAGACATAATGAGTGTTACTGGGGCGCAGAGGCAATGGTAACATTTTTAAAACGTAATATTATCTCTACACATATGTTAACAATGGCCAAACCAGTAATGTCAAAGTGTGAGATTTGTCTGAAAAATAATCCAGTAGCAAGAAAACATGCTGAAATGGGAAAAGTTGGAGTAGGAATAGAACCGGGAGATTACTGGCAAATTGATTTTGTAGAGTTACCTAGGACTAGGGGATATAGGTATCTTTTAGTAGGGGTTGACACCTTTTCTGGATGGCCAGAAGCCCTTCCCTGTCACACCAATCAAGCTAAAGAGACAGTAAAATGGTTATTGAGAGAAATCATTCCAAGGTTTGGGGTACCGTTAGGCATATCCTCAGATAGGGGACCGCACTTTATTGCATCCGTGGTTAAAGATGTAAGCAGGCTATTAGGAATTTCTTGGAATTTACATACTGCACGGAGACCCCAATCTAGTGGACAGGTAGAGAAGATGAACCAAACACTGAAGGGACAGATTAGTAAAATCTGCCAGGAAGCCAAAATACAATGGCCATAAGCTTTGCCTATAGCCTTATTGAGAATAAGGATAAAGCCAAGGAGTGGAATGTCAGTAAGCCCATACGAAATTATGTATGGAAAGCCTTATGAATCCCCAGAACCAAATCCTAATATGCACATAAAAGGGAACCAGGATGTTTATAATTATGTATTATCTCTTGGTAAAACTTTAGCTCGACTTCGAATGTTTTGGTGTGGAGAACCCTGTCCACAATATTCAGCCAGGAGACCGAGTGTATATTAAAAATTGGAACAAAGAACCCCTGAAAGAATGGTGGGCTGGACCTTATCAAGTATTATTGACTACTTTTACAGCTGTAAAGGTAGAAGGGGTGGATGCTTGGGTTCATTATACTCGGGTGAAAAAGGTTCCTGAACTTTGGTCGGTGCGAGCAATCGGAGATACAAAACTACAGATGAGGCACGTATAACCATACAATGTCGGGGTTCTTAACAATGGTAACAATAATTGTTTTGTGTAAATACCTTGTAATTGGGTTCCTAGAAATACCAAAAAAGTATAAGAAAGAGGAAATATTTGAGGGAGAAAATGTTACTTTGGAATGTGGAATGCAAGACAATAAACCAATAACAATTATCTCTCTACAGGTGGTTTGGGAGAAAATAAATTACTTTGGACAGAGACAGGAAATATACATGTAGTGGGTTTACGTGGCAAGGTTTTGGTAGCAGGGGGCTATAGGGGTGGTTTCTGTGAGAAAGATCTAGAAGCTGCCCCATGTTTGGGAAGGGCCCCATTGTTTTCCAGATCTGAGCCAATAAGCGATGTTGGTTGCGCCTCTGTGAGAGTATATTTAAGACAGGGAAAAAAACGCTGTGCCAGACAGCAGCCGGGAGAGTCAAGGGAGTGAGAGAACAGCCTTGCACCAAGGTCAGTGTAGAGGGAGGGGGAGAGGTGCTCCAGGCGCCGGAGCAGAAGTCCCCTGCGGCCTGTGGTGAGGACCATGGTGAAGCAGGATGTCCCCCTGCAGCCCATGGAGTACCATGGTGGAGCAGGGTTCCACGCTGCAGCCCGTGGAAGAGACCACGGTGGAGCAGGTGGCCCTGCACCGACGGAGGCTGCCGCCTGTGGAAGACCCCTGCCGGAGCAGATTCCGGGCCGGACCTGTAGCCCGTGGAGAGGAGCCCACGCAGGAGCAGGTGACCTGGCAGGAGCTGCTGCCCGTAGGGGAGCCAGGTTGGAGCAGTTTTCTCCTGAGGGATGGACCCCGTGGTACGGACCCATATCTGGAGCAGTTCTGGATGAGCTGCTGCCTGTGGGAAGCCCACGCCGGATCAGTTCATCAGGGACTGCATCCCGTGGGTGGGACCCCACAGCACAGGGGACGAGAGTGACCGAGAAGGAGCGGCAGAGAAGAAGTGCTGTAGACTGACCATAACCCCCATTCCCCGTTCCCCTGCGCCGCTCGGGGGGAGGAGGTGGAAGAGGGTGGATGGGGGGGGAAGGTGCTTTTGTTTTTTTTTTCCCTTTGTTTTCTCACTTCTCTCGCTTGTTAGTTGTAGGCAATAAATCTTACTATCTCCTTATGCCGAGTCTGTTTTGCCCATTACAATAATTATTGCGTGATTTTCTCGTCCTTATCTCAATCCTTGAGTCCTTTTCACATATTTTCTCCCCATTCCTCTTTGAGGAGGGGGAGTGAGAGAGCAGCTGTGGTGGAGCTCGGCTGCCCACTCGAGCGGAACCACGACAATACATAAATACAATCAGGGACAATACAGGAGTGAAAGATGGATGGAAGGGAAAGGCTTTAAAGTTTCCTTTTAAAGGAAAATTGGAAAGCCCACAAATTAGTAGAACAAAAAGAAGTTTAGAAGAAGGGGCATATGAAGCTATATGGCATGAACCCTCGAGTGGAGTAAAATTTAGTTGGGCACTAGAGTTCCTGTTAGCACCGGTAGCTACTTACCGAAATAGGGAGATGATCTGCAAACTTACAGGACAAGTAAGTAGGCTCGCGAGAGCCACAAAAGAGGGTTTTAGAGATTTTAATATCCAACTACAAGCTATAACTAAAATGACTCTACAGAACCGATTGGCATTAGATACACTCTTATTAAAGGAACATGGAGCGTGAGGATTTTTAAAAGATCGTATTGATCATTGCTGCATCCACATTCCAAATGTGACTATTGATGTAGAACATGATATAGAACAGTTGACTCAAGTAGAATGAGATGCAGAACAGGAAGAGAAAGATATGACGACAAGCTGGTTGGATAAAATTTTTAGCGGATGTGTTGCAGCCTGAATCCTAGCAGGGACGGGCTTTGATAAGATGTTTTAAGTGTGGCCAGGCTGGCCACTTCAAATAGGAATATCTGGAGTGGAAGAAGGAGGAAAGAAGGAAAATGAGATGAAATATGGTATACTGATATGTTGTTTCAGCATCCAGGAGGGGGAAAGGTATGGAATTAGGTTGGCCAATGACTGAGCCTTTGGTGAAAGTACAGGCTGGAGAACGATAAAAAGAAGTGTTAAAAAGCGTTATTGAAGGTGTTAAAGGTGTGGTATGTAGTGTTTGACAGAGCTGTTTGAAGTTGAATGAGCAGGGAAAGGGGATGTAGGCATTATCTAAGTAACAGTCTAGAAGTTTTGGTATATTTGCTGTGGTGTTTGGTCAGTTTTCCCAAGTATCGGGAAGGGGGGGGGATGGGGGGGGACGACGACAGCCTACTCCACCAGGAGCAGGGAGCCTCTCCACAGACTGCAGGGAGGCTTTGGCTCCGGCACCTGGAGCACCTCCTCCCCCTCCTTCTGCACTGACTTTGGTGTCTGCGGGGAGGTTTCTTGCACCTTGCTCTCCCAGCTGCTTTTGAGCAGCAGGTTTTTGTTTGTTTGTTTGTTTTCTTGGATGGGCTCTCAAAGAGGCACAGGCTGTGTTGCTCATGGCATGGCTCTGGGCAGCAGTGGGCCCCTTTGGGGCCGAATGAAATTGTCCCTTATCTGCCACGGGGAGGCTTCTGGGTTTTTCTCACAGGGGCTGCCACTGCAGTTCCCCCCCCCCGAACCTTGCCATCAAACCCAATACACTGGGGCAGCTAGGTCATTCCTGGCTTGTAAAGAATCAGGGCTTAAATTCACTAATGAAACCCTAAAAAGTGATGGGGGTAGAAGAGGCTGGGATAACAGTACCACCTTTGGGGGATACCAAGCTGAGACTAGGGGATAAAACGATCACTGGGCAATTACTGTATCTACCCAAGGTAGGGACTAACTTGTGAAGGGATTTGATGATTAAATTGGGCATTCAAATAGTAAATTGTTAGGCTGGAATAACAGTGTTATGAATGGAGTGCTCTCAGGCCCTGAGAGCAAAGATAATATTCACCTCTGACTGGAAAGACCCTGAAATGGGGGCGGAAGCAACAATACAGATGGACAATTTTACCTTAGGGCTTGGGAGTATTGAAAAATAAATTACCATATGTAGAAAGAGAAGTCAGGTATTTAAGGCATCTAATGTCTGAAGGAAAACGAAGAATAAATCCAGAGAGGATTCAGGGAATTGTGGAAAACTAAAAAGAACTAAAAAGTTTTACAAGAAAGATATTTTTTTCTTAAGGAATCAAGAGCCACGAAGTCTGAAGGAAAATGGATACTCCCTGATGGGAGAGAAATGCTGAATAAAGCACCAGTGAGGCAAATATTAACTGTTTTACATCAAGAGAGTCATTGGGAGGTGCAAGCAATGTGTGATGTTGTGCTAAGAAAGTATGACTGTGTAGGAATATACACTTCAGTGAAGCAAATATGCAGAGGATGTACCATATGTCAAAAGGTAAATAAAAAGGTCATCCGTAACCCACCTAGAGGGGGGCGGGAACCAGGGATTCGAGCTTTCCAAAGTGTACAGGTAGACTTTACTGAGTTACCTAAAGTAGGGAGACTTAAGTACTTGTTGGTCCTAATTGACCACCTGACTGGATGGACGTACACTTTCCCCTCAGTATCTGCCACTGCGAACACGGTGGCTAAGGTATCAATGGAGCAAATAGTCCCTAGATATGGGATAGTTGAAAACATTGATTCAGATCAAGGACGTAATTTCATTTCACAAGTACTACAAGGGTTAAAGCAGGCCCTAGAGATTGAGTGGGATTTTCACACCCCACATTACTATTATAATAGTAATGGCAGTTCATGTCTTTGCAATTTCTATCTGCTTTGCTTTCTTATAGGTCAACACCTGGTACACAAATAATGCAAAGGTTGTCGGAGTATCACGTTCAGATCAACAGTTCTTTATGCATTTCTAATCAAGTCCCTCAGCCTTGAAATAAATCCAAATGACTGAAAGAAAGAGATTTTTATGCTGGATCTTAATGAGTTAAACAACATTTCCAACCATTTCCTCCAAAGTTTTTTTTTTTTTTTTTTTTTTTTTAAAAAAAAAGAAGCTTTAATCTGCTCTGGTGGTCAAACAAGACAGTTGAGAGTCTAGTTTTTGAATAAACTTGCAGGTTCCCTCTAAGAAATCTAACCTACATCTGCTATTAAAAAAGAAAAAAAAAAAGTCCATGCTTGTTCAGTTTTAGTCCTTTAGAAGGAAGATTCAAAGATTTAGAGTTGATTTTTTTGTTGTTGTTGTTTAAACTACAGTCTTGGAGTCCTGTGGTAGTGGCAGGTATGTACATCTTAAAGTAGGACTGATGCCACTGCATGTTAAATCATGGACTTCTCACTGTATTTTGGTGATCTCCTTTCATATACGTGAAATTAAGTTCAAAGATTTGTTTTTCTTAATGCTAGCTTGCCATTTTTCTCTATGATATTTTTAGATGCACTAAGCTTTGGACAAATAGAGTGCTATTTAATCTCAGTTTGAAGTTTTGTGTTCCATTGTATGTTTTCATTCTGGAAATTCTTGTCTGTTGTTCTGTAATTTTAATAGGAACATAGATTGAGAATTTTTTTTTCCTATTTGGAAAAAAATCTTTTGAATGTTTCACTAAAGCTTTTCTGCCTTTCTCACTCTGCCTTATGGTTTGCAGTTTATCGGTCCATTTATTGTCCTTCCAGTCAAGGATATAGAAATACGTATAGTTCAGAGTGCCCTAAAGGATCTAATCTAAATGTATTACTGTTTCATTTTGCAGTAAATCTGATATACATAAAACAAGATCGCATCTCTGTATGACAAACCACTAAGATTTTTTAAGCATAGACTATAAATCTGATTCTGTGAGCTAGCAGTAACATAAACAGATGTTATGTAATGGTTCACAAAGTCATCAAGAAGCATCAGGTTCTTACTAGGAAACTGCTGAGAGAAAGACTTCTTCCACTTTTTTTTTTTCTCCAAGAATATGGCAAATCTTGAACTTTTTTTCTGTCATGCTTAATAAGTGTGGCTTCTCATAACGTGTTATATTATAATATTTTTCAAGTGATATGTGCACTAGATTCAATGTGCAAAATTCAATTGGAAAAGTAACCTGAAACTTCTGCTGAAATTGCAGCTGAATCGAGCTGCCAAACAGGAGCTTCTGCACAGACATATGCAGTGCTGAAATCACAACATATGGGATGGAATATTTAGATTAGACTCATAGAAAATACTTAGATAAAAAAAGCTATGAAACCTAAGATAGAAATCTGTTATGAAATAAAGCTTTATTTTTCATCAGCTTTTGAAACTTGTCCTGGTTTCAGCTAGAATAGAGTTAATTTTCCTCCTAATATCTGGTAGGGTGCTATGTTTTGGCTTAGGATGAGAAGAGTGCTGATAACACGCCGATGTTTTAATTGTTGCAGAGCAGTGCTTACACTAAGCCAAGGAGTTTTCAGCTTCTCACTCTGTCCTGCCAGTGGGCAGGCTAGGGATGCAGCAGGAACTGGGAGGGGTGTAACAATGGCTTATGATATGATGAAATTGCTGGTCATGAGACTAACCTGGTATTTGTACTCAGCACTGTCGTCAACTCTATACTTTGGAAACCATATCTCGGAAACTATAGCAATTACACCTATTGACTTTTTTTTGTCAGGGAGCCAATCTGTGGAGGGGACAGAGGAAGATATTTTTTTCCTACTTGTTCACTCTCCCTTTCTCCTTCACCACCCTCTTATCATCTGAGCTAGTTATGATAGTTCTCCAAAATGTTGAATATCCTTGGGATACTCAGACCAGCATGTTCTTGTTGTTATGTCTCCTGAATGTGCTTCAGGTTTTGTTTAAAGTGAAACAACTACTTAGGAATCTCATCCAGAGATCTGTACTGAGGCGGGATAGTTGTGAGTGACAGGGAGTGTGGGAGGATATGGGCAGATTTCTAGAGCAGTGGGCACCTCCAGTCTTTTGGAAATTCACCCCTGAACATCTGCAAAATCCTAAAAAAAATGGTGGAATGCTTGAAAAAAGGGTGTCATGACTCTGGCAGTTCCAAAGAGACACAAATCACTGTAGTGTGCTGGGGACTGGCCTATGCCTTTTGAGCTGCAATCGATGCTACTATAAACCTAGTGACAGACCCTGTGGCCATTCCAACCCCTACAATGGACCCTGCGGCCTCTCCAGCTCCTGTGGCCATTCCAGCTCCTGCGGTCGTTCCAGCTCCTGTGATGGCCCCAGCGGTCATCCCAGCTCCTGTGACAGACCCGGCGGTTGTTCCAACCCCTGTGGCTAGCCCAGCATGTATTCCAACCCCTGTGGCAGGCCCTGTGGCTAGGTCAGAGAAACAAGCTGTAGCAGTGCAAGTTGCCCCTGTAGAGAAGGTGAAAAAATGGTATAGAGATTCAGGTCATTTAGAATGCAGAGAGTCTTCTGCTAAGTCTAGGTATAGAAAAGACGATGCTGGGCCATCAGGGATTCAGGAGGAGGAAGATGAGGATGCCGAAAAATCAACAGTAACTACCCGAAACCTATACCACCGTGAGCTATGAGATGTGTGAAAAGATTTTGGTCATTGCATAGGTGAGCAGCTTGTCACCTAGCTGCTCCAGTGCTGGGAAACCGGAGCCAGTTGTGTGGAATTAGAGGGCAGGGAAGCCAGGCGGCTGGGATCCCTTGCTCGAGACGCTGGCATTGACAAAGCAATTGCAGATGGAGCACGACCTTACAGCCTCTGGAGGCGTCTCCTCTCAGCTGTGAGGGAAAGGTATCCCTTCAAGGAAGAACTTGTATGTCTACCAGGCAAGTGGACCACTATGGAGAAGGGAATCCAGTACCTGAGGGAATTAGCCGTACGAGAGGTGACTTATGAAGACCTAGACAACGGACAAACATCCACAGATCCAGATGAAGTCAGGTGTACACGACCCATGTGGCGGAAGTTTGTACGGAGTGCACCATCATCATATGCCAGCTCATTGGCAATAATGGCCTGGAAAGAGGATGAGGAACCCACAGTGGATGAAGTGGCTAAACAACTCCGGCAGTACGAAGAAAGTCTCTCCTCTTCCTTACAGGCCTGCGTCTCAGCTGTGGAGAAACTCTCTGAAAAGGTTCACCAACTTGAAGAGAATCTATCGTCCTCCCCACCTGAACCAACCAGTGTCCACCAACTAAAAGAGAACACTGTGGAGAAACTTTCTGAAAAGGTCCACCAATTTGAAGAGAGATTATTTTTCTCCCCACCTGTACAAAGCAGTGTCTCAGCTATCAGGGGTAGGTGTTCATCCACACAAGGAGATCAATATGGTGGGTACGCACCCTGTGGTTTTACCTACGAGACCATGGAGATGACATGAGAAAGTGGGATGGAAAAATCTACCTCGACCCTAGAGGCACAGGTACGTGAGTTGCAAAAGAAAACAATCAGGAAAAAGGGATTCTCTGAAAAGTTTGCTGCTCCAACTTCCAGCAGGCAGTCCTTCAAACACAGAAATGAAGAAGATTCTGACCAGGATTAGAGGGCCCCTGCCTCCAGCCAGGGGGAGGAAAGGGACAATCGAGTTTATTGGACTGTGTGGATTCGATGGCCTGGCACGTCAGACGCACAGAAGTATAAGGCTTTAGTAGACACCGGTGCACAATGTACTTTAATGCCATTGAGCTATAAAGGGCCAGAGCCCATCTGTATTTATGGAGTGACAGGGGGATCCCAGCAGTTAACTGTATTGGAGGCTGAAGTGAGTCTCACTGGGAATGAATGGCAAAAGCACCGTATTGTGACTGGCCCAGATGCTTCATCCTTGGCATAGAAGGACCCATTCAAGGACCCAAAAGGGTTCCAGTGGGCTTCTGGCATAGCTGCCTTAGAGACAGAGGACATAAAACAATTATCTACCTTGCCCGGTCTCTCAGAGGACCCCTCTGTTGTGGGGTTGCTGAGGGTCGAAGAATAGCAAGTGCCAATCGCTACCACAACTGTGCGCCGGCAGCAATATTGCACCAACCGAGACTCCCTGATTCCCATCCATAAGCTAATTCGTCAACTGGAGAGCCAAGGAATGATCAGCAAGACTCATTCCCCTTTTAATAGTCCCATATGGCCAGTGTGAAAGTCTAATGGTGAGTGGAGACTAACAGGGGACTATCGTGGCCTGAACAAAGTCACGCCACCGCTGAGTGCTGCAGTGCCAGACATGCTGGAACTCCAGTACGAACTGGAATTGAAGGCAGCCACGTGGTATGCCACAACTGATATCACTAATGCATTTTTCTCCATCCCTCTAGCAGCAGAGTGCAGGCCACAGTTTGCTTTCACTTGGAGGGGAGTCCAATATACTTGAAATCAGCTGCCCCAGGGGTGGAAACACCTCTAGTTAGTAGTTAAACAACTACTTAGGAATGTCATCCAGAGATCTGTCCTGAGGCAGGAGTGTATATAAGGCACAAACTACTCAGCCTGTGCTCTCTCCCTCCCAGACCCCATGAAGGGGTCGGGAACGGTCATCGATAGTGGGATGCTCCTGCACAGCATCACTGCCCACTCTTTCGCCCCTACATCTGGGTAACCCCTTCTGTATAAATACAAGATGAACTACTGTGGTGGGTGCACACGATTGTGGTGGGACTCCTTCCGCCATGCTGCACAGTGCTGAATAAACATACCTACTTTACCGCCTTACAGGTTGTGGAGTCTGTTTTCTGCAAGTCAGAGTATAGATATCTCACTTATGTATCCTAAGTCCATTGAGGATCTAGTGACAGGTCATGTCCTGTAAGTTCTTCTATGAAGGACTTGTACATGTATAGAGCCCTCTCCTGAAGTACTCTGGTATTTAATTGTAGGATTAGGGCTTTTGTTTTTCTAAGCAATAGCAATAAAATATGTTTACCCAATATCTGCTTTCTTCACAGAACAGCACTTTGACCAAAAGTGCACAACAAAGGTCAGAAATTTGTTCCTTTTCCTACTGTGCTTGATTTGTATAAGAAAGAACAAGACTTTGTGGTGGTTTTACCATGCTAGGCAGCTGAACACCACAACCGCTCTCTCACTCCCCCTCCTTAGATGAGGAGGGGAAGAAGTAAAGGGAAGAACAACTCACAGGTTGAGATAAGGATAGTTTAATTAAAGGAAAAAAAATTATTAAGGAAAGATTATTATTAATTAAATAATTTAACTAAAGGGATAAAAGGGAAAGGGGAAAAGGGAGTGGGAAAGGAAAAACAAAACAAAACAAGTAAAGGGGGTGTGGAAGTGCAGAGGAAAGAAATTACTCTCTACTTCCCACAAATGAGTGATGCTTGACCATGTCCTTGAAGCAGGGCCTCAACGCACGTAGCCGGTGTTCAGGAGGACAGACATTTTCGTAACGAGAGCCCACCCCTCCTCTTTTCTTCCTTTTTCCGCCTTTTATTGCTGAGTGTGACATACGGTATGGAATATCCCTTTAGTTGGTTTAGGTCAGCTGCCCTGGTGATGTTTCTTTCTCACTTTTTTGCCCACCCCCTAGGAGGGTTGGAGAGAGTCCTGATGCTGTGCCAGCACTGCTCAGCAGCAGACACAACACTGGTGTGATACCACTGCTGTTGTACTGTTACATACACTGCTGTTGTTGTGTTACATAGCTGTAATAATGTAAACTTCAGATGAGAAATTACTTTTCTCATTTGTTTTATGAACAAAAATATCTATGTTAAAGTTTTAGAAACTAAGAAAACCGTACTTTGTGGTAAGGGAAACCTGTCATTTTGTGAGAACAGTAGGAGATTCCAAGTAGGGATGTTTTGAATAGGTGGAGATTGTGGAAAACAAATACCTCTGAAGTGATCAGTTCTGAATTAATCCAGAAGTGTGTGTTTTATGAGCCTTGGTTAGTTTATGAAAACTGCACATCACAGTGCAAAACACACAAATGAGATGAAAGTATTTAAGGATTTAAGTGTTGCTGTATTCAGAATTTTGAGAAGCAGCCACTGCTCGGAGGGAAGGTTTACCTAAAGATGAAACAGTCACCAGGAGGAACAGAACTGCACAGGTGCAGGTTCAGTCACCCAGAGGTTGTTCTCAGAGCCACCAAAGAAGTGACTCTCCGTTCTACTGCTTTGATAATCAGTCAGCCCACCTCCCCTGATACTTGGGAAACTGACCAAACACCACCGAGAATATACCAAAACTACTAAACTGTTACTTAGATAATGCTCCTGCCTTCCCCTTGTCACACAAAAAAACATTTAAGAACAAAAATAGGATTACAAGAAGCACCGCTGGGCCCATATATCAGGCACCACCAATCAACACCTGGATAAAACCGCACTTCTTTTCGGTCTGTCATGCGCTTCATTCGTCTCCAGCCGCTCCCCTCGCAGAGAATACGGAATCGCAGATCGGAACTCCGCACTTGCTTCGCAGCGATGCTGCGTATCACTCACAGCACAATCACACAATCGCACAGAGAGGCCCCTTGCAATTCTCGCTCATACCATCAGAATATATCACTTAAAACAATGTTGTGGTTTAACCCGGCCGGCAGCTAAACACCACACAGCCGTTCGCTCACCCTCCCCCCTCCCTCTCTGGGACGGGGGAGAGAAATGGAAAGTGAAGCCCGTGAGTTGAGATAAAGACAGTTTAATAAGACAGTAAAATAATAATTAAAAAAATAATAATAACAATAATAATAATAATAATACAGTGGTGATAATAGTACTACTAATAATAATGTGTACAAACAAGTGATGCACAATGCAATTGCTCACCACCCGCTGACCGATGCCCAGCCTAACCCCGAGCAGTCCGGCCCCCTCCCCCCAGCTAGCCACCCCTATATATTGTTTAGCATGACGTCAGATGGTATGGAATACCCCTTTGGCTAGTTTGGGTCACCTGTCCTGGGTCTGTCCCCTCCCAGCTCTTACTGCACCCCCAGCCTGCCTGTTGGCAGGACAGAGCAAGAAGCTGAGATGTCCTTGGCTTGGTGTAAGCACTGCTCTGCAACAATTAAAACATCGGGGTGTTATCAGCACTCTTCTCATCCTAAGCCAAAACATAGCATTCTACCAGCTACTAGGAAGAAAATTAACTCTGTTCTAACTGAAACCAGGACAAACAATAACTAAACTTGTTTGTATTGTCTCCGGCCGTGTTCCTCGTGGAGTAATTCACAACAATACTTTGCCTCAAACACATACACTTACACAAATGCTTTCAGCATGAGATACCCAGATGAATCATTGGCATTAGAAATTAGAGGGAGATTGATTAAGAATGAATAGATGCTATATTTGCAATTTACTGTGCCTGTGCTGCACTTAAGCCTCCAGATAACAAGAGCACCTCATGGTTCAGATTTTAACCAAGGGGTCAGAGATAAGGAGGACTGCTTACAAAGGGAGAATGTAATAAATGACTGAGTCCCAAATAGGTTTGCAATTAAAGTTTACAATTTATTAAACGAATAGAGGCAAGCAAACAGCGCTGGGTGCGCCAGGAGTATCCGCTCCACCAAGACACACACCTCACCCCCACTAGAGTTCCCGTTTTATAGTCTAGTAGTTCCGTTTTTACGTAGCACATCCTGGTATCCTCTGCAACTGTGCGGCCTGTTACTAGGGGGTTGTCACGGGCTCTCTGGTGGTCGCGGGGATGAAGGTCGTAGTCTTCCTCTGCGTTGCGGGTCACGACCTTGTTAAGCAATCACTACACATGTCCTTAGTTAGGCATTTCAGTTGCTGTCTTTGTTAGCTTAACAGGAAGTTGCTACAGACATGATCTCAGCAGGATATCCTGGTTACAATCGCAAGGTTACAAAAGAAGCAACTGCTTAGAAAGTTGCCCTACCAGTTAGCTTAACGATTATCAAGTTCCTATACAATGTTTATTACAGTACCGGTTTGATTAACAAATATAAATTTTTTATTCAATGTTTATTACAGACAAGATAAGGAATGTTAAACATACAAGGCCTCGAGATACCAGGAGCCCCTCAGACCCCAAGAACCAGATCAAAACAACCTTATGGCCCAGATTGTGACCAAGGCCTCAGAGAGCATGTGCAAAGAGATGAGGTGAAAAGTTCAACCCTGATGAAGACATCTTACTTCATCCCCGCGACCCTCAGCGCCCACCACCACAAGGCACTGAGCAAGCGCAGACAAGAGGAATTTATGGAAATGACTTCTTGTAGCTAATTTTAATACTAAGCGGGGACAGGTTATGCATATGTATAGGCGTATTGGGAAACTTCATGCATATGTAACTCTTTACTGCATATAACCACAGCAAGTTGCTGCGTCAGGTGCGCACGACTTTGGCAGGACTACCCCCCATGCTGCCCAGCGCTGAATAAACATACCTACTTTACAATCATACTGATTGTGGAGTCAGATTTCTGCGAGTCATTTTGGTGAGCCAGTCAGGAGACACTATGCTTGGCTGCGATGATTCAAAGATCGAAGCCGAAATTTCTAAGTGACGAAGTATCCTTTATTGTCAGCGCTGGATGCACGGGGGATCCTTCCACCTAACGTGCACGTTCGAAGTAACAAACTATCTCATATTTATACAACAAAACAATTAATATTATATTAACGCCTATACATATTCATTACCTAAGCCCGCCTACACTCACTTCGTATGCTAATTAGCTTATCAGTCCTTGCGCTTGTGCAAAGCCTTCCAAGAATTGTGGGCCAGGGTCTTCAGGACGTGGGCAGTGGTCTTTGGGAGGAAGACCTTAGGTCTTCCTCATGATGTACTTTTCACCTTTTGCTAAAGAATGCCAAGTTGGCTGAATCAGTTGTTTTCCAAGCTGCAGGAATTCTGAGTTGGCTCAAGTTAGCTCAAGTTTCAGCATATTTACCTTGTGATCCTGTTTTTGCTCTTAAATGGTTTGAGTATGACAAGAAAAAAGGTGGGATCATTATCTAAAGTAACAGTTTGGAAGTTTTGGTATATTCTCGGTGGTGTTGTTATAAATTAGACGACACAATTTACTGGTCTATTGAAATTATTTTATTAATCAAGTAAGCAGACACAAGCAAAACAGCGCTGGGCGGCTGGGGAGTCTCTGCTCCACCACGGCACGCAACTTCCCCTTTCCAGTGTCGCTGTTTTATAGCATTGAAGTTCCGGCTTGTCGAAACTTGTCGAGACCTGTCGAGACCTGTCGACTTGTCGACTTGTCGAGACCTGTCCTGAGATTGCGCAGTCTGTTGTTGGGGGTCGTTGTTCTTCCTCCGGTGATCATGCGTTGTGCTTGTGTTCAGGTGGGGACAAAACAGGATGTCTTGCTTTGTCCCCATGTTACAATGCCGTGAGTTGTGAAACCTTATCTCCTCAGTAGATTCTTTAAATTCTCAAGGACAATGAACAAACCCCTACTAATTTATCACAATCCCTCCTTTTTCTTTTTCAAACATATTTTGTTCATTGAATTTTTGCAATATCTTCTTGCTGAGCATCAAAGTTTCTGCGTTGTCCTCCTCCTGCTCAAGAGATTCATACTTAGCATGCACAAGCATAAGATGAGCAGCTTCTAATCGACTTTTAACAATTGCGATTACTTGATTGAATATACATGGTCCAAAAGTCAGTGTTAATATAAGTAACAACAAGGGGGCCCTGCTATGGTTGATAGCAGGGTAGTAAGCCAAGGTGAGTAATTAAACCAGGATTCATACCAATTCTGACGAGCCTCATTTTCCCTTTTGTGTTTTTCTAATCCTTCCCGCAATTTAGTCATTGTATCTCTTACCACCCCAGTATGATCTTTACCAGATGGTATTCAGCCACTGTGTGATGGGTATACATATACTCTTCAGTGTGGTATAGAATCCTTGGTATAATGACCACCTGTACACAAAAATCATGAGATGTGTTAAACAATTTTAAAGATAGGCAAGGAGTGACTCCCAACAACGAACATACCCACCTAATGTTATTTGCAGGAATTAACCATTTGTGTGTTTGGTACACATTTTTTTTTTTTTTTTTTTCAGTGGCATGGCACGGATCATTTTATCTCTTGGAACTGTGCCGATACATCTACCTTTTCCCGTAACTTGGGTCAAAGTTATCCCGATTTCCTGACCCCAATTGCACTTGGAAGAATTTGAATATGGGGGCTTAACACTTACACATAGCCAGTACCCTTCAGTTATCTCCTCGGGAACAACCCCTTTCTTTTTTCACAATGCTTGGAAGCAGTGTGGGAAAGGATAACTCTGTCAACTTACTAGAAAACACTGTAGTAGGTTGGGCAGTCCGAGGTATATTTACAGTCTGGACAACCAAACCTTCCCTTAGTAACTCTTTATTAGGCCCGACTACCTTGGAAGTCTCGGGTTTTCCCTTCTTTATTAGTATGAGTCCTCCCCTATCTGTTCCGTGTTCGTAAAATCTGACATTTTTCCTAGTACCCAGCTAGTATCGTCCGAGTTTGTTATATTTATATATAGAACCTTGCAAATTTCTTTATTTCCGTGGAAGGTTCCTGTATACCCTATACCATGCCCTCACCACCTGTAACGGGGATCCAATTGTTGGTTACAACTTTGCAGCCCATATCCCACTTGTAAGAATTTATCCCGACCAGCCCCAAGTGTCCAGTCTGTAGCAATGGTTTCACACCCCCGGTATGCACAATAATACACGTTCAGGCATTTACAGTACCCCCTTCCCAGGTTAGAACTTGGGCAGAAATAAAATCCCACATATTCCCAGCATCGGGGCCTCGAGCCCCCCCCCGATGTTATCTGGGTTGCAATAACCTGTTGATCTTCGAATCGACTTAAAGTCGATTTAAAAGGTTGGTGGGGGTGGTGTTGAGTCGCTATGCAGGATGAAATCACTGCGAGAACCCCCAAATACCGATAGGAATGGCTGAGGCCCATGTCTTTCCCCACTTATTCACTCCTCTGCCTCACTCGTCAGTTGGGTTGCAGCCAACTACGAGGTTTTAGTTCTTCTCGGCAGCAGTAGTGTTCTTCAGGGGAGAGCCTCTACCTTAACCCACGGTACCTATCGAGTTCGTCACAATGTGAGCTTCAGGTCTTTGTTTCCTGGAGCGATCTCCCACATCTTGTCACAGGTGGGTCCTTTAACATGGCTGGCATGTGTCCATCCTTTCTCCGCAGTCCAAACGGCTGTTTCTGTAGTAAGCAAAACAACATAGGGGCCTTCCCCATCGTGGTGTTAAAAAGAGTCTCTTTCAAAGTCTTCATTAGAATTGAGGGTGATCAAGTGGCAATTCCAAGTCATAGGGCATACCATATAGCATTTCAAAAGGAGAAATTCCTACATCAGTTCTGGGCTGCATCCATATGTTTAACAGTGCAAGGGGTAAGCATTTTACCCAAGAAGCCTTAATTTCCAGCATAAGTTTTGTTAGTTGTTTCTTAATTTCACCATTCATTTGCTCTACCTTTCCAGAAGAGGAGGGGTGCCAGGGGCTGTGAAAATCCCACTCAATCTCTAAGGCCTGCTTTAATCCTTGCAGTAAAACTTTACACTCATTCAGTCACATGGTCAATTAGGACAAACAAGTAACTCAGTAAAGTCTACCTGTATACTTTGGAAAGGTCAAAGCCCTGGCTCCCGTCCCCCTCTAGATAGGTTACAGAAGACCTTTTTTATTTACCTTTTGACATATAGTACATCCTCTGCATGTGTGCTTCCCTAAAGTATATATTTCTACACAGACATGCTTTCTTAGAACAACATCACACATTGCTTGCACCTCCCAATGACTCTTCTGATGTAAAACAGTTAATATTTGCCTCATTATCACTTTATTCAGCATTTCTCTCCCATTGGGGAGTATCCATTTTCCTTAAAATGATCCACATATTTGTAACATTAATACCTCCTTGGGAGGTTGTAATTGCTCCAAAACCTTTTTTAGAATTTACCCAAATAGATAGGTGGCCCTGTAAACCCCTGAGGTAAAATTGTCCACCTATATTGTTGCTTCCACCCCCATTTCAGAGTCTTTCCAGTCAGAGGTGAATATACGTTTGCTCTCAGGGCCTGAGAGCACTCCATTAATAACACTGTTATTCCAGTCTAACAATTTACTATTTGAATGCCCAATTTAATCATCAAATCCTTTCCCAACAAGTTAGTTTCCGCCTTGGATACATACAATAATTGCCCAGTGATCATTTTATCCCCTGGTCTCAGCTTAGTATTCCCCAAAAGTGGCACTGTTATCCCAGTACCTTCTACCCCCATCACATTTAGGGTTTCATTAGTTAATTTAATCCCTGAAGCTTTACAAGTCAGTAATGACTTAGCTGCCCCAGTGTATTGGGTTTGCTGGCAAGGTTCGGGGGGGGGGTGTGTGTGTGTGGGAGTGGGAAACTGCAGTGGCAGCCCCCGTGAGAAAAACCCAGAAACCTCCCCGTGGTAGGTAAGGGACAATTTCATCTGGCCCCAAAGAGGACCACTGCTGCCCAGAGCCAAGCCATGAGCAACACAGTCCGTGCCTCTGTGAGAGCACATCCACGAAAACAAACAGACAAAGAAACGAACAAAACCCTGCTGCTCAACAGCAGTTGGGAGAGCGAGAAACCCCCCCGCAGACACCAAAGTCAGTGCAGAAGGAGGGGGAGGAGGCGCTCCAGGCGCTGGAGCTGAAGCCCCCCTGCGGCTGCTGGAGAGGCCCCTGGTGGAGCAGGCTGTTCCCCCCCTCCCCGATGCTTGGGAAACTGAACAAACATCACAGCAAATATGCAAATATACCAAAACTTCTAGACTGTTACTTAGATAATGCCTACATCACCTTTCCCTGCTCATTCAATTTCAAACAGCTCTGTTAAATACTACATGCCACACCTTTAACACCTTCAGCAACCCTTTTAACACTTCCTTTATCTTTCTCCAGCCCGTACTTTTCTAATACCAACACCAAAGGCTCAGTCAGAGTCCAACTTAATTCCATACCTTTTCCCTCCAAGATACTGAAACAACATATCAATCAATATACCATATTTCATCCCATTTTCCTTCTTTCCACAAAAACAACATTAACTGTAATATGGTGTTATAATTAATAGTTCCATTTAGGGGCCACTCCGCTCCATCCTCTAGTTTATAAAGTGGCCACCATTGATTACAATATTTGATAAGAGTTCTTTTACTTTCTGTACCCTCTCACCCCACTATATCCCTCCAATGTGTTAGTATACACCCTAGGGGGCTTTTCCTCGGGGTTTCTTTGCTTTGAACATTTCCTATTGTTATCTACAGTGGTTAATATTCCACTGTTTTCCTAGAAGCTCTTTACTAGTCAATCCCAATCCCTCCAAAATTCACAATATATAGATACACAAATAAAATCAAACCACTGTAAATTAACTGCCTGTTGACGATTACACTGAGGACATTTAAACCTGATGAGCCGATAATATGCCTGGGCAAATTTTGTTCCCTTAGACATACACCTCAATGGCAGTTCTTATATTTACATATTTACATATTAACATATGAATAAAAGAATACTTTAACAAAAATGCCCGGGCTTTTATATATACAATATACAATGTACAGTTATTATTCCAGTTAGAATTATTCCTCAGCAGCTGCAAACATCATGCCAGTTGCCATTAAAGCTTGCTTACCGTCCTCCTGTCCTTTTCTTAAAATCTCGGACATCCCCAGAGTTAATGGGGATGGCCACATATTCCATTCCTGGCTGGGGTCCCCCCATCGCTATTTCTCGTAGAGGATATAATCCCTCCCTTAAAGCAGATTTCTGATTTCTTGCCCTGCTTCTGGTTACCGGCCCCTGTGTTTCATGATCCGATTCCGATTCTCCTGGATTAGCTAATTCGGGGAGTCCATTAAGGACGGGAGCCGTTGGTGCGGGCGGTGGAATATAGGGCGGGGGTGGTGTCGGGACTTCTAAGTCCTTTCTCTTTTTATCCCGCCCTCCTTTTTCTTTTAGAGGATATAGATGCATCCTCACATCCGAATTTATCCAGAGGTGCACATACTCACTTTCTTCTAGACTAAAGGGTTCCTTTGAGTTTACATAAATATTTAGGCCTGACAAACCCAATCTTCAAAAGACCCAAATACAGGCCAGTAAAGGTGGTCTCCTCGAATCTGTTTACCACCCCAAACTTCAACACAATAATGTATCATTTTTACTTTATTCCTTCCCCGCCTAAAAGGGGAATCCTGCCAATTTTTAATCATTAATCCCAGGGTAACCTAACATCAGATGTTACCCCACCCATGGGACCAGAAGGCTTACTCTTCTTCTGTCCCATCTTCCAGAGTGCCCTCACACGCACACACACACGCTCCCCCTTTTCGTGGCCCAGTCCCTCGCGGGATGTGGGAACCGCACTACCGAGGGGTCCGCTCTCGCTTCGTCCGCAATTGGACGTCTCAGTTGTCACACTCTGGGAAACCCAACCCCAACCGAACGGAACACCGGCCTATACTTACCCACCCCGTGGGTCTTCGTTCGGGCTTCGTGCACAAAGGTTGCCTGGGGTTTACCGGTTTTATTTGCTTGTGTCTAATTTTGGGTTCGTCGGTGAAGGGTTTGAATGAAAGTAGTCCTAGCGAAGGCCGCTGAAATCAGCGGGGCGCCCCCTCCGAAGGTCTTTCAATCAGATTGCCTTTATCCGAGTCACGGCACCAAATTGTTATAAATTAGACGACACAATTTACTGGTCTATTGAAATTATTTTATTAATCAAGTAAGCAGACACAAGCAAAACAGCGCTGGGCGGCTGGGGAGTCTCTGCTCCACCACGGCACGCAACTTCCCCTTTCCAGTGTCGCTGTTTTATAGCATTGAAGTTCCGGCTTGTCGAAACTTGTCGAGACCTGTCGAGACCTGTCGACTTGTCGACTTGTCGAGACCTGTCCTGAGATTGCGCAGTCTGTTGTTGGGGGTCGTTGTTCTTCCTCCGGTGATCATGCGTTGTGCTTGTGTTCAGGTGGGGACAAAACAGGATGTCTTGCTTTGTCCCCATGTTACAATGCCGTGAGTTGTGAAACCTTATCTCCTCAGTAGATTCTTTAAATTCTCAAGGACAATGAACAAACCCCTACTAATTTATCACAGTGTTTGGTCAGTTTCTCAAGTACTGGGGGGAGGGGTCTGACTGATTATCAAAGCGGTAGAACGGAGAGAGTCATTTCTTTGGTGGTTTGGGCTTGAGCCCTGGGAATTTGGTAAGAAGAGGGAGAGCGAATTTATTTAGGCGTCAATACCTTTTTAAACCCCCATATTGACGGATGCACAGGGGTGATTCCTTGTTTTGTATGGGCTTCCTAACAAAGTGCATGAGAAAAATTGGCATTGGGCTTGAAATTCGGTCCTGTTGAAATGTAAGTTTTGTGGAAAAGGTGGTAATGTTTGTCTAGAAGAGGAAGTCTGAGTGCTTCAGATGTTTTCCCGAAGTCCGGAGGATTTGTGATTGGAACAGGGCTCGTTAATAATCTGAAATAGTAAAGTTTGTATGTGGGAAGAAGAGTTTAATCCCAGAGAACTGGGACATTTGGGAAGAAGATTAGGAAAAGATAGTAAAAACCTGCAGTAAAAAGGTTTGTATAGAAATTGAAACAAGGGACAGTAACTAGTAAGGAATAGTAATAAATAAATAAAAGGGAATGGGAAATCAAGGAAATGGGTAATATCCAAAACAAAGACGTTTTAAAGAAAGCCTCCTTGGGTGCATATTGGCACTTTGGAAGGATATTGTTAGAACTGGTGGCACAGAAAGCAAGAGGACTTTCACTAAGTATTGCAATCAGTGGTGGCAACTATATAAACTAAATGGCCACCTTATGGATCAATCAACTATAACACTATCTTGCAATTAATGTTGGTTTTGAGGAGAGAAGGAAAATGGAATGAAATGCTGTATATCATCTGGGAGGGAAAAGGTATTGTTATATATGGACTAGTAATTCGTGTCGAGAAAATGGTTGATATTAATAAAGAAGGAGGAGATTTGGGAGTGTGGCCATGGGGGTCAGAAAGGCCCAGTGGTTGATGGTAACATCACTCTTAACGATGAGGCCATCAGGAATGTAAAAGAGTTTAGAGGGAACAAAGAAGGGTGATTCAGGAGACTCCATGCAGTCTCGGGTTCCTTGTTCTCCAGCCATTAAGGCATGGAAGTTACTGGGTGTTTCCCGGTTGCCAGGCAAAGTTGTTTGACCTATGAAAAGCTGTTTTGAAAAGAACTGCTGTGGGGAGAAGGGTATAAGAGGGGAGCCTGCCCTCAAGACAAAATAAGGCAACACGATGAAGTTATGTCATCAATAAAGAAGTAGAAAGAAGGAATGAAAAGGAACAAGCTGACAGAATGGAGACCAGGATGGGAACAGGCACATTGATCACCTCATGAAGATAGGTTCAGCCAAACTCAGCAAACTGTTCAAAGAAGCTCGTACAGAAAGTCACTGGAAATGGGCGCACCAGAGCTGGGAAGAAGCTCAAGCTGAGAGAAGTGGACCTGCGCACACAACTGCCCCTGGCTGGTAAGCAGTTGCGCATTATGGGGAATCATACGTCCTTAGAAACAAAGACTGTCCTGGAAACCTTACAGCATATTCCCTTTATTAACAATCAGACAGTTTATGATCCTGAAACATGGAACCAAACTGAGGTCAAGGTGTGGGATTCTGCAACGAAAAATGACAAGGTTGCGGCGGGATTGCTTGGCACCTGGCGAGCAATCTCTGAGGCCTTAAAGAGCCCTGTGGGTCTACGGTCAGAAACGTGTGGTTTGCCAGACAGTGAGGGAGCTGTGGGCTCGTCTACGGATAATTTTGCTACGCCATGGGCCCCTCTGCTGCTACAGTCATCGAAGGCTTTTGCTGTTCCGCCCCCTGGTGACCTGGATGTGCCTTTTGACCCAGGCCTATTGGCCTTGAAAAGGAGATGGATATGTTTTTCTTCAGTCTGGGAAGAATGGGATACATAAGGCCCGAAGACCAAGTTGCTTGACAACTTAAAGTGAGAAATATTGTTCAAAAGGAATGGAAAATGGAGACTTGTTTGTAATCAAGAAAAGGAATGGAAAATGGAGGCTGTTATGTCATGGAACTTAAAGGATTGTTTGTTACCTTTCCTGATTGTACGTATGTATAGGCATACTCGGGTTTAGCATGTAAAAGCAATGTTCTATATGTTTGATGTTTGTGTGCGCATGTTGGTGGAGCGTAGACTCCCCGCACATCCAGCGCTGTTTACTTGCCTATTATACCTTTTATAAATATTCCTTTTATAAATATTACTAAATTCAGATTGAGATGAAACTTCATTTATAACAGTATGGAATTAAGTTGGCCCCTGACTGAGCCTTTGGTGCTGGCATTAGAAAAGTACAGGCTGGAGAAAGATAAAGGAAGTATTAAAAGGGTTGCTGAAGGTGTTAAAGGTGTGGCATGTAGTATTTGACAAAGGTGTTTGAAGTTGAATGAGCAGGGAAAGAGGATGTAGGAATGTTAATAGTTCTACCTCCAACAGAGGCTGAGATCTCAAAATCACTGGTGTGAGTCCTCTGGGGCAGAGGGACCATGATGGGTCCGAGAGAGTTGTCATGGAAACAGAAAAGCAGCTAACTCTTAAAACAACCTGAGTTCATGTGTGAGCTCAGCGGTCCCATTGGCAATCTCAGGGAACTTTCAAAGAGAAAATAACAATAACAATAACAATAACAATAACAATAATAATAATAATAATAATAATAATTTTTTAAAAAATGAACCTGGCTTAAGAAAACAAACAGAGGCAATTGGTTAGCCTCTTTCTAGGGCAATCAGCCCCTGATACTGGAAAGAAATTGTCTTAGGGTCAGGATAAACTTACAACAGTCAGGAATGATGGGGACCTGGGGCATCTAGCCTAGCAGGTCCACTGGTTCAAATAAAGCTAGGGAATGAAGAAGTGAAGCTTGAATTTTTTTGTTGGTTACGGGAGCTTCTTTCTCTGTGTTAATTAGTCTGTAAATGTAAGAGGAGCAACTGTCCTACAAGAAAAGGCGTTTTTTTTTATTATTTTTTTTTTCAATGCTTGAAATTTAAATTGGGAAAAATGATTGGAATTACAAACTGAGAAAAACAGTCAAGTTTGGTTCATGGTACTAGATTTAAAGGATGCCTTTTTCTGCCTGCCCGTGGCAACTGAAAGCCAGAAACTCTCTGCCTTTGAATGGGAAAATCCTAATTGAGGACGGAAAACTCAGCTTACATGGACAGTGTTACCACAGGGGTTCAAGAATAGCCCCACCATATTCGGGAACTGTGATCTTGAAGTTTGAAAGACCCCTTCGGGAAAAGGGAATGTTAGGAATGTTTTAACAATTCGTGTCAGCAAAGAACAGTCCTGTCTGCCTCTGGGTCCTGCACTGGCAATTTAATTCTTGAACCACAGATGCAGTGTGTCCCAGTCTCCCCCTCATTCTAGTCAATTTATCAAGTCTTCAGAAAATACTCCTCAAATTTATGAACCTGTTTGCTTTTGTTATTCCGAACTTCTATTTCTAACAGTTACAGCCTTTTTTCTGTCTTCTTTGAGATTAACTTAACACTTCTATAGGTGTGACTGTCCCTGTGAATGGCTGGTGAAGAATGTTTTAATTACTGGTGAAGTGTCAATAAGAAAGCTATTTGTGTTTGTATGAAGTCTTTGATGTCTGGGGGTTTCAGAACAACTGATAACAACTAGTGACTGTTATGGGATACTATGCAAGCCTCTGATATCTGGCCAGGTGGCCAAGAGATTAAGAAGAAGAAAAAAGAAGCTGAAGGACGGCTGGGAGACAAGACCTGCAGGGGATGATGTATAAACTTGATACGGTGCCAAGGAGTACAAAGGGGAAGGACAAGAAAAAAACTTGGAGAGGAAGACTACGAGCCTTCAGCATGAAAGACCCCTAGAGACCCCCAGAGGGACCACCGGAGACTGATGCGCATGCTCCAGTAGGAGGGACTGGACCCCGGAAGCTAATTATAATAATCTCTTTTTTTTAGAAGTAGTAATGAATATGTATTAGTCTAGGAGCATAAAAATCAGCTCCTTGATGTAACTGGTGTGCGTCCTGGTGGAGCGGAGACTCCCGGTGCACCCAGCGCTGTTTGCTTACCTCTATTCTTTTAATAAATCCTATTTTTTTATTCAATCCTATTTTGAAGAATGAGCCATTTCTAACAGGGGACACTGTTGCAATACGCAAATGATAGCTACTGAAGAAGAAAAGGAATGTGTATAACGGACTGTTAGTTCACTACATTTTTTCGGCACTAATACTGTGAACCCAGCCTCTTTCCTTAGTAACAGAGTTTCCATATCACCCATTCATGATTGCATCAAGACAATGGACACGGTATACTCCAGCTGACCAGACTTAAAGGAAACACCCCTAGAAGATGCAGAGGATTGGTATATAGATGGCAGCAGCTTCATCTGCCAGGGATTTTGCCTCACAGGATATGCGGTAACAAACATCAGCCCAAAAGGTGGAAATCATCTCCTTGATAAGAGCTTTTGAGCTGGCAAACATTTGGACAGTTTTGAAATATGCCTTTGGTGTGGTGCATGCAAACGGGGCAATTTGGAAGGAGAGAGGACTCTTATCTTCCTCAATTAAACATGCAGAAGAGGCTGATAGCAGTTATTAGGGAAGAAGGAAAAAGGTGGCCCAGACAGGAGCAGCCCTGACTAGGCAAGGAGCAATGTGCCCTATGTAAGAAATTTGGGCATTGGAAAAACGAATGCCCAGAATGGAAAAGAAATGGAAAAGGGAACTGGAGAAGGGAGGTGGTGGTCGCTGTGGTGGTTTTACCGTGCTGGGCAGCTAAACCCCACAACCGCTCTCTCACTCCCCCTCCTTTAGATGAGGAGGGGGAGAAGTAAAGCAAAGAACAACTCACAGGTTGAGATAAGGATAATTTAATTAAAGGGAAATAATTATAATAATTAAATAAAGACTACCATGAACTAAACAATTTAACTAAGGGGAAATAAAAGGGAAAGGGGAAAAAGGGAGGAAAACAAACAAACAAAATAAATGAAAGCTATATGGAAGTGCAGAGGAAAGAAATTACTCTCTACTTCCCACAAATGAGCGATGATTGACCACGTCCTTGAAGCAGGGCCTCAACACACACAGCCGGTGTTCGAGAGGAGGACCGACGTTTCCCAACGAGAGCCCACCCCTCCCCTCTTCTTCCTGTTTCCACCTTTTATTGCTGAGTGTGACATCACATGGTATGGAATATCCCTTTGGTTGGTTTAGGTCAGCTGCCCTAGTGATGTTTCTCTCCTCACTTTTTGCCCACCCCCTAGGAGGGTTAGAGAAAGGCCCAATGCTGTGCCACTGCTGCTCAGCAGTAGACACAACACTGGTGTGATAACACTGCTGTTCCAGCTACAAGTACAGAGTACAGCACTGTATGGGCTGCTGCCGGGAAAGTTAACATTCCAGCCAGACCCAGTATAGTCGTGCATGCAAAAGACAACTAAAGAGGACTGGGGGAATCTACCCCAGCAGATCCACTGGTTATAAAAATGAAGCTGGGGAAGGAGGGAAAAGAGGTGGAACTTATGGTAGATGCACAAGCAGCATATTCAGTTTTAAATAAAGCATTATTATCAGTGGGGAATAATTACCTTGTAGTGAAGGGGGCAAATGGCCAATCTGAAAGAGCATATTTCTGCAAACCATTGAAATATAAATATGGGAAGCAGTGGGGCATTCACAAGTTCCTACACATGCCCAACTCCCTGGAGTCACTCCTAGGGAGAGATTTATTGGAAAGATTTCAAGCAACCATTTCATTTAAAATGGGGAGATTATTCTGGAGGTAAATGATCAAAGATATGTGGAAGTGTTGAGTTTGATATTGACAGCTATTGAGACCAAAAAGGAAACTAGTGAGGAAATCCTAAGTCAAGTGTTTTCCGGAGTATGATCTTCTAATGTATCAGGGAAGGCAAAACATACACTTAAACAGTACCCCTTGAAAAAGGAAGATAGAGAAGGAATTACCCGATAATTGATTAACATGCTTAACACCAGAGCTAACTTGGTTTACCATTTTAGACCTGAAAGATGCCTTCTTTTGCCTCCCTCTCCATGAAGCCAGTCAGAAAATCTTTGCATTTGATTGGAAATGCCCTAAGAGTGGGCGCAAAACACAGCTCACATGGACAAGGTTGCCTCAGGGTTTTAAGAACTCACCCACCTTGTTCGGAGAACAACTTGCAAAGGACTTGGAGACCTGGGAAGCCTCATCAGGAGAAGGAAGGCTGTTGCAGTACTTAGATGACCTAATAGCCACCCAGACGGAAGAAGCATGTGTGGCCTGGACGATAAGCCTCCTAAACTTTCTGGGACTACAGGGGTACAGGGTGTCGAAGAAGAAGGCTCAGGTAGTAAAGCAGAAGGTGATCTACGTGGGTTATGAGGTTAGTGCCGGACAATGGACCTTGGGGCAAGATCATAAAGAAGCGATATGTCAAACCCTGAAACCCAAGACAATAAAGAAACTGGGAACCTTTTGGGGAATGACAGGTGGTGCAGATTGTGGATCTATAATTATGGATTGTTGTGGTTTAACCCGGCCGGCAGCTAAACACCACGCAGCCGTTCGCTCACTTTCCCCCCTCCCTCTCTGGAACGGGGGAGAGAAATGGAAAGTGAAGCCCGTGAGTTGAGATAAAGACAGTTTAATAAGACAAAATAATAATAATAATAATAATAATAATAATAATAATAATAATAATAATAATAATAATAATACAATGGTGATAATAGTACTACTACTAATAATGTGTACAAACAAGTGATGCACAATGCAATTGCTCACCACCCGCTGACGGATGCCCAGCCTAACCCCGAGCAGTCCGGCGCCCCTCCCCCAGCTAGCCACCCCTATATATTGTTTAGCATGACGTCAGATGGTATGGAATACCCCTTTGGCTAGTTTGGGTCACCTGTCCTGGGTCTGTCCCCTCCCAGCTCTTACTGCACCCCCAGCCTGCCTGTTGGCAGGACAGAGCAAGAAGCTGAGATGTCCTTGGCTTGGTATAAGCACTGCTCTGCAACAATTAAAACATTGGGGTGTTATCAGCACTCTTCTCATTCTAAGCCAAAACATAGCATTCTAACAGCTACTAGGAAGAAAATTAATTCTGTTCTAACTGAAACCAGGACACGGATTGATTGAAAAACTGCTGTATGCACTCATTGTGAATGGGAACAGGGACCTCCAATGGAGAAAGGAGGCCACAGGAGCCTTTGACCAACTAAAGAAGGCTCTCATGTCAGCCCCAGCTCTGGGACTTCCAGATGTGAATAAACCATGTTTCCCCTTCTCCCATGAGAAACAGGGGATTTCCCTGGGAACTAGCACAGGACCTGGGCCCATATCAAAGGGCAGTTGCTTATTTTTCTAAGCAGCTGGATGCTGCTGCCAAGGGATGGCAGGGATGCCTCAGAGCCATTGCAGCAGTGGTGCTAAATATCCAGGAAGCATGCAAGTTCACCTTGGGACAGAAAATAACTGTACTAGTGTCTCACACAAGTGTCCACAGTGCTGGAAGTGAAAGGCGGTCACTGGCTTTCCCCACAAAGGTTCCTGAAATCAGCAGAAACCAAGGGGAGCCAGTATACCATGACTGCCTGGAGACCATTGAAGCTACCTACTCCAGCTGTCCAGATCTGAAGGACACTCCTTTTGAGGATGTGGAAATATGGGAGCAGCTACGTCATCAGCAGAAAATGACATGCTGGGTATGCAGTTACCACTACCAAAGACGTAATAGAACCTGGACTAAAAAGTGAGATTATTGGAAGCAGTTCAGCTGCCTGAAAAGGTAGCAATCATTCACATTAAGGCACACCAGAAGGTGAGCTCAGAAAAGGAGGAAGGAAATGATCTGGCGGACAGAGAGGCAAAAGAAGCAGCAGAAGGTGAGGTAGCAGCTGAGGGAGTCCTGATTCCAGACAGGCAAATTCCCTTTGAAGGTAAGCTTGTATATAACAAAAATTAATCGAAAGTCAGAAGGGAAAATATAACGAAGAGGGATGGGCTATTACCAAAGAAGGGAAGGGAAGTTAGTCATCCCCTCCAATTTATTGTGGTCACTGGTAAAGAAAGAACACCGGAAAACACATTGGGGAATAGACGCTTTGTATAACTGTTTTGGGTCTGTCTGAGCTGGAGTCACCTTTTCCCTGCAGCAGCCCACACAGTGCTGTGCTCTGCACTCGTAGCTGGAATAGCACTGATATCACTCCAGTGTTGTGTCTGTTGCTGCATAGTGCTGGCACAGCACTATGTCCTTCCAAGCCCCCAAGAGCCAGCAGGCTGGGGGTGGGCAAGTGATGGGGAAGGGACATCACCAGGGCAGCTGACCTAAACCAGCGAAAGGGATATTCCATAACACCTGATGTCACACTCAGCAATAAAAAGGGGGGCTCTCGTGGGGGAGGGGGCTGTTCCTCCTGAACAACCACTACGCGTTTTGAGGCCCTATTAGGGCAGAAGGGATGAGATACCACAATTCAAAACAAAGAGAGTTTTCTTAAGAACTGTATTCTGGGGTTGTCCTCTTCTTTGTCATCTCTCAGGACCTGTGGGTTGTTGGCTCAAACCCCACCTTTGGAATTCCCCATTCACCACCATCACCCAGGAAACCAGGTCCTGATTCGGACCTGGAAAGAGTCAATTCCGGCCTGAATGGAAAGGACAATTACTGACCACTGAAACAGCCATAAGAACTGCAGAAAACGGTTGGACTCACTATACTCGAGTGAAGGCCTCTGTCGACCCTAGTACCTGGGAAGCTGTTCCTACAGAAGACTTGTTGGAAGTTGAAATCGAAGAGAAAAATCTCATAGTAGACTCTGAGTAGGATAAAAGCTTACAATTGTAAACTAATGTCGTGGTTCCGCTCGAGTGGGCAGCCGAGCTCCACCACAGCCGCTCTCTCACTCCCCCTCCTCAAAGAGGAATGGGAAGAAAATATGTGAAAAGGGCTCAAGGCTTGAGATAAGGACGAGAAAATCACGCAATAATTATTGTAATGGGCAAAACAGACTCGGCATAAGGAGATAGTAAGATTTATTGCCTAAAACTAACAAGTGAGAGAAGTGAGAAAACAAAGGAAAAAAAAAAACAAAAGCACCTTCCCCCCCATCCACCCTCTTCCACCTCCTCCCCCCGAGCAGCACAGGGGAACGGGGGAATGGGGGTTATGGTCAGTCTACAGCACTTCTTCTCTGCCTCTCCTTCTCGGTCACTCTCGTCCCCTGTGCTGTGGGGTCCCACCCACGGGATGCAGTCCCTGATGAACTGATCCAGCGTGGGCTTCCCACAGGCAGCAGCTCTTCCAGAACTGCTCCAGATATGGGTCCGTACCACGGGGTCCATCCCTCAGGAGAAAACTGCTCCAACCTGGCTCCCCTACGGGCAGCAGCTCCTGCCGGGTTACCTGCTCCTGCGTGGGTTCCTCTCCACGGGCTACAGGTCCGGCCCGGAATCTGCTCCGGCAGGGGTCTTCCACAGGCGGCAGCCTCCGTCGGTGCAGGGCCACCTGCTCCACCGTGGTCTCCTCCACGGGCTGCAGCATGGAACCCTGCTCCACCGTGGTACTCCATGGGCTGCAGGGGGACATCCTGCTTCACCATGGTCCTCACCACAGGCCGCAGGGGACTTCTGCTCCGGCGCCTGGAGCACCTCTCCCCCTCCCTCTACACTGACTTTGGCACCTGCAAGGATGTTTTCTCACTCCCTTGACTCTCCTGGCTGCTGTCTGGCACAGCGTTTTTTTCCCTGTCTTAAATATACTCTCACAGAGGCGCAACCAACATCGCTTATTGGCTCAGATCTGGAAAACAATGGGGCCCTTCCCAAACATGGGGCAGCTTCTAGATCTTTCTCACAGAAACCACCCCTATAGCCCCCTGCTACCAAAACCTTGCCACGTAAACCCACTACAACTAACCTTTTATTTTCACAGGTAACTAACAAGTGTGATTTGTGATTGAGAGAAAGGACAGACCTATAGCGAATTGCAGTGCTCCCAAGGGGGGGTTGTTATAGTAGTAGTGTACATCTTATTTTTTGTATCGATAATCATTTGGAAACCTAAGGGTTAAAAATAATGACAGGGATAAATCGATTACTAATTTTGTTTTTAGTGATTCTAGGCCTCAGAGAAGGCCTCGGCCAATTCGTAACTTGGAAAAGGCATGACCAGATAATTGCAAAAACGGGATACCCCATCAAAATATGGGTGACTGTGACAGAGGGTTATGTACCACAAGCCATCACGTTTGATGCTTGTGAGGTGTTAGCTTGTGGAGATTTAAATGCCCAACGACAATTGAGCAGAAAGAACAAATAACTGGGAGAGACCCAACAGCCAGATTGAGAATGGCTATATGGAAACAATCCTCTATTGCCATCAGAGAAAGGGAGAAACTCAAGGAGAAAACAGGAGAGAAAACAGAAGGCCCTCTGAAATGTGGCAGTTCAAACATTTGAGATTCAAACAGGATATGGGGATGTGAATGCCGGATAGAATGGGTCAAATATACCGTCCAGAGTCTCAACCATAGCAATAGCTATGCTTGTGCCTTGGGACGACTGATTGCCCAGATAGTGCCCTTCCCATGGGGGTGGAACGAAGACTCCCAGGGGATGCGATGTATGACTGCCTGGGGAAATGAGGCCTGTAAGTCTCTCTTTGCTGTTCCTTGCATGATAGCAATATTGCGGTTCCCCCTGCATTCTCTACAGTTATAGGTAACCATTGTCCTGGTTTCAGTTAGAACAGAATTAATTTTCTTCCTAGTAGCTGGTGGAATGCTGTGTTTTGGCTTAGGATGAGAAGAGTGCTGATAACACCCCAATGTTTTAATTGTTGCAGAGCAGTGCTTATACCAAGCCAAGGACATCTCAGCCTTTTGCTCTGTCCTGCCAACAGGCAGGCTGGGGGTGCAGTAAGAGCTGGGAGGGGACAGACCCAGGACAGGTGACCCAAACTAGCCAAAGGGGTATTCCATACCATCTGACGTCATGCTAAACAATATATAGGGGTGGCTAGCTGGGGGAGGGGCGCCGGACTGCTCGGGGTTAGGCTGGGCATCCGTCAGCGGGTGGTGAGCAATTGCATTGTGCATCACTTGTTTGTACATATTATTATTACTTTCCTATTATCACCACTGTATTATTATTATTATTATTTTTTTTTTTTTTAATTATTATTTTCCTGTCTTATTAAACTGTCTTTATCTCAACTCACGGGCTTCACTTTCCATTTCTCTCCCCCGTCCCAGAGAGGGAGGGGGGAGGGTGAGTGAACGGCTGCGTGGTGTTTAGCTGCCGGCCGGGTTAAACCACGACAGTCTTTTTGGTGCCCAACGTGGGGCTCGAAAGGTTGAGATAACGGCAGATCTGACCAGAGTGTGTTAAACTAAAATTGGTGTAAGTATTAGACCTGCTTAATAGTCACTTGTCATAATGCTGATTGCTTTAATCTCAACTCTGCTGCGCCTGTTTTCCAAATTGAGTATTATAGTACATTATTTTCCGTATGTGCTCTCTGTCATGTTGTTTATCCTCTCCGGGCCCTGGTTTCAGATCATTATGGTACTGTGTGTTGTAGCAATGGCTTATGAGACGATGAGATATCTGGTCATGACTCTAACTTGGTATTTGTACTCAGTAACATCGTCGACTCTGTATTTTGGAAACTGTATCTTGGAAACTATTAGCAATTATACCTATTGTTTTTTTCCATTAGGGAGTCAATCTGTGGAGGGGAAAGGGGAAGATATTTTTTCTTACTTGATTACTCTCCCTTTCTCCTTCACCACCCTCTTATCCTCCGAGCTTGTTACAATAGCTCTCCAAGATATTGAATATCCTTGGGATACTCAGACCAGCATGGTCTTGTTGTTCTGCCTGCTGAATGCACTTCAGATTCTGCTTAAAGTTAAACAACTACTTAGGAAGCTCATCTGGAGATCTGCCGGGAGGCAGTATAGTTGTGGGTGGCAGGGAGTATGGGAGGATATGGGCAGGCATCTAGAGCAGTTGGCACCCCCAGTGTTTTTGAAATTCACCCCTGAACAACTGCAAAATCCTCAAAAACTGGCAGAATGCTTGAAAAAAAAAGGTGTCATGATTCTGGCAGTTCCAAAGTAACACAAATCATTGTAACATGCTGGGGCCTGGCTCATGCCTATCGAGCTGCCATTGATACTGCTATCAACTTAGTGACAGACCCTGTGGCCACTCCAAGCCCTGTGACAGATCCAACGGCCACTGTGACCCCTACGGTGGACTCTGCAGCCGCTCCAGTCCCAGCTCCTGCAGCCACTCCAGTTCCAGCTCCTGCAGCCTCTCCTGTTCCAGCTCCTGCAGCCGCTCCAGCTCCTGTGGCTGGGTCAGAGAAAAGAGCTGTACCAGTGCAAGTTGACCCTGCAGAGGGTATTCCAACCACTGTGGCAGACCCTGTAACGGGGTCAGAAAAACGAGCTGTAGCAGTGCAAGCTGCCCCTGTAGAGAAGGTGAAAAAATGGTATAGAGATTCAGGTCGTTTAGAACGCAGAGAGTCTTCTGCCAAATCTAGGTATAGAGACGACGGAGACGACGACGACGCTGGGCCATCAAGGATTCAGGAGGAGGAAGATGAGGATGCCGAAAAATCAACAGTAACTACCCGAAGCCTATACGAGCGCGAGCTACAAGATGTGCGAAAAGATTTTGGTCGCTGTATAGGTGAGCAGCTTGTCACCTGGCTGCTCAGGTGCTGGGACTCTGGAGCCAATTGTGTGGAATTAGACGGCAGGGAAGCCAGGCGGCTGGGATCACTTGCTCGAGACGCTGGCATTGACAAAGCAATTGCAGATGGAGCACAATCTCACATCCTCTGGAGGCGTCTCCTCTCAGCTGTGAGGGAAAGGTATCCCTTCAAGGAAGAACTTGTATATCTACCAGGCAAGTGGACCACTATGGAGAAGGGAATCCAGTACCTGAGGGAATTAGCCGTACGGGAAGTGATTTATGAGGATCCAGACCTCAGACAAACATCCAAAGATCCAGATGAAGTAAGGTGTACACGACTGTCGTGGTTTAACCCGGCTGGCAGCTAAATACCACGCAGCCGTTCGCTCACCCTCCCCCCTCCCTCTCTGGGACGGGGGAGAGAAATGGAAAGTGAAGCCCGTGAGTTGAGATAAAGACAGTTTAATAAGACAGGAAAATAATAATAACAAAATAATAATAACAATAATAACAATAATGTTACAATGGTGATAATAGGAAAGTAATAATAATATGTACAAACAAGTGATGCACAATGCAATTGCTCACCACCCGCTGACCGATGCCCAGCTTAACCCCGAGCAGTCCGGCCCCCTCCCCCCGGCTAGCCACCCCTATATATTGTTTAGCATGACGTCAGATGGTATGGAATACCCCTTTGGCTAGTTTGGGTCACCTGTCCTGGGTCTGTCCCCTCCCAGCTCTTACTGCACCCCCAGCCTGCCTGTTGGCAGGACAGAGCAAAAGGCTGAGATGTCCTTGGCTTGGTATAAGCACTGCTCTGCAACAATTAAAACATCAGGGTGTTATCAGCACTCTTCTCATCCTAAGCCAAAACACAGCATTCCACCAGCTACTAGGAAGAAAATTAATTCTGTTCTAACTGAAACCAGGACATCTATCCACCCCTTATTCCATACCATTTATGTCATGCTCAGGTTAAACTCTTTTCCATACATTCTAATTAGTCACCTAGAGTAGTCATAGTAGTGATAACATACAGTATTATATAGTAATTAACATGGTACAATTCAGTTCATGGGCTATTCTCACCCAGTATTAAATCTCCTTGAGGTACACACCGGACCTCTCCGTTCTTTTGCATCACCCACCAAGTGTATCCAGGTCCCTGAGCGAAAACAATTCCACGAATAGGTTTGCCTTTTCCTGAGGCAGGAGTAGCCCAGACTGTTTTACCCAGCATATTTCTTACATGCACTACAGGAACTTTATCCCCATCTACAGTACGTAACAGGTTGGATTGGGCAGGTCCAGCTTGGTTGGCAGATCCCCTAGTATTGACTAACCAGGTGGCCTTTGCCAAATGCGTATCCCAGTTTTTGAATGTTCCAGCGCCCATTGCTTTCAATGTAGTTTTTAACAGTCCATTGTATCGTTCAACTTTCCCGGAGGCTGGTGCATGATAGGGGATGTGATACACCCACTCAATACCATGTTCTTTGGCCCAAGTGTCTATAAGGTTGTTTCGGAAATGAGTTCCATTGTCTGACTCTATTCTTTCTGGGGTACCATGTCGCCATAGGACTTGCTTTTCAAGGCCCAGGATAGTGTTCCGGGCAGTGGCATGAGGCACAGGATATGTTTCCAGCCATCCGGTGGTTGCTTCCTCCATTGTAAGTACGTGGCGCTTGCCATTGCGAGTTTGAGGGAGTGTGATGTAATCAATCTGCCAGGCCTCTCCATATTTATATTTCAGCCATCGTCCTCCATACCAAAGAGGCTTTGACCGTTTGGCTTGCTTGATTGCAGCACATGTTTCACAGTCATGAATAACCTGTGCTATAGCGTCCATGGTCAGGTCCACCCCTCGATCACGAGCCCATCTGTATGTTGCATCTCTACCTTGATGGCCTGAGGTGTCATGGGCCCATCGGGCTATAAATAATTCACCTTTATGCTGCCAATCCAGGTCCACCTGAGCTACTTCAATCTTAGCAGCCTGATCCACCTGCTGGTTGTTTTGATGTTCTTCAGTAGCCCGATTCTTGGGCACATGAGCATCTACGTGACGTACTTTCACAGCCAGGTTCTCTACCCGAGCAGCAATGTCTTGCCACAAAGCAGCAGCCCAGATGGGTTTGCCCCTACGCTGCCAGTTGTTTTGCTTCCATTGCTGTAACCATCCCCACAGGGCATTTGCTACCATCCATGAATCGGTGTAGAGATAGAGAACTGGCCATTTTTCTCGTTCAGCAATGTCTAAAGCCAGTTGAATGGCTTTCACTTCTGCATACTGACTCGATTCACCTTCTCCCTCAGCAGCTTCTGCAACTCGTCGTGTAGGGCTCCATACAGCAGCCTTCCATCTCCGATGCTTCCCCACAATACGACAGGACCCATCAGTGAACAGGGCATATTTCTTTTCATTCTCTGGTAACTGGTTGTACAGCGGGGCTTCTTCAGCATGAACCACCTCCTCCTCGGATGATATCCCAAAGTATTTGCCTTCTGGACAGTCCATAATCACTTCCAATATTCCTGGGCGGCTGGGGTTTCCTATTCGAGCCCGCTGAGTAATCAGTGCAACCCACTTGCTCCACGTAGCATCAGTTGCATGATGCGTAGAAGAGACCCTTCCCTTGAACATCCAGCCTAGTACTGGCAATCGGGGTGCTAGGAGGAGCTGCGCTTCAGTACCGACCACCTCCGAAGCAGATCGAACTCCTTCATATGCTGCCAATATCTCCTTTTCAGTTGGAGTATAGCGGGCCTCAGATCCTCTGTATCCCCGACTCCAAAACCCCAGGGGCCGACCTCGAGTTTCCCCAGGTTCTTTCTGCCAGAGGCTCCAGGTGGGGCCGTTCTCCCCGGCTGCAGTGTAGAGCACATTCTTTACATCTGGTCCTGTTCGAACTGGCCCAAGGGCTACTGCATGGACTATTTCCTGCTTGATTTGTTCAAAGGCTTGTCGTTGTTCAGGGCCCCATTCAAACTCATTCTTCTTACGGGTTACTTGGTAGAGCGGGTTTACAATCAGACTGTAATTTGGGATGTGCATTCTCCAAAACCCCCCATTGTAAGTACGGAAAATAATGTACTGTAATACTCAATTTGGAAAACAGGCGCAGCAGAGTTGAGATTAAAGCGATCAGCATTATGACAAGTGACTATTAAGCAGGTCTAATACTTATACCAATTTCAGTTTAACACACTCTGGTCAGATCTGCCGTTATCTCAACCTTTCGTGCCCCACGTTGGGCGCCAAAAAGACTGTCGTGGTTTAACCCGGCTGGCAGCTAAATACCACGCAGCCGTTCGCTCACCCTCCCCCCTCCCTCTCTGGGACGGGGGAGAGAAATGGAAAGTGAAGCCCGTGAGTTGAGATAAAGACAGTTTAATAAGACAGGAAAATAATAATAACAAAATAATAATAACAA
The DNA here is from genome assembly GCF_009819795.1 of Aythya fuligula. Taxonomy (NCBI): domain Eukaryota; kingdom Metazoa; phylum Chordata; class Aves; order Anseriformes; family Anatidae; genus Aythya; species Aythya fuligula. The sequence goes on along the minus strand of NC_045594.1, from coordinate 7,280,186 downwards.
TAATAACAATAATGTTACAATGGTGATAATAGGAAAGTAATAATAATATGTACAAACAAGTGATGCACAATGCAATTGCTCACCACCCGCTGACCGATGCCCAGCTTAACCCCGAGCAGTCCGGCCCCCCCCCCCCCCGGCTAGCCACCCCTATATATTGTTTAGCATGACGTCAGATGGTATGGAATACCCCTTTGGCTAGTTTGGGTCACCTGTCCTGGGTCTGTCCCCTCCCAGCTCTTACTGCACCCCCAGCCTGCCTGTTGGCAGGACAGAGCAAAAGGCTGAGATGTCCTTGGCTTGGTATAAGCACTGCTCTGCAACAATTAAAACATCAGGGTGTTATCAGCACTCTTCTCATCCTAAGCCAAAACACAGCATTCCACCAGCTACTAGGAAGAAAATTAATTCTGTTCTAACTGAAACCAGGACAACGACCCATGTGGCGGAAGTTTGTACGGAGTGCACCATCATCATATGCCAGCTCATTGGCAATAATGGCCTGGAAAGAGGATGAGGAACCCACAGTGGATGAAGTGGCTAAACAACTCCGGCAGTACGAAGAAAGTCTCTCCTCTTCCTTACAGGCCTGCGTCTCAGCTGTGGAGAAACTCTCTGAAAAGGTTCACCAACTTGAAGAGAATCTATCATCCTCCCCACCTGAACCAACCAGTGTCCACCGACCAAAAGAGAACACTGTGAAGAAACTTTCTGAAAAGGTTCACCAACTTGAAGAGAGATTATTCTCCTCCGCACCTGTACAAAGCAGTGTCTCAGCTATCAGGGGTAGGCGTTCATCCACACAAGGAAGACGATATGGTGGGTACTCACCCCGTGCCACCCTGTGCTTTTACTTACGAGACCATGGAGAGGACATGAGAAAATGGGATGGAAAATCTACCGCGACCCTAGAGGCACAGGTACGTGAGTTGCAAAAGAAAACAATCAGGAAAAAGGGATTCTCTGAAAAGTTTGCTGCTCCAACTTCCAGCAGGCAGTCCTTCAAACACAGAAATGAAGAAGATTCTGACCAGGATTAGAGGGCCCCTGCCTCCAGCCAGGGGGAGGAAAGGGACAATCGAGTTTATTGGACTGTGTGGATTCGATGGCCTGGCACGTCAGACGCACAGAAGTATAAGGCTTTAGTAGACACCGGTGCACAATGTACTATAATGCCATCGAGCTATAAAGGACCAGAGCCCATCTGTATTTGTGGAGTGACAGGGGGATCTCAGCAGTTGACTGTAATGGAGGCTGAAGTGAGTCTGACTGGGAATGAGTGGGAAAAGCACCGCATTGTGACTGGCCCGGATGCTCCATGTATCCTTGGCATAGACTATCTTAGAAGAGGATATTGCAAGGACCCAAAAGGGTTCCGGTGGGCTTTTGGTATAGCTGCCTTAGAGACAGAGGGCATTAAACAATTATCTACCTTGCCTGGTCTCTCAGAGGACCCCTCTGTTGTGGGGTTGCTGAGGGTCGAAGAACAGCAAGTGCCTATCGCTACCACAACTGTGCACCGGCGGCAATATCGCACTAACCGAGACTCCTTGATTCCCATCCATAAGCTAATTCGTCAATTGGAGAGCCAAGGAGTGATCAGCAAGACTCATTCACCTTTCAATAGTCCCATATGGCCAGTGCGAAAGTCTAATGGTGAGTGGAGACTAACAGTGGACTATCGTGGCCTGAACAAAGTCACGCCACCACCTAGTGCTGCAGTGCCGGGCATACTGGAACTCCAGTATGAACTGGAATTGAAGGCAGCCAAGTGGTACGCCACAATTGATATCGCTAATGCATTTTTCTCCATCCCTCTAGCAGCAGAGTGCAGGCCACAATTTGCTTTCACTTGGAGGGGAGTCCAATATACTTGGAATCGGCTGCCCCAGGGGTGGAAACACAGCCCTACCATTTGCCATGGGTTGATCCAGTCTGCGCTAGAGCAGGGGGAAGCTCCTGAACACCTGCAGTACATCGATGACATTATTGTGTGGGGTGACACAGCAGGGGAAGTTTTTGAGAAAGGGAAGAAAATAGTCCAAATCCTTCTGAAAGCCGGTTTTACCATAAAACAAAATAAAGTCAAAGGACCTGCACGAGAGATCCAATTTTTAGGAATAAAATGGCAAGATTGACGTCGTCAAATCCCAATGGATGTGATCAACAAAATAACAGCTATGTCTCCACCAACTAGCAAAAAAGAAACACAGACTTTCCTAGGTGTTGTGGGGTTTTGGAGAATGCACATCCCAAATTACAGTCTGATTGTAAACCCGCTCTACCAAGTAACCCGTAAGAAGAATGAGTTTGAATGGGGCCCTGAACAACGACAAGCCTTTGAACAAATCAAGCAGGAAATAGTTCATGCAGTAGCCCTTGGGCCAGTTCGAACAGGACCAGATGTAAAGAATGTGCTCTACACTGCAGCCGGGGAGAACGGCCCCACCTGGAGCCTCTGGCAGAAAGAACCTGGGGAAACTCGAGGTCGGCCCCTGGGGTTTTGGAGTCGGGGATACAGAGGATCTGAGGCCCGCTATACTCCAACTGAAAAGGAGATATTGGCAGCATATGAAGGAGTTCGATCTGCTTCGGAGGTGGTCGGTACTGAAGCGCAGCTCCTCCTAGCACCCCAATTGCCAGTACTAGGCTGGATGTTCAAGGGAAGGGTCTCTTCTACACATCATGCAACTGATGCTACATGGAGCAAGTGGGTTGCACTGATTACTCAGCAGGCTCGAATAGGAAACCCCAGCCGCCCAGGAATATTGGAAGTGATTATGGACTGGCCAGAAGGCAAATACTTTGGGATATCATCCGAGGAGGAGGTGGTTCATGCTGAAGAAGCCCCGCTGTACAACCAGTTACCAGAGAATGAAAAGAAATATGCCCTGTTCACTGATGGGTCCTGTCGTATTGTGGGGAAGCATCGGAGATGGAAGGCTGCTGTATGGAGTCCTACACGACGAGTTGTAGAAGCTGCTGAGGGAGAAGGTGAATCGAGTCAGTATGCAGAAGTGAAAGCCATTCAACTGGCTTTAGACATTGCTGAACGAGAAAAATGGCCAGTTCTCTATCTCTACACCGATTCATGGATGGTAGCAAATGCCCTGTGGGGATGGTTACAGCAATGGAAGCAAAACAACTGGCAGCGTAGGGGCAAACCCATTAGGGCTGCTGCATTGTGGCAAGATATTGCTGCTCGGGTAGAGAACCTGGCTGTGAAAGTACGCCACGTAGATGCTCGTGTGCCCAAGAATCGGGCTACTGAAGAACATCAAAACAACCAGCAGGTGGATCAGGCTACTAAGATTGAAGTAGCTCAGGTGGACCTGGATTGGCAGCATAAAGGTGAATTATTTATAGCCCGATGGGCCCATGACACCTCAGGCCATCAAGGTAGAGATGCAACATACAGATGGGCTCGTGATCGAGGGGTGGACCTGACCATGGATGCCATAGCGCAAGTTATTCATGACTGTGAAACGTGTGCTGCAATCAAGCAAGCCAAACGGTCAAAGCCTCTTTGGTATGGAGGACGATGGCTGAAATATAAATATGGAGAGGCCTGGCAGATTGATTACATCACACTCCCTCAAACTCGCAATGGCAAGCGCCACGTACTTACAATGGAGGAAGCAACCACCGGATGGCTGGAAACATATCCTGTGCCTCATGCCACTGCCCGGAACACTATCCTGGGCCTTGAAAAGCAAGTCCTATGGCGACATGGTACCCCAGAAAGAATAGAGTCAGACAATGGAACTCATTTCCGAAACAACCTTATAGACACTTGGGCCAAAGAACATGGTATTGAGTGGGTGTATCACATCCCCTATCATGCACCAGCCTCCGGGAAAGTTGAACGATACAATGGACTGTTAAAGACTACATTGAAAGCAATAGGCGCTGGGACATTCAAAAATTGGGATACGCATTTGGCAAAGGCCACCTGGTTAGTCAATACTAGGGGATCTGCCAACCGAGCTGGACCTGCCCAATCCAACCTGTTACGTACTGTAGATGGGGATAAAGTTCCTGTAGTGCATGTAAGAAATATGCTGGGTAAAACAGTCTGGGCTACTCCTGCCTCAGGAAAAGGCAAACCTATTCGTGGAATTGTTTTCGCTCAGGGACCTGGATACACTTGGTGGGTGATGCAAAAGAACGGAGAGGTCCGGTGTGTACCTCAAGGAGATTTAATACTGGGTGAGAATAGCCCATGAACTAAATTGTACCACGTTAATTACTATTTAATACTGTAGGTTATCACTACCATGACTACTCTAGGTGACTAATTAGAATGTATGGAGAAGAGTGTAACCTGAGCATGACATAAATGGTATGGAATAAGGGGTGGACAGATGTCCTGGTTTCAGTTAGAACAGAATTAATTTTCTTCCTAGTAGCTGGTGGAATGCTGTGTTTTGGCTTAGGATGAGAAGAGTGCTAATAACACCCCGATGTTTTAATTGTTGCAGAGCAGTGCTTATACCAAGCCAAGGACATCTCAGCCTTTTGCTCTGTCCTGCCAACAGGCAGGCTGGGGGTGCAGTAAGAGCTGGGAGGGGACAGACCCAGGACAGGTGACCCAAACTAGCCAAAGGGGTATTCCATACCATTTGACGTCATGCTAAACAATATATAGGGGTGGCTAGCCGGGGAGAGGGGGCCGGACTGCTCGGGGTTAGGCTGGGCGTCGGTCAGCGGGTGGTGAGCAATTGCATTGTGCATCACTTGTTTGTACACATTATTAGTAGTAGTACTTTTATCACCATTGTATTATTATTATTATTATTATTATTATTATTATTATTATTATTATTATTATTATTATTATTATTATTTTGTCTTAGTAAACTGTCTTTATCTCAACTCACGGGCTTCACTTTCCATTTCTCTCCCCTGTCCCAGAGAGGGAGGGGGGAGGGTGAGCGAACGGCTGCGTGGTGTTTAGCTGCCGGCTGGGTTAAACCACGACACCATACAGCTTGCCTCTCACGGCAGGGTGTGAGTGCTACCTGGCATCTGGGAGAATTTGCCTTGTGCTACCAAGGACTTGATGGGAAACTGCTCAAGACTAGAGATCCCCAGGGCAGATCTCTGGTGGTACAGTGGAGGGAAGATCTTACGGTCCACCCTACCATCTAATTGGGGAGGTACTTGTGCACTTGTTCAATTAGCTATACCCTTCACCCTGGCATTTGAAAGAGAAGCATCACAAATACCCAGAAGAAGTAAAAGAGGCTTAGGAATATCATTTGATGATAGAGTATACATAGATTCCATTGGGGTGCCTAGAGGAGTTCCGGATGAACATAAAGCCAGAAATCAAATTGCTGCAGGGTTTGAGTCACTGTTCTGGTGGGTAACAATCAATAAAAATGTGGATTGGATTAATTATATCTATTATAATCGTCAGAGATTCATCAGTTATACCAGGGATGAGATGAGAGGAATCGCTGAACAACTAGATGCCACCAGCAAAATGGCTTGGGAAAACAGAACATCATTAGATATGATGCTCGTGGAGGAAGGAGGTGTGTGTGTGTGATACTGAGCAACCATTGTTGCACTCTTATACCCAACAATACTGTCCCAGATGGCTCAGTAACTAGAGCATTGCAAGGGCTTACCACCCTTGCCAGTGAATTGGCAGAAAAAGTAGGCATATTTACGTCCTTGATCGTAGTTGTAGGAGTTTTGACAGCCATTGGTTGCTGCATTATCCCCTGTATAAGAGGACTAGTACAGTGGTTAACTGAAACCGCACTATTGAAACAAATGACCATGGAGCCACCACCTTACTCAGATAAGATTGTTATAAATGAAGTCTCAACTCTGAATTTAGTAACATAAAAGAATATTTATAAAAGGCAAGTAAACAGCACTGGGTGCACGGGGAGTCTATGCTCTACCAACATGTACACGCACCCGTCGAATTTTCCAAATATATATATAGGACATTGCTGTTACATATTTACAAGAAACTCGATTACACCTATACATATGGATATCCTATCCCTGCTTCATATTATAATTCTCTTTGTGGTGGTCGCCTCAATCACCCTTCTTCGTTTCCTCTAAACTCTTTACATTCCTGATGACCTCGTTGTTAAGAGTCTGATGTTTTCACCAACCACGAGGCTTTCCGACCCCCATTGCCACATTCCCAAATCTCCCCCTTCTTTATTAATATCAACCATTTTTCTGACACGAATTACCACTCCATATATAACAATCCCTCCTCTTCTTTTGAATGTCATTAATTCGTGTCTTGGCTTCGAATTTGGCCAATGCCAATTGAACCATAAAAGAATGCTTTCACAATATTCTCTGTAAGTTTTATAAACAAGTTTTTAGCAATGGTTGGAATCCCATATTTAGCTCGTGTTTCAATTTCACGATTCCGCAAGGTGTATAATAATTGTACTTTTCCCAATTAACCCTCCTTCATTATTAACTCTTACCTCTATCCACCATTGATAGGGGACCTCTTTTGGCTCATAACTGGTTATCTTATTGCTTTCATTACTTCGAGCATACTCTGGTTTCCATAGCATAGGTTTAATAGGCATAATAGTGTTTGTTCCTGCATTCTTCCCCTCTGGGTGTTAACAATACATTCACTACAATTCTGAGACCAATGGCATGTAATTAGGAGAGGTCCGGTAAAGGCCATGTTACCTGGTGGTTATTACCCTAAGGGGTTGCAGCCCTTGGTAAACCTTCTTGAGCCGCAGTACTGGTCTATTCTCCGGGTTTGCCCTCTCCCTGATGCTTCTTAGGAAATGGTCCAGGCTTACACACACGATGGTTCTTCTATTTGCGTTCAACTTTTCCACGAGTTAGTGGGGGCTCGATTCAAAGCAGATAACCAATCATCTAGGTAAATTTTCCCACCTATTATTAAATTTTCAGGTAATTCAATATGTTGTGGGTATCTCTACTGGAGGTGGCACTCCCCCTATGGGACTTTGGGGTCCCCAAATCCTTCTATTAGGGCCTTTATATGAGTTTCCAATGATTGCTAATATTCTAATCAATACAAGATTTAATATACATACAATTAGCATCCAAAGGGTACCTATGCCCTGATATACTTCAGGTTCTTTTAAGCTTAACTTTCAGATCTCCAGGAGTAGACTCAACCTTCCAGGTTCCTGTTACGGGTCCCTTTACTCGTGATGCATGTGTCCACCCCTTTTCCACCATTCTTATAGCCATCTCTTTGGTAGTTCAGTAAAGTCCACCTGTATTCTCTCAAATGGTCGATATGCAATTCTTCTTCCTCCAGCAGGTGCTTGCCTAATCACCTTCTTATTTACTTTTTGACACGTTAAGCATCCTTGTATGGTTTGTTTGGCTATCTCATATATTCCTACACACCCATAAAATTTTAGAAATTGATCACTCAGTGCTTTTGTTCCCCAGTGGGTTTGTAGGTGTAGCCGTAAAAGTAGACGCCTAGTTTGTTCCTTTGGCAGTATTTCTCTTCCATCAGGCAGAATCCATTTTCCTTCTTTCAGTTCTGCTCCTATGGTCTTTATAATTTTTATTTCTGCTTCTGTATACTTTTTCTTTTGTGTCCCTTTTCCGTTATCCGTTTCTTGTGGGGTTAGGACTACACCATGCTTCCTAAGAGCTGCTTCCCTAGCTTCTCTATTCGCTAGGTTATTCCCTCTTATGTGGAAGCCAGTTCCCTTTTGATGTCCTCTGACATGTACCACAGCAATCTCCCTAGGTCCTCTCAATGCCTGCAATCTTTGAGTAACTAAAGTTTGGTGAATCAGCCCTTTTCCCTGTGTGCCTATGAGTCCCCTTTCTTCCCAAATTTTCCCAAATGTGTGGACTATTCCATAAGCATATTTAGAGTCTGTACAAATAGTGCCACTTTTTCCTTTCAATAGTTCTAGGGCTCGTAATAATGCATAAAGTTCACATGCTTGAGCGGACCAGGCAGCTCTGAGTGGTCCCGATTCTATTAGGACCATATCCCCATTTACAATGGCATATCCTGATCTTCTTTTTCCATCTACTACTTTGGATGATCCATCAATAAGTAATTTTTCCCCTGTTTCTAATTCTGTCTCCTCGAGATTGGGTCAGATTTTGGTTTGCAATTCAATCACTTCCACGCAGTTATGTTGTAGTTCTGTTAGGGGTTCCCCATATAGAACCCCTTGTGCAGGGCTCTGTGCAGCAGTTACTTTTAGTTCTAAATCAGGGGAGTTGATCAGGATGGCCTCATACTTCAGCATCCTACTGTCAGTTAACCATTTTTCAGCCTTTTGCTGGAGTACTCCCCTAACATTATGTGGAGTATATATCTTCAGAGGTGCCCTAAAAGTGACTTTTCTGGCTTCCTCAATCAGTAAGGCAGTAGCCACAATTGCCTGTAAGCACACTGGCCACCCCCTACTCACAGGGTCTAATAGCTTGGAACAATATCCCACAGGTTTCTTGATTCCTGCCCATTCTTGAGTTAGAACTCCATATGCGGTTTGGTTAGAAACATTTACAAATAAATAAAAGGGTCTTTCTAAATCTGGGAGGCTCAGCACTGGAGCTTCTATTAACGTTTTCTTGATCAACCTCAACTTTTCCTCATCTTCCTCATTCCACTTAATTTTTTCTCCAGTCAATTTTTCATATAAAAACTTTGCCTTTTCACTAAACCCTTCAATCCAGGGTCTACAACATCCCAAGAGGCCGAGCAGTTGCCTCACTTCCTTCTTCGTTTTGGGTGATGACAGGGCTAAAATCCCAGATACCCTGTCAGGATCCAATTTTTTCTTTCCTTGGCTAAGCCCATGTCCTAAGTACCTTACTTCCTTTTCCACAAACTGTAATTTAGATTTTGAGACCTTCAACCCTTTTTTCCCTAAGAAATTAAGTAATTCAATAGTGGTTCTCCGTGTCTCTTTTTCAGTCTCCCCAGCTATTAATAGGTCATCCACATATTGCAACAATTTCACTTCCCCCTTTACCTCAAAAAGTTGTAATAATTTTTCTAAGGTTTGGCCAAATAAATGTGGGGATTCAGTAAATCCCTGAGGAAGTACAGTGCATCTAAGCTGTTGTCGCCTTCCTGTTTCGGGGTCTTCCCATTCAAAGGCGAAGTAATTCCGCGACCCTTCACTTAATGGGCAGGCCCAGAAAGCATCCTTCAAATCTATTACACTATACCATTTATGCTGAGGTGTTAGGTGGTTTAATAAAGTATATGGGTTAGCCACCACTGGAAATTTGGTTATGGTTCGCTGATTCACAGCCCTAAGATCCTGAACCAACCTATATGATCCATCAGCCTTTTTTACTGGCAAAATGGGGGTATTATGTGGGGACATACATGGTTCCAACATCCCCTTTTGGAGCAACCTGTCTATAACTGGTTTGAGTCCTCTTTTCCCCTCCAATGGGATAGGATATTGCCTAATCCTTATTGGCTGTTGTGGATACACTATTTCTACTGCCAAGGGTTCCATATCTAATTTTCCCGAATCTCCCTCTTGATACCATACCTGTGGGTCTATTTCTCCCTCATCTTCTTGGGTTAGGGTATATAGCTGAATTTTTAATTCTTCCCCCTGGCTCTTGATTTCCAACCCTAATCTTATTATTAAGTCCCTTCCTAATAGATTGTGCTCAGCCTCAGGCACCAGCAATAGGTCATTGAGACATAGTTTCTTTTCTGATTCTATTTCTATATTTTCCAATATAGGAACCTTAAAGGGCTCACCTTTTGCTCCTACTACCATGGTATTCCTCTTCCCTTCCTTAACCCCTTTTGGTAATTTTCTAAGAGTTGATTTCTCCGCTCCAGTATCTACCAAAAAATACACCTCTTCCCTCTGGGGACCTATTAATAATTTTATCAAGGGCTCATTCGATGTTCGGGTCCCCAAAAGATATAGCCCCTGACACCCCTAGTCTTCCTTAAACATTTAACATTTCTTCATCCTGTTTCTTTTTTTCTACAGTTCCTCTGAAGATGCCCCTTTTTGCCACAATAGTAACAGATAGGGATTCTATCTTGTTGTCCTTTCCATTTATCCATGGGTTCTCTTTCACCCTGTTTTTTTCCTGATCCTTTCCTGCTTTCCTGTCCACTTGGCTTTTGACTTTCCCTTATTGCTGCCATAAAAACATTTGCTTTTGCCTTCTGTATTTCCCCATCTCTCCTCACATAGACCTTCTGTGCTTCCCTCAATAATTCTTCTAATCCCTTTTCATGCCAATCATCAAGTTTCTCCAATTTCTTTCGGATGTCTTCCCAGGATTTTGCTACAAACTGGGTTCTCAACAGTGCCCCTCCTGCAGGGGAATCAGGATCTATACCCAAGTACATCTGAAGGCTTTTTCTCAGCCTGTCTAACCATTCAGTTGGAGATTCGTCTCTGCACTGACACTCGTTAAAAGCTTTATTTATATTTTGTCCCCTTGGAACCGATTCCTTTATCCCTTGTATCATTATGGTCCTAAGATCCCTCATATTTTGCCTCCCCTGAGCAGCCTGATGCTCCCAGTTAGGGTTGGTATTTGGCCATTTCACATCCTCTGGAGGACCTCCCTGATTTTGTCTTTCCCACAGTCTCATTCCTGCTTGCCTGATCATTCCTCTTTCTTCTATGGTGAAGAGGATTCCTAATATGGACTGCATTTCTTCCCAGGTATACGTGTTTGGAACTAGGAACTGGTCCAATCTTTCGGCAACTCCTAAAGGGTCATCTAAAAGGTTTCCCATTTCCTTCTTAAAATTTCTTACATCTGACGTGTTCAAAGGAACCACTACAAACCCTATTCCCCCCTGGTTCCCCCCAAGGGGTACCTCCCTCAAAGGGTAAAGGCCTCCTAAATCATCAGTCCGGCCTCGTGTTTCACTTTCCTCCCTTTCTGTGGCCCTTATCTTACTTCTAGTCCTTTGTGCAGGAGGAGAGGGAGAGAGAACAGGGGCCGCGGACAATCGACTTTCAAAATGTGGCAGTTCTGGTTGCCATGAATAGGGAGGGGGTATATTATCCAGAGGTTCCCATTCTTCCTTTCCCCTGTCAGTTCTTGTATTTAATGCAAATATTTGTTTTGGGGGAAATGCGTTTGAGGCTCCTACCCATAGAGCCGCATAATCGCTTTCTTCTTGGTTAAAAGGCTCCTTAGAGTTAACATAGCGGTTTAATGCCTGACATACCCAATCCTCAAAGGATCCAAAAACTGGCCAAAAAACATGTGGCCTTAAAGGTTCCTTTGGCCATTTTATCATACAAAATTGAGCCATTTTCTCTTTATTTTTTCCTTTCCTCGATTCCCAAACATCCCAATATTTTAACATTATCCCTAATGGGCTTTCTGGTGGAATGTCTGGGCTCTCTGAGTCTCCCAGGTCAGAGAATCCACTTTCCCCCAGACCCATCCTGGAACCTTCAAATAAGTTCCGAATCCCTGGAACCCTTAAAGAGGTTCCGAATCCCTGGAATCCTCTAAGAGGTTCTGAATCCCTGGCCGAATCCCTGGAAGCTTAAAATAAGTTCCGAATCCCTGGAAACCTTAAAGAGGTCCTGAATCCCTGGCTGTGTTTGTGTAGAGGTGTCTTGCAAGTGGTTAACCCACCCACAAATTCCTAGACCAATCGCTTCGGTCCTTCACTGGCCGAGTCCCTCGCGGGAGATCGGAACCGCTGTTAGAAGACCTCCGCACTCGCTTCGGAACTAAATTCTGTCTCAGTCACACCCTTACACACAGTCACACAGCTGAATCCCACCCAACCGAACAGTATACTCACAAATCCTCTTCGTTAGGGTTTTCGCGCACAAGATTACGGGTCACTGACGGAGAGCTCTTTTTTTTTTTTTTTTTTTTTTTTAACTTGCTTCTTATGTTCGAAATCTTGTTGAACACTAGCGCCACTATTGGCAAGGGCCACTGTGTGGGGCGCCTCCCTTTACCAGTCGCAGATACAAAGTCCAAGAATATCTCTTTGTGGTGGTCCTTGTGGGTGAAAGGCTCATGGTTTCCCCATCACCATTAGCAACCTTTTGTTCCAGACTGCAGGAGCGGCTTCGACTGTCTCCCTCTTCTTCTGCACATGCTCTGCCCACCACAAGGTTCCCAAAAGCAACAAAACGTGATTGCTTTTCCCGTGTTTCGTTAACCCTTGAAATCACACTAATCATATTATTATCATATAACATTAAAGAATAAATATTAACAGTTCTAACCAGCAACCCCCCCCAGCAACTTCCGTGCCTTAACAGAGGGGAAAACAAGCAACCCCAGATGGCAGGGCGTTGCCTCAATCACCCTTCCTCTAAACCTTCCTCACCTTTCCTCTAAACTCTTTACATTCCTGATAATCTCATCGTTAAGAGTCTGATGTTATCACCAACCTCCAGGCTTTCCGACCCCCATTGCCACATTCCCAAATCTCCCCCTTCTTTATTAATATCAAACATTTTTCTGACACGAATTACCACTCCATATATAACACAGGGGACAGGGAGATATCCCTTGGGGAGTGCCTACCGACAGTTCTTCCTGAAGAATTATAAGAAATTGGAAAAATAATCCCAAAATTAGAGGAGATGATAAAAAAAAAAAAAAAAAAAAAAAAAAAAAAAAAAAAGGTAAGTATTGTGTATCAGTCTGGGGAAAAGAACCAATTAAAGAAACAGCAGTATTTTGGCCAAAATACGGGTCTGATGAAAATTCAGGATTAAAATTTATGTGTAAACGATAAGATTCCTTTTTCGGAGAAGGAGCCAAGTTGTGCTCCCTATAATCCTAATATTGCACCGGTGGCAGCACCAGTCGCTCCATGAAGGGATACAGGGACTGCAATTAACACTGTCCCTAGAGAAGAGTGTACGCTAGGCTCTGGCAAGAATTAGAACAAGGTAGAAGATATGTTGAGAATTTTGCCTTCCCTGATACTAACAGAACTAATAATAACTGTGCATCCTCTTAGGTGAACTTCCCTCCCCCCTCCTTACCAGCAGAGAGGTGTTAAGGGTTTTAAGAAGGAGATGAAGTCATTAATTGAGGACCCCAACAGCCTAGCTGAACAATTAGACCAGTTCCTAGGACCTAATTTATACTTTTTGGGGGAGGGAATTATGTCTATAAGTATGTTGTTTACAGGGAAAGAAATGGGAATGATCAGGAGGAGAGCTGGTATACAAGAATGGGAAAGAGCTCATCCTCCAGGACCAGGGGTAATACCGGCAGGGCAGAAATACCCACTTGCCAATCCTGGCAGGAATAATAATAATGTGCAACACAGAAATCATATGAGAGACTTGGGATCAGAATGAGAGAGTACTCGGGGATGAAGGGCTCTTGAAAGTTCATTGTGTGATTAAAGCCTGACAAGATACACAGAAAATGCTCCAGAAGGTGGGGGTATGTAGTGAACCATCACTGGGGGGCCCTCCTGCGGGAGTCCATGAAGGTGTGTGTCCGGAGGGGAGATGAGAAGGAAAAGCAGAGAGCGAAACTAATAGTATTGACAGTGCAGGAAGTAGTGAGGCAGAGGATTGGAGAAAGAGGAAGAAAATCCTCAGGTGGAATCAGGGCCAGGATGGAAAGGAGAGGAAAAGAGATGAAGGAATGGCAGGCAAGGAAGGCTGCCTGTGCTGCAGCCTGAATCCTAGCAGAGACAGGCTTTGATAAGACGTTTTAAGTGAGAAGGAAAATGGGATGAAATATGGTATACTGATATGTTGTTTCAGCATCCAGGAGGGAGAAAGGTATGGAAATAGGTTGGCCAATGACTGAGCCTTTGGTGAAAGGCTGGAGAAAGATAAAAAGAAGTGTTAAAAAGTGTTACTGAAGGTGTTAAAGGTGTGGTATGTAGTGTTTCACAGAGCTGTTTGAAGTTGAATGAGCAGGGAAAGAGGAAGTAGGCATTATCTAAGTAACAGTCTAGAAGTTTTGGTATATTTGCTGTGGTGTTTGGTCAGTTTCCCAAGTATCGGGAAGGGGGGGGATGTGGCGGGGGTGACACAGCCTGCTCCACCAGGAGCCACAGGCCGCAGAGGGGCTTCGGCTCCGGTGCCTGGAGCGCCTCCTTCCCCTGCTTCTGCGCTGACCTTGGTGTATGTGGGGAGGTTTCTTGCTCCTCGCGCTCCCAGCTGCTGTTGAGCAGCAGGTTTTTGTTTGTTTTCATTTTCTTGGATGTGCTCTCACAGAAGCACAGACTGTGTTGCTCATGGTTTGGCTCTGGGCAGCAGTGGGCCCCTTTGGGTCCAGATGAAATTATCCCTTATCTGCCACGGGGAGGCTTCTGGATTTTTCTCACAGGGGCTGCAAAGTTGTTTTGAAAAGAACTGCTGTGGGGTGAAGGTTATAAGAGCTGTCTGACGTCATCGCGGGACCTCTCAATTATTTTTCAACAGTCTTGGGAATCTGGAGAGGTCCCAGTAGACTGGAAGCTGGCAAATGTTGTACCAATTTTCAAGAAGGGCAAGAAGACCCTAGTGTTATATATGGAGTGGTAATTCGTGTCGAGAAAATGGTTGATATTAATAAAGAAGGGGGAGATTTGGGAGTGTGGCCATGGGGGATGGAAAGCCCCATGGTTGGTGATAACATCAGACTCTTAATGATGAGGCCATCAGGAATGTAAAAGAGTTTAGAGGGAACAAAGAAGGGTGATTCATGAGACTCCATGCAGTCTTGGGTTTCTTGTTCTCCAGCTGGTCTCTTGTTCTCCAGCTGTTAAGGCATGGAAGTTTCTGGGTGATTGCTGTTGTTGTTACATTCAAAGTTGTTTGACCAATGAAAAGTTGTTTTGAAAAGAACTGCTGTGGGGAGAAGGGTATAAGAGGGGAGCCTGCTCTCAAGAAAGAAGAAGAAAAAAAAAAAGGAAGGCAACACGATGTGATGAAGTTACGATCAATAAAGAGGCAGGAAAAAGAAGTGAAGAGGAACAGGCTGGCAGAATGGAGACCAGGACGGGAACAGGCACATTGATCGCCTCATGACGATAGGTTCGGCCAAACTCAGCAAACCGCTCAGAGAAGCTCATACTGAAAGTCGCTGGAAATAGGTGCACCGGAGCTGCAAATAAGCTCAAGCTGAGAGAAGCGGACCGGTGCACACAACTGCCCCTCGCTGGTAAGCAGCCAGGCATTATGGGGAATCATACGTCCTTAGAAACACAGACTGTCCTGGAAACCTTACAGCGTATTCTCCTTATTAACAATCGGACAGTTTATGATCCTGAAATACGGGAACAAACTGAGGTCAAGGTGTGGGACTCTGCAACTAAAAACGACAAGGTTGCAGTGGGATTGCTCGGCTCCTGGCAAGCAATCAGCAAAAAGCTGAAACAGCAAAAGCTCCAGGAGGGTTGGAGGATGTAGTGAACAGTCACTGGGGGCCTCCTGAGGCCTCCTGGAGGAGGTCCTGAAGGTGTATGTCAGGAGAGGAGATGAAAAGGAAAAGCAGAGAGCGAAACAAATGGCATTGACAGTGTAGCAGGTAGTGAGGCAGAGGGTTGGAGAAAGAGGAAGAAAATCTTCAGGAGGAGTCAGGGCCAGGATGGAAAGGAGAGGAAGAGAGATGAAGGAATGGCAGGCAAAGAAGGCTGCCTGTGTTGTGGCCTGAATCCTAGCAGGGACAGGCTTTGATAAGATGGTTTAAGTGTGGCCAGGCTGGCCACTTCGAATAGGAATATCTGGAGTGGAAGAAGGAGGAAAGAAGGAAAATGAGATGAAATATGGTATACTGATATGTTGTTTCAGCATCCAGGAGGGGGAAAGGTATGGAATTAGGTTGGCCAATGACTGAGCCTTTGGTGAAAGTACAGGCTGGAGAAAGATAAAAAGAAGTGTTAAAAAGCGTTATTGAAGGTGTTAAAGGTGTGGTATGTAGTGTTTGACAGAGCTGTTTGAAGTTGAATGAGCAGGGAAAGGGGATGTAGGCATTATCTAAGTAACAGTCTAGAAGTTTTGGTATATTTGCTGTGGTGTTTGGTCAGTTTTCCCAAGTATCGGGAAGGGGGAATAGGGTGGGACAGCCTGTTCCACCAGGAGCCACAGGCCGCAGAGGGGCTTCGGCTCCAGCACCTGGAGCGCCTCCTCCCTCTCCTTCTGGGCTGACTTTGATGTCTGTGGGGAGGTTTCTTGCTCCTTGCTCTCCCAGCTGGTGTTGAGCAGCAGGTTTTTGTTTGTTTCTTTGTTTGTTTGTCTTCGTGGATGTGCTCTCACAGAGGCACGGACTGTGTTGCTCATGGCATGGCTCTGGGCAGCGGTGGGCCCCTTTGAGGCCGGATGAATCTTCTCTCCCCCCCCCCCCCCAAAAAAAAAGTTATTGGCTATGGAGTGTTTCTCACTATTGGCTATGGAGTGTTTCTCACAATGGTAAGCAGTTGCGCATTATGGGGAATCATATGTCCTTAGGAACAAAGACTGTCCTGATAACCTTACAGCTCATTCTCCTTATTAACAATTGGACAGTTTATGAGCCTGAAATATGGGACCAAACCGAGGTCAAGGTGTGGGACTACAACTAAAAATGGCAAGGTTGCAGTGGGATTGCTTGGCACCTGGCGAGCAGTCTCTGAGGCCTTAAAGAGCCATGTGGGGCCACAGTTAACAACGTGTGGTTTACCAGACAGTGAGGGAGGTGTGGGCTCCTTTACTGGTCCGACTGCTATGCCATCGGCCCCCCCACTGCTGCTGCCATCGAAGACCTTTGCTGTTATGCCCCCTGGTGACCTGAACGTGCCTTTTTACCCAGGCCCTATTGGCCTTGAGGAGGAGATGGATATGCTTTTCTTCCATCCGGGAAGAATGGGATACATAAGGCCCATAGGCCAAGTTTCTTGACAACTTAAAGCGAGACATATTGTTCAAAAGGAATGGAAAATGGAGACTTGTTAGTAATCAAGAAAATTAATGGAAAATGGAGACTGTTAAGTCACGGAACTTAAAGGATTGTTTGTTACCTTTTCTGATTGTACATACGTATAGGCATACTCGGGTTTTGTATGTAAAAGCAATGTTCTATATATTTAGAATGTTCGATGTTCATGTGTGCGTGTTGGTAGAGCTTAGACTCTCTGTGCACCCAGTGCTGTTTACTTGCCTTTTATAAATATTTGTTTTATAAATATTACAAAATTCAGATTGAGTTGAGACTTCATTTATAACACTACCATCTAATTGGGGAGGCACTTGTGCACTTGTTCCAATTAGCTATATCCTTCACCCTGGCATTTGAAAGAGAAACATCAGAAATACCTAGAAGAAATAAAAGACACTTGGGAGTATCATTCGATGATGGAGTATACATAGATTCTATTGGGGTGCCTAGAGGAGTTCCCGATGAACAGAAAGCCAGGAGTCAAATTGCTGCAGGGTTTGAGTCACTGTTCTGGTGGGTAACAATCAATCTCCCCATGCAGGGAAGCCCCCCTCCTCTCCCCTCCCCCACCCGGGCAGGGATACAAATGTCAGTAGGCTGTAGGACATGATTACTGAGGTGCTGAAAACAAACTTCACAACTCACGAAGAGTTATAAAGCAGGTATGTTTATTGCAGTACTGGGTGCAAGGGGGATCTTTCCTCCTAGCTTGCACACAAAGGGTTACTGCCAGGGTGCTTATATTAGTTGGATACATACATATTCCTTAAGTTTATTGCATATCTTGCATGTCAATTAAGTTTCTTGCATATTCATCAGGTCTCTGAAGAAACATTAACATAGATTCCCGCCCCTATTTGCATGTGTATTGGAGTCCTTGGGTGGTTGTCTGGCATACCCTGGCGGTCTTTTGACGAAGGCCAGAAGTCTTCCTCACTGCTAAACTTCTGACCTTTCCTTTCTTTGACAGACATCAATAGATGTCCTGGTTTCAGTTAGCACAGAATTAATTTTCTTCCTAGTAGCTGGTGGAATGCTGTGTTTTGGCTTAGAATGAGAAGAGTGCTGATAACACCCCGATGCTTTAATTGTTGCAGAGCAGTGCTTATACTAAGCCAAGGACATCTCAGCCTTTGCTCTGTCCTGCCAACGGGCAGGCTGGGGGGTGCAGTAAGAGCTGGGAGGGGACAGACCCAGGACAGGTGACCCAAACTAGCCAAAGGGGTATTCCATACCATCTGACGTCATGCTAAACAATATATAGGGGTGGCTAGCCGGGGGGAGGGGGCCGGACTGCTCGGGGTTAGGCTGGGCATCGGTCAGCGGGTGGTGAGCAATTGCATTGTGCATCACTTGTTTGTACATACTATTATTACTTTCGTATTATCACCATTGTATCATCATTATTATTATTGTTATTATTATTTTGTTATTTTTTTTTTCCTGTCTTATTAAACTGTCTTTATCTCAACTCACGGGCTTCACTTTCCATTTCTCTCCCCCATCCCAGAGAGGGAGGGGGGAGGGTGAGCGAACGGCTGCGTGGTGTTTAGCTGCCGGTCGGGTTAAACCACGACAGTCTTTTTGGCGCCCAACGTGGGGCCCGAAAGGTTGAGATAACGGCAGATCTGATCAGAGTGTGTTAAACTAAAATTGGTGTAAGGATTAGACCTGCTTAATAGTCACTTGTCATGATGCTGATTGCTTTAATCACAACTCTGCTGCGCCTGTTTTCCAAATTGAGTATTATAGTACATTATTTTCCGTATTTGCTCTCTGTAGTGTTGTTTCTCCTCTCCGGGCCCTGGTTTCAGACCATTATGGTACTAAGTGTTATAGCAATGGCTTATGAGACGATCATGACTCTAACTTGGTATTTATACTCAGTAACATCGTGGACTCTGTACTTTGGAAACAGCATCTTGGGAACTATTAGCAATTATACCTATTGTTTTTCTCCATTAGAGAGTCAATCTGTGGAGGGGAAAGGGGAGGATATTTTTCCTTACTTGCTTACTCTCCCTTTCTCCTTCACCACCCCTGTATCCTCCTGGGTCACTCTGCCTTCCTCCTTCACCACCCTCTTATCCCCTGAGCTTGTCACAATAGCTCTCCAAGATATTGAATATTTCTGGAATACTCAGAATACCATAGTCTTGTTGTTCTGCCTCATGAATGCACTTCAGATTCTGCTTAAAGTTAAACAACTACTTATGAAGCTCATCCGGAGATCTGCCCGGAGGCAGTATAGTTGTGGGTGGCAGGGAGTATGGGTGGATATGGGCAGGCATCTAGAGCAGTTGGCACCCCCAGTGTGTTGGAAATTCACCCCTGAACAATGGCAAAATCCTCAAAAACTGGCAGAATGCTTGAAAAAAAGGTGTAATGATTCTGGCAGTTCCAAAGTAACACAAATCATTGTAACGTGCTGGGGCCTGGCTCATGCCTATCGAGCTGCCATTGATACTGCTGTCAACTTAGTGACAGACCCTGCGGCCACTCCAAACCCTGTGACAGATCCAACGGCCACTGTGACCCCTACGGTGGATTCTGCAGCCGCTCCAGTCCCAGCTCCTGCAGCCGCTCCAGTCCCAGCTCCTGCAGCCGCTCCAGTCCCAGTTCCTGCAGCCGCTCCAGTCCCAGCTCCTGCAGCCGCTCCAGTCCCAGCTCCTGCAGCCGCTCCAGCTCCAGCTCCTGCAACTGCTCCAGTCCCAGCTCCTGAAGCTGCTCCAGCTCCAGCTCCTGCAGCTGCTCCAGTCCCAGTTCCTGCAGTCGCTCCAGTCCCAGCTCCTGCAGCTGCTCCAGTCCCAGTTCCTGCAGCCGCTCCAGTCCCAGCTCCGGCCGCTACTCCAGCTCCAGCTCCTGCAACTGCTCCAGTCCCAGCTCCTGAAGCTGCTCCAGCTCCAGCTCCTGCAGCTGCTCCAGTCCCAGTTCCTGCAGTCGCTCCAGTCCCAGCTCCTGCAGCTGCTCCAGTCCCAGTTCCTGCAGCCGCTCCAGTCCCAGCTCCTGCAGCCGCTCCAGCTCCAGCTCCTGCAACTGCTCCAGTCCCAGCTCCTGAAGCTGCTCCAGCTCCAGCTCCTGCAGCTGCTCCAGTCCCAGTTCCTGCAGTCGCTCCAGTTCCAGCTCCGGCCGCTACTCCAGTCCCAGTTCCTGCAACTGCTCCAGTCCCAGCTCCTGAAGCCGCTCCAGCTCCAGCTCCTGAAGCCGCTCCAGCTCCAGCTCCTACTGCTGCTCCAGTCCCAGCTCCCGCAACTGCTCCAGCTCCAGCTCCTACTGCTGCTCCAGTCCCAGCTCCTGCAACTGCTCCAGCTCCAACTCCAGCTTCTGTAGCCGCTACAGCTCCGGTTCCTGCAACTGCTCCAGCTGCTGTAGCCGCTCCAGCTCCTGTGGCCGTGTCAGAGAAACGAGCTGTAGCAGTGCAAGTTGACCCTGCAGAGGGCATTCCAACCCCTGTGGCAGGCCCTGTAACAAAGTCAGAGAAACGAGCAGTAGCAGTGCAAGCTGCCCCTGTAGAGAAGGTGAAAATATGGTATAGAAATTCAAGTCGTTTAGAACGCAGAGAGTCTTCTGCCAATCCAGGTAAGGCTTCTGCCAAAACTAAGTATAGAGATGACGAAGATGATGACGACGCTGGGCCGTCAAGGATTCAGGAGGAGGAAGATGAGGATGCCGAAAGAGCAACAGTAACTACCCGAAGCCTAAACGAGCGCGAGCTACGAGATGTGCGAAAAGATTTTGGTCGCTGTATAGGTGAGCAGCTTGTCACCTGGCTGCTCCGGTGCTGGGACTCTGGAGCCAATTGTGTGGAATTAGACGGCAGGGAAGCCAAGCGGCTGGGATCCCTTGCTCGAGATGCCGGCATTGACAAAGCAATTGCAGATGGAGCACGACCCACCAGCCTCTGGAGGCGTCTCCTCTCAGCTGTGAGGGAAAGGTATCCCTTCAAGGAAGATATTTTATGTCTACCAGGCAAGTGGACCACTATGGAGAAGGGAATCCAGTACCTGAGGGAATTAGCCGTACGGGAAGTGATTTATGAGGATCCAGACCTCAAACAAACATCCACAGATCCAGATGAAGTCAAGTGTACACGACCCATGTGGCGGAAGTTTGTACGGAGTGCACCATCATCATATGCCAGCTCACTGGCAATAATGGCCTGGAAAGAGGATGAGGAACCCACAGTGGGTGAAGCGGCTAAACAACTCCGGCAGTACGAAGAAAGTCTCTCCTCTTCCTTACAGGCCTGCGTCTCAGCTGTGGAGAAACTTTCTGAAAAGGTTCACCAACTTGAAGAGAATCTATTGTCCTCCCCACCTGAACCAACCAGTGCCCACCGACCAAAGGAGAACACTTGGGAGAAACTTTCTGAAAAGGTTCACCAACTTGAAGAGAGATTATTCTCCTTCGCACCTGTACAAAGCAGTGTCTCAGCTGTCAGGGGTAGGCGTTCACCCACACAAGGAAGACGATATGGTGGGTACTCACCCCGTGCCACCCTGTGGTTTTACTTACGAGACCATGGAGAGGACATGAGAAAGTGGGATGGAAAATCTACCGCGACCCTAGAGGCACGGGTACGTGAGTTGCAAAAGAAAACAATCAGGAAAAAGGGATTCTCCGAAAAGTTTGCTGCTCCAACTTCCAGCAGACAGTCCTTCAAACACAGAAACGAGGAAGATTCTGACCAGGATTAGGGGGGCCCTGCCTCCAGCCAGGGGGAGGAAAGGGACAATCGAGTTTATTGGACTGTGTGGATTCGATGGCCTGGCACATCACGCGCACAGAAGTATAAGGCTTTAGTAGACACCGGTGCACAATGTACTATAATGCCATCGAGCTATAAAGGACCAGAGCCCATCTATATTTGTGGAGTGACAGGGGGATCTCAGCAGTTGACTGTATTGGAGGCTGAAGTGAGTCTGACTGGGAATGAGTGGGAAAAGCACCGCATTGTGACTGGTCCGGATGCTCCATGTATCCTTGGCATAGACTATCTTAGAAGAGGATACTGCAAGGACCCAAAAGGGTTCCGGTGGGCTTTTGGTATTGCTGCCTTAGAGACAGAGGGCATTAAACAATTATCTACCTTGCCTGGTCTCTCAGAGGACCCCTCTGTTGTGGGGTTGCTGAGGGTCGAAGAACAGCAAGTGCCAATTGCTACCACAACTGTGCACCGGCGGCAATATCGCACCAACCGAGACTCCCTGATTCCCATCCATAAGCTAATTCGTCAATTGGAGAGCCAAGGAGTGATCAGCAAGACTCATTCACCTTTCAATAGTCCCATATGGCCAGTGCGAAAGTCTAATGGCGAGTGGAGACTAACAGTGGACTATCGCGGCCTGAACGAAGTCACGCCACCACTGAGTGCTGCAGTGCCGGACATGCTGGAACTTCAGTATGAACTTGAATCGAAGGCAGCCAAGTGGTACGCCACAATTGATATCGCTAATGCATTTTTCTCCATCCCTCTAGCAGCAGAGTGCAGGCCACAATTTGCCTTCACTTGGAGGGGAGTCCAATATACTTGGAATAGGCTGCCCCAGGGGTGGAAACACAGCCCTACCATTTGCCATGGGCTGATCCAGTCTGCACTAGAGCAGGGGGAAGCTCCTGAACACCTGCAGTACATCGATGACATTATTGTGTGGGGTGACACAGCAGAGGAAGTTTTCGAGAAAGGGAAGAAAATAGTCCAAATCCTTCTGAAAGCCGGTTTTGCCATAAAACAAAATAAAGTCAAAGGACCTGCACGGGAGATCCAGTTTTTAGGAATAAAATGGCAAGATGGACGTCGTCAAATCCCAATGGATGTGATCAACAAAATAACAGCTATGTCTCCACCAACTAACAAAAAAGAAACACAGACTTTCCTAGGTGTTGTGGGGTTTTGGAGAATGCACATCCCAAATTACAGTCTGATTGTAAACCCACTCTACCAAGTAACTCGTAAGAAGAATGAGTTTGAATGGGGCCCTGAACAACGACAAGCCTTTGAACAAATCAAGCAGGAAATAGTCCATGCAGTAGCCCTTGGGCCAGTTCGAACAGGACCAGATGTAAAGAATGTGCTCTACACTGCAGCCGGGGAGAACGGCCCCACCTGGAGCCTCTGGCAGAAAGAACCTGGGGAAACTCGAGGTCGGCCTCTGGGGTTTTGGAGTCGGGGATACAGAGGATCTGAGGCCCGCTATACTCCAACTGAAAAGGAGATATTGGCAGCATATGAAGGAGTTCGATCTGCTTCGGAGGTGGTCGGTACTGAAGCGCAGCTCCTCCTAGCACCCCGATTACCGGTACTAGGCTGGATGTTCAAGGGAAGGGTCCCCTCTACGCATCATGCAACTGATGCTACATGGAGCAAGTGGGTTGCACTGATTACTCAGCGGGCTCGAATAGGAAACCCCAGTCGCCCAGGAATATTGGAAGTGATCATGGACTGGCCAGAAGGCAAATACTTTGGGATATCATCAGAGGAGGAGGTGGGTCGTGCTGAAGAAGCCCCACTGTACAACCAGTTGCCAGAGAATGAAAAGAAATATGCCCTGTTCACTGATGGGTCCTGTCGTATTGTGGGGAAGCATCGGAGATGGAAGGCTGCTGTATGGAGTCCTACGCGACGAGTTGCAGAAGCTGCTGAGGGAGAAGGTGAATCGAGTCAGTTTGCAGAAGTGAAAGCCATTCAGCTGGCTTTAGACATTGCTGAACGAGAAAAATGGCCAGTTCTCTATCTCTACACCGATTCATGGATGGTAGCAAATGCCCTGTGGGGATGGTTACAGCAATGGAAGCAAAACAACTGGCAGCGTAGGGGCAAACCTATCTGGGCTGCTGCATTGTGGCAAGATATTGCTGCTCGGGTAGAGAACCTGGCTGTGAAAGTACGCCACGTAGATGCTCATGTGCCCAAGAATCGGGCTACTGAAGAACATCAAAACAACCAGCAGGTGGATCAGGCTGCTAAGATTGAAGTAGCTCAGGTGGACCTGGATTGGCAGCATAAAGGTGAATTATTTATAGCCCGATGGGCCCATGACACCTCAGGCCATCAAGGTAGAGATGCAACATACAGATGGGCTCGTGATCGAGGGGTGGACTTGACCATGGACGCTATAGCACAGGTTATTCATGACTGTGAAACATGTGCTGCAATCAAGCAAGCCAAACGGTCAAAGCCTCTTTGGTATGGAGGACGATGGCTGAAATATAAATATGGAGAGGCCTGGCAGATTGATTACATCACACTCCCTCAAACTCGCAATGGCAAGCGCCACGTACTTACAATGGTGGAAGCAACCACCGGATGGCTGGAAACATATCCTGTGCCTCATGCTACCGCCCGGAACACCATCCTGGGCCTTGAAAAGCAAGTCCTATGGCGACATGGCACCCCAGAAAGAATAGAATCAGACAATGGGACTCACTTCCGAAACAACCTTATAGACACTTGGGCCAAAGAACATGGTATTGAATGGGTGTATCACATCCCCTATCATGCACCAGCCTCCGGGAAAGTTGAACGATACAATGGCCTGTTAAAGACTACCTTGAAAGCAATGGGCGCTGGGACGTTCAAAAACTGGGATACGCATTTGGCAAAGGCCACTTGGTTAGTCAATACTAGGGGATCTGCCAACCGAGCTGGACCTGCCCAATCAAACCTGTTACGTACTGTAGATGGGGATAAAGTTCCTGTAGTGCATGTAAAAAATATGCTGGGTAAAACAGTCTGGGCTACTCCTGCCTCAGGAAAAGGCAAACCTATTCGTGGAATTGTTTTCGCTCAGGGACCTGGATACACTTGGTGGGTGATGCAAAAGAACGGAGAGGTCCGGTGTGTACCTCAAGGAGATTTAATACTGGGTGAGAATAGCCCATGAACTGAATTGCACCATGTTAAATAGTATATTATACTGTATGTTATCACTACCATGATTACTATAGGTGACTAATTAGAATGTATGGAAAAGAGTGTAACCTGAGCATGACATAAATGGTATGGAATAAGGGGTGGATAGATGTCCTGGTTTCAGTTAGCACAGAATTAATTTTCTTCCTAGTAGCTGGTGGAATGCTGTGTTTTGGCTTAGAATGAGAAGAGTGCTGATAACACCCCGATGCTTTAATTGTTGCAGAGCAGTGCTTATACTAAGCCAAGGACATCTCAGCCTTTGCTCTGTCCTGCCAACGGGCAGGCTGGGGGGTGCAGTAAGAGCTGGGAGGGGACAGACCCAGGACAGGTGACCCAAACTAGCCAAAGGGGTATTCCATACCATCTGACGTCATGCTAAACAATATATAGGGGTGGCTAGCCGGGGGGAGGGGGCCGGACTGCTCGGGGTTAGGCTGGGCATCGGTCAGCGGGTGGTGAGCAATTGCATTGTGCATCACTTGTTTGTACATACTATTATTACTTTCGTATTATCACCATTGTATCATCATTATTATTATTGTTATTATTATTTCGTTATTTTTTTTTTCCTGTCTTATTAAACTGTCTTTATCTCAACTCACGGGCTTCACTTTCCATTTCTCTCCCCCATCCCAGAGAGGGAGGGGGGAGGGTGAGCGAA
Source organism: Aythya fuligula (assembly GCF_009819795.1). Taxonomy (NCBI): domain Eukaryota; kingdom Metazoa; phylum Chordata; class Aves; order Anseriformes; family Anatidae; genus Aythya; species Aythya fuligula. Next base: position 7,254,747 of record NC_045594.1, on the reverse strand, counting down.
CGGCTGCGTGGTGTTTAGCTGCCGGTCGGGTTAAACCACGACAGTAGTCCAAGCCAGTTCTTGCTGGTTCCATTATCTACGCATACAGTCTTTTACTCCCTTATCACAGAATCACAGAATTTCTAGGTTGGAAGAGACCTCAAGATCATCGAGTCCAACCTCTACCTAACACTAACAGTCCCCACTAAACCATATCCCTAAGCTCTACATCTAAACGTCTTTTAAAGACTTCCAGGGATGGTGACTCCACCACTTCCATGGGCAGCCTGTTCCAGTGTCTAACAACCCTTTCGGTAAAGAAGTTCTTCCTAACATCTAACCTAAAACTACCCTGGCGCAACTTTAGCCCATTCCCCCTCGTCCTGTCACCAGGCACGTGGGAGAACAAGCCAACCCCCACCTCACTACAGCCTCCTTTAAGGTACCTGTAGAGAGCAATAAGGTCACCCCTGAGCCTCCTTTTCTCCAGGCTGAACAAGCCCAGCTCCCTCAGCCGCTCCTCGTAGGACTTGTTCTCCAGGCCCCTCACCAGCTTCGTCGCCCTTCTCTGGACCTGCTCAAGCACCTCGATGTCCTTCTTGTAGCGAGGGGCCCAAAACTGAACACAGGACTCGAGGTGCGGCCTCACCAGAGCTGAGTACAGGGGGACGATCACCTCCCTAGCCCTGCTGGTCACGCTGTTTCTGATACAAGCCAGGATGCCGTTGGCCTTCTTGGCCACCTGAGCACACTGCTGGCTCATATTCAGCCGACTATCCACCATCACTCCCAGGTCCTTCTCTGCCTGGCAGCTCTCCAACCACTCATCTCCCAGCCTGTAGCTCTGCTTGGGGTTATTGCGCCCCAGGTGCAGGACCCGGCACTTGGCCTTGTTAAACTTCATGCAGTTGACCTCAGCCCATCGGTGCAGCCTATCCAGGTCTTCCTGCAGAGCTTTCCTACCCTTGAGCAGATCGACACACGCGCATAGCTTGGTGTCATCTGCAAACTTACGGAGGGTGCACTCAATGCCCTCGTCCAGATCATCGATGAAGATATTAAAGAGGACCAGCCCCAGCACCGAGCCCTGGGGAACGCCACTAGTGACTGGCCTCCAACTGGACTTGGCTCCATTCACCACGACTCTTTGGGCCCGGCTATCCAGCCAGTTTCTAACCCAACGAAGCGTGCGCCAGTCCAAGCCAAGAGCAGCCAGTTTCTTGAGGAGAATGCTGCGGGAGACGGTGTCAAAAGCCTTGCTGAAGTCAAGGTAGACCACATCCACAGCCTTTCCCTCATCCACCCAGCGCGTCACTTTGTCACAGAAGGAGATCATTTATTTATTTATTTATATCATTTTATTTATTTATTTATTTATTTATTTATTTATTTATTTATTTTCATTACATTTCAGAGTTGGTCCAAAAATTCCATAGGGGTTTCTTTTAGACCTTGTTGGAAGCATATTCTCAATTCCCAATTCATCCAGATTTTAGTATTTACTTAACCGTTCATAATTTTCAGGATGATTCGGGTCTTAGTGGGGGTCGGTCAGGGGAATGCAATTGTCCACAGTTCCCTGAGCGGTCCCATCGGCAATCTGAGCTCGCACATGAACTCAGGTTGTTTTAAGAGTTAACTGGTTTTCTGTTTCTGTGACAACTCTCTCGGACCCATCATGGTCCCTTTGCCCTAAAGGGCTAACACCCGGATTTTAAGATCTCTGCCTCGGGCAGAGGCAGAACTATTAACATTCCTACATCCTCTTTCCCTGCTCATTCAACTTCAAACACCTTTAACACTTTCAACAACCCTTTTAACACTTCCTTTATCTTTCTCCAGCCTGTACTTCTCTAATGCCATCATCAAAGGCTCAGTCAGGGGCCAACTTAATTCCGTACCTTTTCCCACCAAGATGCTGAAACATCAGTATACAACATTTCATCCTGTTGTGCTTCTCAAAAAACAACATTAACTGTAGCAAAATATTATAGTTTAAAGTTCCATTTAGGGGCCACTCTTCTCCACATTCCAGCTTATAAAGCGGCCACCACTGATTACGATATTTTATCAATGTTTTCCTGTTCACACTTCCACCGGCAGATCCTCCGATATCCTTCCAGTGACTTAAAACACATCCTAACACACTTTTCTTTAAAATTTCACTGCTTGTTTGCCCCCCCAGTTTCCAGTTTACACTTTCAGAATACACATGTTACTTACAAAAGCGTATCACAAAACGTATCACTCACAAAAATACGGGCACGCAATATCTTTCAGTAGAGATGTCACAAAACTACTATTACCAGCAATATTGCCAAAATCACAATAACAATAGTCAGAGTCAAATTCCACATGCGATAAGTCAGAAAACCAAACTGTGTAACACCATAACGATATCTTTCTTACAACAATGCCACGAACCTACTATTACCACCAGGAAAATAGCCAAAATCGCAGTAACAATAACCAGAGTTAAATACCATACTCCATGAGTCAGAAAACCGAAATAGACAACACAATTCCAGATGGACCTTAAAGCGAGCTCCTTCCTTAAGGTCCCCAAATATACTTATGGTGCTTACCACAAAGTATATACCAAACACTGCCTCGCAGAAGATCACCTTCTGACTTACAGACAGTTCCAGATACAGATGGACCCCAAGGTCCCCAGATATACTTGTGGTACTAACCACAAAGTATATACCAAATACTGTCCTGCAGAAGTCACCTTCCGACTTACTGGACAGTCCCAGATGACCGGTCTACCAGAAAACCAAACCAGAATAAAGAATATACTCACTTACAATGATGGGGTCCTTGTCTGCCTCCGCAGTGATCCGGTGAGTCGAGGAGTCCCTCCGGGAAATCCCGGGGGTACCCTAGGGAGTCCTGTCCCCAGCGGGTCCTGCGGTCCGGCAGAGAGGTCGTCCCATCTGGGGTGCCAGATTGATTCAAAGATCGAAGCCGAAATTCCTTTAAGTGGTATATTCTTTATTGCAGCGCTGGATGCACGGGGGATCTCTCCACCTATCGTGCATACTCAAAGCAGAAAGCAGTCTTGAATTTATACAATCAATCTATCAATATTCTACAAGCACCTATACATATGCATTACCTATCCCCGCCTTCCCTCGCTTCTCATGCTAATTAGTCTTTTGGCACCTTGCGCCTGCGCAGAGCCTTCCAAGAATTGTGGGCAGGGGTCTTTGGGACGTGGGCAGGGGTCTTTGGGAGGAAGACCCCGAGTCTTCCTCACAGTGTACTTTTCACCTTTGGTCAGGAATCTGCTGAATTGGCAGGTTTCTTAATTGCGAGAGCTGGTTGTTGCCAATTCTTCCGTTTGTTGTATCTTTATAATGAATTCCAATGTCCAGTTTTGAGATTTATAGTCCTTATGTTTGTTTCTCTGTCCGTCTGCCGCTTCTTTATCATGAGTTTCAGTGTCTTGTTTCGAGATATACAGTCCATGTCTGGGGATTGTCCTTGCCTCCCCAATGCCTCCCCAATGCCTCCCCAATACCTCCTTAATCAGTACCAATAGGCATCTAAACCCCCCTTTTTCTTGGGAGTTCAAAAAAATCAATTTGCCACTGTTTCCCAGGAAAGACCACATCCACAGCCTTTCCCTCATCCACCCAGCGCGTCACTTTGTCATAGAAGGAGATCAGGTTCGTCAAGCAGGACCTGCCTTTCATAAACCCATGCTGACTGGGCCTGATCGCCTGCTTGCCCTGCAAGTGCCGCGTGGTGACTCTCAAGAGGATCTGCTCCATGAGCTTCCCTGGCACTGAGGTCAAAGTGGGGTCATCCTGTCCTTGTGGTTAACGTACAATTGTGTTAGCTAAGACCTACATAATCAACGTCCTTTATCTTGTTCCCTGTCTCAAGTCCTCCCTTTTCTTTATCCTAAGCAAATTCTTTTGCTTATAACATTCCTTCTTGATTCAAAGTTTTCATGAAATACTTACCAGTTTCTACTTGGTGCTTGATTCGGTTACACTTCCAGGTTCCATAATCATCTAGTCCTTTTATACAGCACCAAAATGCACATTGTACTAATACACAGGGTAAGAATACTAGTATAAGCAAGATCAATATTCCTATAAACAATTGCTTAAGCCAAGAAAAGATAGGTAACCAAGAGGTCAGTTCGTTCCATAATTCTCAAAAACCTCACAAGGTGTCATCTTGAACTACCTTATGTAGATCTTGGTCTTTTCCCAAATATTTTTTGAGATCAGTCACAATTCGTCCTGCCTCATTTACATACCTAGAGCAACTAATATTTATTAAAGTGCATACTCCCCCTTGGGAGGCTAATAAAAGGTTTAGTGCCTAAAATGTTCTTATTAATTTGTTCTAGTTGCTTGCCCAAAAATAAAATATGTTGTCATAAATGTTGGTTTCCTACTTGTGTTAGATCTTCTCCTTCGTATGGCATTTGGTAAGGCCTGCCATACAATATCCCAAAGGGGCTTAGTTTTTCCTTGGTCCTAGGCCTAGTTCTAATTCTAAGAAGTGCCATGGGTAGTGCCTGATACCAAAACATATGGGTTTCTTGACAGATTTTACCAATCTGTTTTATCAAATGATTCAGTTTTTCACTTGGCCACTTGCCTGTGGCCCATATGGAATGTGTAGTTGCCAATCAATCCCCAGCACTTTGCTGACTTGTTGGGTCAGTTCTGCAGTGAACCATGGTCTCCTGTCAGATGAGATTACCGAGGGTACACCAAATCTTGGTGTAATTTCATTCAACAATACTTTGGACACTTCTCTAGCTTTGTTACTTCTACACAAGAATGGTTCTGGTCATCCAGAAAAGACATCTGTTAGTACCAATGGGAAACTAAACCCCCCATTTCTTGGGAGTTCGAAAAAAATCAATTTGCAACTATTTCCCAGGAATATTTCCCAGGAATATTTCCCTTCCCTTTTGTTCCTGTTTGGGGTTTGATTCCTGTCTGTGGGTTATTTTTAAGACATATGACACATTGTTTTGATACCTGTCAGACAATGGTATACTATCCATTTTCTACTTAAAAACTGATATAATGTTTCAGCTCCCTAGCATGTTTTATTATGTTCTTCATTTGCCATCTGATATAATAGTTCGGAGGGTGTCACAATTCTCCCACCATTTATTTGTGCTAAGCCTGTAGGTAATATTTTCCATTTACATCTTCAATTAATTGCTTATTGATCTTAGAATATTCTATTTCATTCTTTAAGGCTTTTCTTACTACCTGGTTTTATATTCCTGGTACTAGTGCCAAAATTTTACTCTCCGATGCCCATTCTGCTGCCCCTTTGGTCTCTGCGTCAGCCAATCTATTTCCTCTTCCAATATCAGTATCCCCTGTTCGACGTCCTTTACAGTGCATAATGGAAACTTTAATAGGCAGGTATACCGCTTGGAGTAACTTAAGTATCTCTTCTGCATGTTTAATTGAGGATGGTAAGAGTCCTCTCTCCTTCCAAATTGCCCCATGTGCATGCACCACACCAAAGGCATATTTCAAGTCTGTCCAAATATTAATTCTTTTCCCTTTTGCCAGCTCAAGAGCTCTTACCAAGGCAAGGATTTCTGCCGTTTGGGCTGGTGTTCCAGGAGAAAGAGGTTTCACCTCAATTGCCTTATTAAGTGTTGTTACCGCATACCCTGCGAGGCAAACTCCCTGGCAGATGAAGCTGCTGCCATCTATATACCAATCCTCTGCATCTTCTAGGGGCGTATCCTTTAAATCTGGTCGTCTGGAGTATACTATTTCCATGGTCTTGATGCAATCATGAGTGGGTGATCTGGAAACTTTGTTACTAAGGAAAGAGGCTGGGTTCACAGTATTAGTGCCAAAAAAATTAGTAAACTAATAGTCTACCCTGCACATTCCTTCTTCGGTAGCTATCAACAGGTCATCTACATATTGCAACAGTGTCCCCTTTTCCTGAAGGGGTTTTCCAAGCTTCAAGATCACAGGCTAGTTGGTTCCCAAATATGGTGGGGCTATTCTTGAACCCCTGTGGTAACAACACTCCAAGTAAGCTGAGATTTTCTTCCTGTATTGGGATTTTTCCATTCAAAGGTAAAGAGTTTCTGGCTTTCAGTCGCCACGGGTAGGCAGGAAAAGGCATCCTTTAAATCTAGTACCGTGAAACAAACTTGACTGACCAAACAGTCCAAGCCAGTTCTTGCTGGTTCCATTATCTATGCATACAGTCTTTTACTCTCTTATCTTTGGGGTCATCTCGTCCTTGAGGTTAACATACAGTTGTGTTAGCTAAGACCTACATAATCAACATCCTTTATCTTGTTCCCTGTATCACTCCTGTATCAACTAAGATTTCTACCTCTTTCCTCTGGTTCCCTAGCTTTATTTTAACCAGTGGATCTGCTAGGGTAGACTCCACAGGTCCTCGTCACTCGAGTTCAGCTAAAGACTGAGGCGCTGAAAACAAACTTCACAACTCCTGAAGAGTTATAAAGGAGGTATGTTTATTGCAGCTCTGGGTGCAAGGGGTATCACTCTTCCTAGCTTGCACACCAAGAGTTACTTCCAGGGTACTTATATTAGTGGGAGATATACACATTAATCTCACAACCCCCCCCCCCCCCCCCCCCCCCCAGTCTCTTGCATATTCATTAGGTATCCAAAGAATCATTAACATAGGTTTCCATCCCTATTCGCTATGCGTGCTAGAGTCCTTGGGTGGTCATCTGGTGTACTCTGGTGGCCTTTTGACACCTACAGGTGTCAAAACTTGATTTAAAAACTGAAACCATTGCTCCAGTGTCAATTAGAAATTCCATGCCCTGTTATTGTTTTCCTAGCTTTAATATAACCAGTGGATCTGCTAGGGTAGATTCTCTAGGTCCCCATCAGTACTCCTTGACATGGGCCCTTTCCCTTTCTGTCTCTCTGGACACTCATTTTTCCAATGTCCCTTTTGTCTACACCATGCACATTGATCCTTTCCCAGAGGCCCCTTAGGCCCTACACTTCTGAATCCCTTATTCTCTTGTAACGCTGCTATCAATGCCCGCTTGTCCTTCCTTCGTCTTCCTCTTCCCTATTACTAAACACTCTCCATGCTTCATCTAGTAAAGTCTCCAAATTTCTACTTTCTGCCAGTCTTAATCTCTGTAACGTTCTCCGGATATCACTTGCTGACTGCCCAATGAATAGAGACTGCTGGATTCCTATCTCCCATACTGGGTCTAGAGGGGTGTGCCTTCTCACAGTGTCCCGTAATTTATCTAAAAATTCCGAGGGGGTCCTCTTTTGGGCCTTTCCGAATGGCATATAAGGCCGACCAATTGATTATTTTTGGGATAGCCCGCTCCATTCCCCTTACGATCCAGTCCCTGTAGGCACCCAGTAATTTCATGTGGGCTCCTTTGTTAAGGTCCCAATGTAGAGGAAAATGCTCTTTTAGATCCTCTCCTACATTCTTAAGTTGGTCAGCAGCCAAATCTCGGGCCATTTTTAATATTAGCTGCTTTTCAGTTTCTGTCATATAGTCTAATAACAATTGAATATCACTCCGGTCTGGATTGTGCTGTTTTATCAGAAACGGGAAATGCTTGGCCACACTCACAGAGTCACTCCAGTAACCTTTTGCCATGTTTTTCCATGTTTCAAGATCAAACGAGGAAAAGGGAACTTTTATCAAAACAGGGTTTCCCTCCGGTCCCACTGCTTCCCTTAAAGGTGCCTGTATTACCATCTGCTCTCTTTTTCCTCGGGTGCGAGAGGCTACTGGACTACTGGGAGGGGTTCCTCGATCAGAATCCCTGCTTTCTCCTTGTTGCACCCCCACTGGTGGTTTATAATGTTCTGGTAAGTCTCCTGCCCCAGGATCCCTGAGCCCTCTCAACTTAGTACATCGCTGCCCTATGCAGCACACTGAGCAACATCTCTTCAACTTTCCTCTTCCTTCTTTCTTGTTCTCTCTCTCTAAAGCTAGCACCATTGGATCCTGTGTGATCATCAATCCACAGTTCGTTTGGTACTCAGGGTGATTTCTGAGAGTAAAGAACATATCCACATAGAAGACTTCATCCCGCTTCCCTTCCCTTCTCAAAGACAACATCAGTTGTAATAAAGTATTATAATTCAGTGTTCCATTAGGGGGGTGTGTTGGGTCTGTCTGAGCTGGAGTCACCTTTTCCGACCTGGGCCGGTTCACCCCTCCTTAGGCAACCTGGTGTGCCCAGGCTCCCCGGGGCTCACCATATTGATGCCGGGCACGGTGGCGCACGCCTGTAGTCCCAGCTGCTCGGGAGGCTGAGCCCGCCGGATTGCTTGAGCCCAGGAGTTCTGGGCTGCAGTGCGCTATGCCGAGCGGGCGTCCGCGCTAAGGCCGGCATCAATACGGTGGCACTTCTCCCCATCGTCCAATTTATACAGGGGCCACCACTGATTACAATACTTTATTAAAATCTTCCTGTCCACAGATGACAATGATTATGCCAATGCCACATATACCTCCCACCACCACGTCCAGGAGAACTCAGGTTGCCATTAGTCAGGGCGCAGAATGTACCCAACTACCCCAAACTTTCAGGGGAGAGCACCAATGCTCTTTACCTCACATAGGACACCTCCTCATGACTTACAGGTATACCCTTACTCCATTGAAGCATACCTGGTCCACCAGTGATGGTTCTTGTCAGCCCCCGCTGTGATCTGGGTGACTGGGGGAGTCCCTCCAAGAAATCTCAGGGGCGCCCAGAGGAGTCCCGTCCTCAGCAGGTCCCGCAGCTGAACAGAGAAGGTCCCATCTGGGTTGCCAAACTGAGGCACAGAAAACAAAGGAGGTATGTTTATTGCAGCGCTGGGAATAATAAGGTTGAGTCCCTACGGGTTAGGATCAGCGGGAAGGCCAACAAGGCAAGCATCCTGGTGGGGGTCTGTTATAGACCGCCGAACCAAGATGAGGAGACGGATGAGGAATTCTACAGGCAGCTGGCAGAAGTTGCAAAATCATCAGCGCTTGTTCTCGTGGGGGACTTCAACTTCCCAGATATATCTTGGAAATACAATACATCTCAGAGGAAGCAGTCTAGGAGGTTTCTGGAGAGCGTGGAAGGTAGCTTCCTGATGCAGCTGGTTAGTGAGCCTACCAGGGGAGGTGCCCTGCTGGACCTTCTGTTCACAAACAGAGAAGGACTGGTGGGAGATGTGGTGGTCGGGAGCTGCCTTGGGCAGAGTGACCACAAAATAGTAGAGTTCTCTATTCTTGGTGAACTCAGGGGGGGGATCAGTAAAACTGCAGTCTTGGACCTCCGTAGGGCTGACTTTGAGCTGCTGAGGACACTGGTTGGCCGAGTCCCTTGGGAGGCGGTTCTGAAGGGCAGAGGAGTCCAGGAAGGCTGGGCGCTCTTCAAGAAGGAAATCTTAATGGCTCAGGAGCAGTCCGACCCCATTTGCCCAAAGACGAGCTGGCGCGGAAGAAGACCGACCTGGCTGAACAGAGAGTTGTGGCTTGAGCTTAGGAGAAAAAAGAGGGTTTACAATCTTTCGAAAAGAGGGCGGGCCACTCGGGAGGACTACAAGGATGTTGCAAAACTGTGCAGGGACAAAATTAGAACGGCCAAAGATCATCTGGAGCTCAATCTGTCTACTGCCGTTAAAGATAACAAAAAATGTTTTTATAAATACATCAACACAAAAAGGGGGACTAAAGAGAATCTCCATTCTTTACAGGATGCGGGGGGAAACAGTGACAAGAGATGAGGAAAAGGCTGACGTGCTTAATGCCTTCTTTGCCTCAGTCTTTAGCGGCAAGAGCAGTTGTTCTCTGGACACCCAGTACCCTGAGCTGGTGGAAGGGGATGGGGAGCAGAATGTGGCCCTCATAATCCACGAGGAAATGGTTGGCGACCTGCTACGGCACTTGGATGTGTGCAAGTCGATGGGGCCAGATGGGATCCACCTGAGGATGCTGAGAGAACTGGCGGAGGAGCTGGCCAAGCCGCTTTCCATCATTTATCAACAGACCTGGCTATCGGGGGAAGTCCCAGTCGACTGGCGGCTAGCAAACGTGACGCCCATCTACAAGAAGGGCCGGAGGGTAGTCCCGGGAAACTTTAGGCCTATTTGACCTCAGTGCCAGGGGAGCACATGGAGCAGATTATCTTGAGTGTCATCACGCGGCACTTGCAGGGCAACCAGGTGATCAGGCCCAGTCAGCATGGGTTTATGAAAGGCAGGTCCTGCTTGACGAACCTGATGTCCTTCTGTGACAAAGTGACACGCTTAGTGGATGAGGGAAAGGCTGTGGATGTGGTCTACCTTGATTCCAGTAAGGCTTTTGACACCGTTTCCCACAGCATTCTCCTCAAGAAACTGGCTGCTCTTGGCTTGGACTGGCTTACGCTTTGCTGGGCTAGAAACTGTCTGGGTAGCCGGGCCCAAAGAGTCGTGGTGAATGGAGTTAAATCCAGTTGGAGGCCGGTCACTAGTGGAGTCCCCCAGGGCTCAGTACTAGGGCCAGTTCTCTTTCGCATGTTTATCGATGATCTGGATGAGGGGATCGAGTGCACCCTCAGTAAGTTTGCAGATGACACCAAGTTAGGTGCGTGTCTTGATCTGATTAAGAGTAGGAAAGCTCTGCAGGAGGATCTGGATAGGCTGGACTGATGGGCTGAGGCCAACTGTATGAAGCTCAACAAGGCTTGAACTTGAACTGATCACCAACCACATGAATTTTAACAAAAGCAAGTGCAGGGTCCTGCACCTGGGACGGGGAACCCTGGCTATACGTACAGATTGGGCGATGAGACGCTGAAGAGCAGCCCCGCAAAGTGGGATCTGGGGGTTGTGGTTGACAGCAAGCTGAATATGAGCCAGCAGTGTGCCCTGGCAGCCAGGAGGGCCAACCGTATCCTGGGATGCATCAAGCACGGCATTGCTAGTCAGTCAAGGGAAGTGATTGTCCCCAGCTACTCTGCGCTGGTGCGGCCTCACCTCGAGTACTGTGTGCAGTTCCGGGCACCACAGTACAAAAAGGACATTAAACTTTTGGAGAGTGTCCAGAGGAGGGCAACGAAGATGGTGAAGGGCCTAGAGGGAAAGACATATGAGGAGCGTCTGAGGTCACTGGGCCTGTTCAGGCTGGAAAAGAGGAGGCTGAGGGGGGACCTCATTGCAGTCTACAACTTCCTCGCGAGGGGGAGTGGAGGGGCAGGCGCTTACCTGTTCTCCGTAATCACCAGTGATAGGACCCGCGGGAACGGTGTTAAGCTGAGGCCGGGGAGGTTTAGGCTGGACATCAGGAAGAGGTTCTTCACCGAGAGGGTGGTCGCACACTGGAACAGGCTCCCCAGTGAAGTAGTCACTGCACCAAGCCTGTTTGAATTTAAAAAGTGATTGGACTGTGCACTTAGTCACATGGTCTAAACTTTTGGGTAGACCTGTCCGGTGCCAGGAGTTGGACTTGATGATCCTTATGGGTCCCTTCCAACTCAGGATATTCTATGATTCTAATATAATAAGCCCCAAGTTATTTAACTGAGCAGTAGGGGAGGATCACACCCACTGTGGGGCCAGAGACGTATACGAACTTGGATAGCCACCAAAGTCTTATCACTTTGGTCAGCAGAAAGCCCTGGGAATGTGATGATTAGGAGAAACTTGGGAAAACACCCAAAGACTGTTTTTGTAATATAAGTGCTACTGTGAGATTGTTTAACCTTGGGCAGTGAGAAAGTAACAAAGTGCACATAGGCTATATTCTGTCGCTAGGAGGTTTCCATGGTAGCTTCGGAAGGCTCACGTTGTTGACACCGAATACATCCATTATTCTGAATTATGGAAAATACCATCAGCGCAGTAGATGATTGACCAACGCCTTTGAGGTTGAATGCAGGGATGATGTAGAATTCTGGATGTAATAAATGGCTCAGTCTTCAAAATAGGACTATAATCAAAGTTTACAATTTATTAAAGGAATAGAGGTAAGCAAACAGCGCTGGGTGCACCGGGAGTCTCTGCTCCACCAGGACGCACACCAGTTACATCAAGCAGCTGATTTTTATGCTCCTAGGCTGATACATATTCATTACTACTTCTAAAAAAAACAGGGTTATTATAATTAGTTTCCGGAATCCAAACCCTCCTACTGGAGCATGCGTATCAGTCTCCGGTGGTCCCTCTGGGGGTCTCTGGGGGTCACTAGTGGCATTCCCCAGGGCTCAGTACTAGGGCCTGTCCTCTTTAATATCTTTGAGGGGATCGAGTGCACCCTCAGTAAGTTTGCAGATGACACCAAGTTAGGTGCTTGTATCGATCTGCTCGAGGGTAGGAAGGTTCTGCAGGAGGATCTGGATAGGCTGGACCAATGGGCAGAGGCCAACTGCATGAAGTTCACCAAGGCCAAGTGCCGGGTCCTGCACCTGGTGCACAAGAAACCCAAGCAGAGCTACAGGCTGGGAGATGAGTGGTTGGAGAGATGCCAGGCGGAGAAGGACCTGGGAGTGATGGTGGATAGTCGGCTGAATATGAGCCAGCAGTGTGCTCAGGTGGCCAAGAAGGCCAACAACATCCTGGCTTGGATAAGAAGCAGTGTGGCCAGCAGGTCTAGGGAAGTGATCGTCCCCCTGTACTCGGCTCTGGTGTGGCAGCACCTCTAGTACTGTGTTCGGTTTTGGGTCCCTCACTACATTTGGGTCCCGCACTACATAGCACTTGCAGGGGAAGCAGGCGATCAGGCCCAGTCAGCATGGCTTTATGAAAGGCAGGTCATGCCTGACGAACCTGATCTCCTTCTATGACAGAGTGACGTGCTGGGTGGATGAGGGAAAGGCTGTGGATGTGGTCTACCTTGACTTCAGCAAGGCTTTTGACACCGTCTCCCACAGCATTCTCCTCAAGAAACTGGCTGCTCTTGGCTTGGACTGGCGCACGCTTCGTTGGGTTAGAAACTGGCTGGATAGCCGGGCCCAAAGAGTCGTGGTGAATGGAGCCAAGTCCAGTTGGAGGCCAGTCACTAGTGGCGTCCCCCAGGGCTCAGTGCTGGGGCCGGTCCTCTTTAATATCTTCATCGATGATCTGGACGAGGGCACTGAGTGCACCCTCAGTAAGTTCGCAGATGACACCAAGTTAGGTGCGTGTGTCGATCTGCTTGAGGGTAGGAAAGCTCTGCAGGAGGATCTGGATAGGCTGCACCGATGGGCTGAGGTCAACTGCATGAAGTTTAACAAGGCCAAGTGCCGGGTCCTGCACCTGGGGCGCAATAACCCCAAGCAGAGCTACAGGCTGGGAGAGGAATGGTTGGAAAGCTGCCAGGCAGAGAAGGACCTGGGAGTGATGGTGGATAGTCGGCTGAATATGAGCCAGCAGTGTGCTCAGGTGGCCAAGAAGGCCAACGGCATCCTGGCTTGTATCAGAAACAGCGTGACCAGCAGGGCTAGGGAGGTGATCGTCCCCCTGTACTCAGCTCTGGTGAGGCCGCACCTCGAGTCCTGTGTTCAGTTTTGGGCCCCTCGCTACAAGAAGGACATCGAGGTGCTTGAGAGGGTGCAGAGAAGGGCGACGAAGCTGGTGAGGGGCCTGGAGAACAAGTCCTACGAGGAGCGGCTGAGGGAGCTGGGCTTGTTCAGCCTGGAGAAGAGGAGGCTCAGGGGTGACCTTATCGCTCTTTTTAGGTACCTCAAGGGAGGCTGTAGCGAGGTGGGGGTTGGCCTGTTCTCCCACGTGCCTGGTGACAGGACGAGGGGGAATGGGCTTAAGTTGAGCCAGGGGAGTTTTAGGTTAGATGTTAGGAAGAACTTCTTCACTGAAAGGGTTGTGAGGCACTGGAACAGGCTGCCCAGGGAAGTGGTGGAGTCACCATCCCTGGAAGTCTTCAAAAGACGTTTAGATGTAGAGCTTAGGGATATGGTTTATTGGAGGGCTGTTAGCGTTAGGTTGGAGGTTGGACTCGATGACCTTGAGGTCTCTTCCAACCTAGAAAATTCTGTGATTCTGTGATTTTTGACATGGAGGTGGTCAAGCAAGTCCAGAGAAGGGCGATCAAGCTGGTGAGGGTTCTGGAGAACAAGTCTGTGTTGGGTCTGTCTGAGCTGGAGTCACCTTTTCCCTGCAGCAGCCCACACAGTGCTGTGCTCTGCACTCGTAGCTGGAACAGCACTGATATCTCTCCAGTGTTGTGTCTATTGCTGCCTAGTGCTGGCACAGCATCAGGACTCCTTCCAAGCCCCCAAGAGCCAGCAGGCTGGGGGTGGGCAAGTGATGGGGAGGGGACATCGCCAGGGCAGCTGACCTAAACCAACCAAAGGGATATCCCATAACACCTGATGTCACACTCAGCAATAAAAAGGGGGGGCTCTCGTGGGGGAGGGGGCTGTTCCTCCTGAACAACCACTACGCGTTTGAGGCCCTGCTTCCCAGGACGTGGCCAAACATCACTTGTTGATGGGAAGTAGAGAATAATTTTTTTTCCACTCTTTCTGTGCTTCCGCGCGGACTGATTGTTTCTTTTGTTTCTTTTTTTCCTCCCCATTCCCTTTCCCTTTAATTAAACCTTTCTCATCTCAAACCTCGAGTTCTCTGTGTTGTATTTTCTCCCCCTTCCTCTTTGAGGAGAGGGGAAGTGAGAGAGCGGTTGTGGTGGAGCTCGGCTGCCCACCTGAGTAAAACCACCACAGTCCTTTTTGGCGCCCAATGTGGGGCTCGAGGGTTGAAATAACAATAGCATTGGTTGAAGCATTTACAACTAACATATTGGTAGTCATAATACTTGGTTTTCTGGTAATACTTTTCTGTGTGGATATGTTGTATGTAGTCCACTCTCTGTTTTCTTTTTTCCTTTACATCCGAACGGAGAAAGTGTTGAAGTCTGTGCTTGTTTTTTTTTTATCATGTTGTGCTGTAACATACTGGCCTTCAGTTTTGTTTGGTATTCAGGCCCGGCATTGTTATCCTCCTGGTCTCATGGAGATTATCTTACTGAAAATATTAAGAATTACAGCGCCTTCTTTTTTGCCCCTAGCAGTCAATCTGTGAATAATATCGGGGGTGGTGCCTTCTACTTTTCTCCCTGTGGGCTAATTACAGCAGCCTTTCAGTATCTTGGATACCCTTGGTCAGATATTATCCTCTTATTACTAGGTCTAGTGTTTGTCTTCTTCCCCAAGGTAAAGAAATTTATTAAGAATATTATCCAAGGACTTGTCCCCAGACAAAGTATTTGTGGGTGGCAAGGTGTGTGTGGGGGGATTTGGGCAGGTACCTGTCATGGTTTTCTCCTCCAATGGTTCTAAATTTCACCCCTGAACAAGTACAAAATCCAAGAAAACTGGTAGAATGTTTGAAAGATGTATGCCCTGACCCTGACAATACTAGAGAACTCCACCAGCTTGCTGCACTCTGCTGGGGTCTGGCTTACGCCTATCAAATGTCAATTAACATTGCCCAGCACCCTCAAGGGGATAGGGAGGTTCCTGAATTTGATGATGAGACAGCACACACTGTGACCACCCCAGAGGACCGACCATCTATGGTATCAGTCGCCCCTATAGTAAAGACAAAACAGTGGAAACAGATCAGGTCGTTTAATAAGGGAAGAAGCTCCTCCTAAGGATGAGGGAGAAGAGGAAAAGGCAGGCAGCTCTAAAGCAGTGTCATCACGGCAACATCACGGAGAAGAGACTGAAATCATAGATGAATCAGAAACTACTCGGTCTCTATCCTTGAGTGAGCTGCGAGAAATACGAAAAGATTTCAGTCGTCATCCAGGTGAGCACATCCTCACCTGGTTGCTTCGATGCAGGGACACTGGGGCCAATAGCCAACAGCTAGAAGGAAATGAAGCCAAGCAGCTGGGATCCCTCTCTAAAGAAAGGCTCATTGATAGAGTAATTGGGAGAGAGGCACAAGTTCTCAGCCTCTGGAGGTGACTCCTAACAGCTGTGAAAGAAAGGTATCCCCACAAAGAGGATATTGTATACCAAGTAGGCAAATGGACCACTATGGATAAGGGCCTCCAGCACCTGTGGGAATTAGTTGTGCTGGAGATGCTTTATAGCGATTTAAACAACACCCAGGCACCTAAAGACCCCGATGAAGTCCAATGCACAACGTCCATGTGGCGGAAGTTTGTACGGGCTGCACCCCCAACACATGCCAGCACACTGGCAGCAATGGGTTGGGAGGAGGGGATGGGGCCAACTGTGGACAACGTGTCCAATCAACTTCATAAATATGAAGAAAATCTCTCTGCCCCAGTATGGGGCGGCATTTCAGCTGTGGAGAGACTGTCCCAACGGTTAGATGAACACATAGCTTCGTCCTCACCTAGACGGAAGAATCTTTCGGCCATCAAGCGCCAGCAGTCTCCGGCTCAAACAAGGGAGAATCCGGGACGCACACCACGGGGTACCTTGTGGTTTTATTTACGTGACCGGGGGAAGATATGAGGAAGTGGGACGGTGAACCGACCTCGGCCCTAGCTGCTCGGATACGTGAGCTACGGAAAGATACAGCAGCAACAAAGAGGGCCCAATGGAGGATTGCTGCCCCAGTTTCTGTTGGACAGTCCCCCAGAGGCAGTAGAAGGGATAGTATTACTCCTGACCCTGACGAAGAGACTTCTGCTTCACATTTGGAAGAATTAATTGATAGATGCTCCAATCAGGACTAGTGGGGCCCTGCCTCTGGCCAGGTAGAGGAGAGGGACAACCGGATTTACTGGACTGTGTGGATTCAATGGCCTGGCACACTGGAACCGCAGAAATATAAAGCTTTAGTGGACACAGGCGCACAGTGTACCCTAATGCCGTCAGGCTACCAAGGGGCAGAACCCATCTCTATCTCCGGAGTGACAGGGGGATCCCTAGAGCTAACTGTATTGGAAGCTGAAGTGAGTCTAACTGGGAATGAGTGACAAAAGCACCCCATCGTGACTGGCCCAGAGGCTCCGTGCATCCTCGGCATAGACTACCTCAGGAAAGGGTACTTCAAGGATCCAAAAGGGTACCGGTGGGCTTTTGGCATAGCTGCCTTGAGCACAGAGAAGATTAAGCAGCTGTCTACCCTGCCTGGTCTCTCACAAGACCCTTCTGCTGTAGGATTGCTGAGGATTGAAGAACAGCAAGTGCCAATTGCGACTACAACTGTGCACCGGCAGCAATATCGCACCAACCGAGACTCCCTGATTCCTATCCATGAGTTAGTTCACCATCTGGAGAGCCAAGGAGTGATCAGCAAGACTCATTCACTTTTTAACAGTCCTATATGGCAGTGTGAAAGTCTAATGGTGAGTGGAGGCTAACAGTGGACTATCGAGGCCTGAATGAAGTCACGCCACCACTAAATGCTGCAGTGCCAGACATGCTAGAACTCCAGTACGAACTAGAGTCAAAGGCAGCCAAGTGGTATGCTACAATCGATATTGCTAATGCATTTTTCTCCATCCCTCTAGCAGCAGAGTGCAGGCCACAATTTACTTTCACTTGGAGGGGCATTCAGTATACTTGGAATCGACTGCCCCAGGGGTGGAAACACAGCCCTACCATTTGCCATGGACTGATCCAGACGACACTGGAACAGGGGAACGCTCCTGAATACCTGCAGTACATCGATGATATCATCGTGTGGGGTAACACAGCAGAAGAAGTTTTTGGGAAAAGGAAGAAAATAATTCAAATTCTCCTGAAAGCTGGCTTTGCCATTAAACAGAATAAGGTCAAGGGACCTGCACAGGAAATCCAGTTCTTGGGGGTAAAATGGCAGGATGGACGTCGCCACATTCCGACGGATGTGATCAACAAAATAACAGTTATGTCTCTGCCAACTAGCAAAAAAGAAACACAAGCTTTCCTAGGCCTTGTGGGATTGTGGAGAATGCATGTGCCAGGCTATAGTCAGCTTGTGAGTCCTCTATATCGAGTGACTCAAAAGAGGAACTCTTTCGAGTGGGGCCCCAAGCAACAACAGGCCTTTGAACAACCCAAACAAGAAATAGCTCGTGCAGTAGCCCTTGGGCCTGTCCGTACTGGGCCAGCTGTGCAAAACATACTGTACACTGCAGCTGGGGAGCATGGGCTCACCTGGAGCCTCTGGCAGAAGACCCCAGGAGAAACTCGAGGCCGACCTCTGGGCTTCTGGAGCCGGGGCTATCGAGGATCAGAAGCCAATTACACCCCAACTGAAAAGGAAATATTAACAGCATATGAGGGGATTCGAGCCGCTTCAGAAGTTGTCGGTACAGAAGCACAACTTCTCTTGGCCCCACGGCTACCTGTGTTATATTGGATGTTCAAAGAGAAAATCCCCACTACACATCACGCAACCGACGCTACGTGGAGTAAATGGGTAGCATTAATTACACAGCAGGCTCAAATGGGGAAACCCAACTGCCCGGGAATCCTGGAAGAGATTATGGACTGGCCAGAGGGCAGGGATTTCAGAGCACCAACAGAAGAAGTAACTCATGCTGAAGAGGCACCACCATACAATGAGTTGCCAGAAGACAGAAAGCAGTATGTGTTGTTCACTGACGGATCCTGCCATGTGGTAGGGAGCCATTGGAAGTGGAAAGCTGCTGTGTGGAGTCCCACACGACAAGTTGTGGAGGCCATGGAAGGGGAAGGTGAGTAGAGTCAATATGCAGAAGTGAAAGCTATACAACTAGCCCTAGAAATTCCTGAAAGAGAAAAGTGGCCGGTACTGTATCTCTACACTGACTCATGGATGGTGGCAAATGCTCTATGGGGGTGGCTGCAGCAATGGAAACAGAGCAACTGGCAGTGCAGAGGTAAACCTATCTGGGCTGCTACCCTGTGGCAAGATATTGCTGCCCGGGTAGAAAACCTGGCTGTAAAGGTACGTCATGTAGATGCCCACATGCCTAAGAATCGTGCTACCGAAGAACATCAGAACAATGAAGAAGTAGATCGAGCTTCGAAAATTGAAAAAGCTCAGGTGGACCCGGACTGGGGATGTGAGGGGTGAGCTGTTTGTAGCTCAATGGGCCCATGAAACATCAGGACATCTGGGGAGGGATGCCACATACAGATGGGCTCGTGATCGAGGGGTCGACCTAACCATTGAGGCCATTACACAGGTTAGGTTACCCATCAGTGTGAGACCTGTGCTGCAATCAAACGAGCCATGAGGGTAAAGTCTCCCTGGAATAGGGGGAGATGGCTTGGATTTCGATACAGCAAGGCCTGGCACATTGACTGCATCCAACCACTGCCACAAACCCACCAAGGTAAACGTTACATACTCACCATGGTAGAAGCAACTACTGGGTGGCTGGAAACATATCCAGTAAACGAGTCCGACAATGGGAGTAACTTCCAAAACAATTTGGCCACTTCCTGGGCCAAGAGACATGGCATTGAATGGGTGTATCACATCCCTTATCACCCACAAGCCTCTGGGAAGGTTGAGAGGTACAATGGACTGTTAAAAACTATGCTGCGAGCATTGGGTGCTGGGACGTGGAAACATTGGGATATAAATCTACCAGAGGCCACTTGGCTAGTTAACAACAGGGGGTCTGACAGCCGTCCTGGTCCTGCTGAAACAAAAGACTGTGGGAGAAGCTAAAGTCCCTGTAGTGCATGTGGGAAAGTGGATGGGGAAGACGGCGTGGGTTGCCCCTGCCAAGGGAAAAGGCAAACCCACTCATGGGATTGTCTTCGCCCAAGGACCAGGGTATACCTGGTGGGTAATGCAGAAAGATGGGGATATCAAGTGTGTGCCTCAAGGAGATTTAACAGTGGGAGAAAATTAATCTGCCATCCAAGTTATGTGTTGTAGGAGGACACTGCAGAACCAATGACAGGTCAACTTTGCAAGGAACTGGGCAAGTGCAACAGTGATGTGAGCTAAGCTGGTGCTGGTGTCAAGAAAACCAACTTCGCCTGCCCTGAGTGACCACATTGACAGATGAAGCTGAAACAATCAACAGTTTTTATGAGCATTTTGGGAAAAGACCTATGTAATAAAGGGAAGTACAGACATATAAATGCTTCAATGGACAGAAAACAATGGTGATGAGAACATCTATATACTAAACTGTACCTGATTGTGACACAAATGTTATGGAATAAAGAGTGGAAGTTGTGTTGGGTCTGTCTGAGCTGGAGTCACCTTTTCCCTGCAGCAGCCCACACAGTGCTGTGCTCTGCACTCGTAGCTGGAACGGCACTGATATCACTCCAGTGTTGTGTCTATTGCTGCGTAGTGCTGGCACAGCATCAGGACTCCTTCCAAGCCCCCAAGAGCCAGCAGGCTGGGGGTGGGCAAGTGATGGGGAGGGGGCATCTCCAGGGCAGCTGACCTAAACCAACCAAAGGGATATCCCATAACACCTGATGTCACACTCAGCAATAAAAGGGGGGCTCTCGTGGGGGAGGGGGCTGTTCCTCCTGAACAACCACTACGCGTTTGAGGCCCTGCTTCCCAGGACGTGGCCGAACACTGCTCATTGATGGGAAGTAGAGAATATTTTTTTTTTCCCTCTCTGTACTTCTGTGCGGACTGATTGTTTCTTTTGTTTCTTTTTTTCCTCCCCATTCCCTTTCCCTTTAATTAAACCTTTCTCATCTCAAACCTCGAGTTCTCTGTGTTGTATTTTCTCCCCCTTCCTCTTTGAGGAGAGGGGGAGTGAGAGAGCGGTTGTGGTGGAGCTCGGCTGCCCACCTGAGTAAAACCACCACACAAGTCCTACGAGGAGTGTCTGAGAGAGCTGGGTTTGTTCAGCCTGGAGAAAAGGAGGCTCAGGGGCGACCTTATCGCTCTTTATAAGTACATTAAAGGAGGCTGTAGCGAGGTGGGGGTTTGTCTATTCTCCCACGTGCCTGGTGACAGGAGAAGGGGGAACAGGCTGAAGTTGCTACAGGGGAGGTTTAGATTGGATATTAGGAAGAACTTCTTTACTGAGAGAGAAGTGAGGCATTGGAATGGGATGCCCAGGGAAGTGGTGGAGCCACCATCCCTGGAGGTATTTAAAAGATGTTTAGATGTAGAGTTTAGGGATATGGTTTAGTGGAGGACTTGTTAGTGTTAGGTCAGAGGTTGGACTCGACGATCTTGAGGTCTCTTCCAAGGTAGACAATTCTGTGATTCTGTGATTTACAGCAGGCAAGAAGCAGCTGTTTAATGGCATAGCACGTATGGAAGGGATGTTTTGACACTGGGCCAGTGTCTTAACTCTGATGGAAAGTGCAAAAGGAGCACATGCACACAGAGCACATGGGAATTCATTCTTCAACATCTCATCAAAAAAGCCCTGCATCCAAAAAATCATAATATATCTGCTATTCTGCATCAGCCAAACAGCCCCACAGCCCCGTGTTCCCCCCTCACTAGGAAGCAGGGGATGCAGGGGGAGAGGAGGATGGAAGGCAAGCAGGAGTGCTCTGTCTGGCGGCTTGCTTCCCAGGACCCCACTGTGCTGGGCTGAACCCGCTGCAGAAGAGACTTGAAGCCCTTTTCCAGTAATTTGAGAGTGAGATTTGTATCCCTGTGTCATCAGTGAGGATTTTCATGTTTTCAGAATGGAAGAAGCAAGGCTGTTAAGGCAGGCAAGGTAACTTCCCTCAGGAAAGTACATACACACCTGAAAAGGCCAGCTGCCAGATGAAGTCACTGCACCCCAACAAACTACAGGGCACTGGGGTCTCTGTTCCCTTTCACCTCCCCCTGAGGGTCTCTGTGCACTCTCTTCTCCCTTTCTCTCTCAAAATCTCGAGGATCTGTGAGGAGTATTCACAAAAGCCAAAGCCAGTTTCTGGGGCGGTGTATTCTTGCTGTCTATCATCCCATGTAACTCCCAAATAACACGTCTAGTTCTGTGCTTCCACCAACTTTCTGTCTGTTTTAAGATAAAACTGAACATATCAAATCCTATCATTTAAATTTATTCAATTGTAGATGCATGTCAATGATAGTCATGCAAATGTGGGAGAGTAAAACTTTGCAAAGAGTCAAATTCTAGCTTGTCTGCGGTGGGTGAAGAACATTTGGTGTTTCACTCCCCCCATTTTATCTTTTTTTTTTTTTTTTAAACCTGCTTCTGATAGTTTGCATTCCTTCTAAAAATATAATCACAGTATTTACCTCTAAAGCTGTCTGCAGGAGGGAAATTCACAGACCAACTCCATTCTTCCCATGGACAGAGATTGCTTTGTTTAAAAAACTTACATGCCATAAATTTGAGTAATTCCTTGGGCTGAATTCCCAGCTGTGTCCAGGGCTCGGTGGAGCAGCTGATGTAGGGGAGCCACAAAGGAGCCATTTGCAGTTTTCTTATCAGTTCTCCTTCAGAGATCTTCTTAGCTACAGCAAACTGTATCTCCCATTTTCCTTTCTTCCCTTCTCATCAGGGTTGCCTTGGTTCTGTGGGTCCACAGCCTGGATACGGCATTATCTCAGGCAATAGCTGGAGTGCAGTTGGCGAAGATCACCAAATACAACTTTATGCCACATTTCAGCCTTTCTGATGATCTGTGAGCCAAGCCCACACGCAGCCTGAGTTAGTAGCTTCTGGGTGTTTAAAACTGGTGTTATGGCAACACTTCTGCTGGAAGACACGTCCTCTCTCGGGAAGGATCTGAATGTTTGTCTCCTTCAAAATCAGATCTGGAGTCAAGGTTCTATTAATTGAATTGTTTGTGATAGCATAAATGCCTTGCTGTCATTCTTCAAGACTCCGAGGAAGGAGATTCAAAAAGGAGCCCTGCTTGAGACCCACTTTTCATGCATGTTCTCCTCCCTACTCCCTACAGACTTTCTAGGTTGGGCAGGTTTAACAAAGTAAGTGGTAAAATCCATTCCTGAGCATTGAGCACGCTTGAATGACTACATCTGAATCTGTGTTCCCTATTTCCTCATTTGGAAGAAAACAGAGGGATGCTTTGCCTTACTGTAGACCTGCAAAGGCACAGATGGATGCAGAGCTTCTGTTCCAAGGTGGGAAATCACTGGCAGGACTCTGTGGCTATGCTGCTCCTTCGAGCCCTCACTGGGGCTGGATTCAGGTCTGGAGACTGAAAATGCACTTCAAGTGGTGACACAGGTAAAGACATTGAAGTGGCAGCTAGAAAGAGAATCTTACAAAGACAAAGCTACCATTTGTGAAAGTTTCCTGATCCTCTTTTATCCAGAAAAGCTACCCAGATAGAATTGTAAGATTTTTCTTGTTTTACTCTTGTCTGGGCATTACCAGAGAAATTGTCCTTTGGTGTAGAAATCTGGATATTTCTAGAGTATAATTAGGCTGATACTCCCCAGATTTTCACAGATGGCCATACATGCTTAAGAGGTAGGAGGTATCCCAAAAGCGTTGGATTTACTCTGAGTGTCCAGAGAACAGCCAGGCATGGTGGGTTGTGGCAATGAACACATGGACTCTGATGCAAGTTGCAAGCGAAGGAAGTTTTTTTTATTGTCGCTACCTCTGCTCTTTTATATCCATCCCGAGATAGCACAATACCATGGAAACCTCCTAGCAACAGAATACAGCCTATGTGCACTTTGTTACTTTCTCACTGCCCAAGGTCAAGCAATCTTACAGTAGCACTTATATTACAAAAACAGTCATTTGGTGCTTTCCCAATTTTTTCCTAATTGTCATGTTCCCAGGGCTTTCTGCCGACCAAAGTGATAAGACTTTGGTGGCTATCCAAGTTTGTATATGCCTCTGGCCTCACATCTCCCCCTTCTTTGTTTTGTTGGATGATCAGGATCGTTTTCAACCATCCTCTGTACACATTGCAAAAGGCACAGCACACATATCAGAATACATAAAGAGACCAGCAAACATATAGCAATCAATTTCAGCAAGTTCATCACCCAGCTCCCCAAGATGAAACCACTAAACAAATTATTAAACCACCCTCACTCATCATACTGCCTGAGCTTACTGACACCCTCCCTTAACTTCTGAATGACCTCATAAATGGACTCAGAATGGTCCGAGAGAGTCATACAGCACATCCCTTGAAATTCATCACACCCATGCCTGCGAGCTAGCAGTAAGTCAATTGCTGCACGATTCTTCAAAATAGCATGCATAACTGAATCTACATCCATTAACAGATTAGATAATGCTAAAGACATGGCATTGCTCTGCTTAGCAAGCCAACAGCCTAACTTATTCAGTGTGGCTAAAGCTTTTGATGCCGATACTCCTGTTGCAAATATAGAGGCCAGCATTACCTCTTCGCTACTCCAGTGTGAGATATGTTCATCTGATTCGTGTCAGTATGGAACAATGCTAGGGCCGCATCACAGAATCACAGAATCACAGAATTTCTAGGTTGGAAGAGACCTCAAGATCATCGAGTCCAACCTCTACCTAATGCTAACAATCCCCACTAAACCATATCCCTAAGCTCTACATCTAAACGTCTTTTAAAGACTTCCAGGGATGGTGACTCCACCACTTCCCTGGGCAGCCTGTTCCAGTGTCTAACAACCCTTTCGGTAAAGAAGTTCTTCCTAACATCT
This sequence comes from Aythya fuligula, assembly GCF_009819795.1. Lineage (NCBI taxonomy): Eukaryota > Metazoa > Chordata > Aves > Anseriformes > Anatidae > Aythya > Aythya fuligula. The sequence continues at coordinate 7,230,298 of NC_045594.1, read as the reverse complement.
AACCTAAAACTACCCTGGCGCAACTTTAGCCCATTCCCCCTCGTCCTGTCACCAGGCACGTGGGAGAACAGGCCAACCCCCACCTCACAACAGCCTCCTTTAAGGTACCTGTAGAGAGCAATAAGGTCACTCCTGAGCCTCCTCTTCTCCAGGCTGAACAAGCCCAGCTCCCTCAGCCGCTCCTCATAGGACTTGTTCTCCAGGCCCCTCACCAGCTTCGTCGCCCTTCTCTGGACCCGCTCAAGCACCTCGATGTCCTTCTTGTAGCGAGGGGCCCAAAACTGAACACAGGACTCGAGGTGCGGCCTCACCAGAGCCGAGTACAGGGGGACGATCACCTCCCTAGCCCTGCTGGTCACGCTGTTTCTGATACAAGCCAGGATGCCGTTGGCCTTCTTGGCCACCTGAGCACACTGCTGGCTCATATTCAGCTGACTATCCACCATCACTCCCAGGTCCTTCTCTGCCTGGCAGCTCTCCAACCACTCATCTCCCAGACTGTAGCTCTGCTTGGGGTTATTGCGTCCCAGGTGCAGGACCCGGCACTTGGCCTTGTTAAACTTCATACAGTTGACCTCAGCGCATCGGTGCAGCCTATCCAGATCTTCCTGCAGAGCTTTCCTACCCTCGAGCAGATCGACACACGCGCATAGCTTGGTGTCATCTGCAAACTTACTGAGGGTGCACTCGATCCCCTCATCCAGATCATCGATAAAGATATTGAAGAGGACCGGCCCCAGCACCGAGCCCTGGGGAACGCCACTAGTGACTGGCCTCCAACTGGACTTGGCTCCATTCACCACGACTCTTTGGGCCCGGCTATCCAGCCAGTTTCTAACCCAACGAAGCGTGCGCCAGTCCAAGCCAAGAGCAGCCAGTTTCTTGAGGAGAATGCTGCGGGAGATGGTGTCAAAAGCCTTACTGAAGTCAAGGTAGACCACATCCACAGCCTTTCCCTCATCCACCCAGCGCGTCACTTTGTCACAGAAGGAGATCAGGTTTGTCAAGCAGGACCTGCCTTTCATAAACCCATGCTGACTGGGCCTGATCGCCTGCTTCCCCTGCAAGTGCTGCATGATGACTCTCAAGAGGATCTGCTCCATGAGCTTCCCTGTTACTGAGGTCAAACTGACAGGCCTGTAGTTTCCTGGGTCTGCCCTCCAGCCCTTCTTGTAGATGGGCGTCACGTTTGCTAGCCGCCAGTCAACTGGGACTTCCCCCGATAGCCAGGACTGCTGATAAATGATGGATAGTGGCTTGGCCAGCTCCTCCACCAGTTCTCTCAGTACCCTCGGGTGGATCCCATCCAGCCCCATCGACTTGTGCACATCCAAGTGCCGTAGCAGGTCACCAACCAGTTCTTCATGGATTGTGAGGGCATGGTATGATGAATGTGACCTTCTGTCTTACATACCCTTGTATAACCACAAGTCTAAGAAAAACAGAGTGGTTAATGTATATAGTTCTTGTATTTTGCAAAGGAATGTTTTAGCATTTTGTGTCAATAGAAAGCTTGAAGGGAAATGTATTTGTAGGCTTTTCCTTGAAGTCTCTGATATCTGGGGGGTTTCAGAATAACTGCTAACTATTATGACTATTGCATGGGACACTATGCAAGTCTCTGATATCTGGCCAGGAAATTAAGGAGACGGGGAGAGCTGAAGAACAACTAAAAGACAAAGCTTGCAGGGGACGTTGCACAAGTCTCTGACACACAGCCAAGTTGGACAAAGGAGAAGGACAAGAGGGAGGAAGACTATGAGCCTTCAGCACGAGAGACCCCCAGAGACCCCCAGAGGGACCACCGGAGACTGATACGCATGCTCCAGTAGGAGGGTTTGGATTCCGGAAACTAATTATAATAACCCTGTTTTTTTTAGAAGTAGTAATGAATATGTATCAGCCTAGGAGCATAAAAATCAGCTGCTTGATGTAACTGGTGTGCGTCCTGGTGGAGCAGAGACTCCCGGTGCACCCAGCGCTGTTTGCTTACCTCTATTCCTTTAATAAATTGTAAACTTTGATTATAGTCCTATTTTGAAGACTGAGCCATTTATTACATCCAGAATTCTACATCATCCCTGCATTCAACCTCAAAGGCGTTGGTCAATCATCTACTGCGCTGATGGTATTTTCCATAATTCAGAATAATGGATGTATTCGGTGTCAACAACGTGAGCCTTCCGAAGCTACCATGGAAACCTCCTAGCGACAGAATATAGCCTATGTGCACTTTGTTACTTTCTCACTGCCCAAGGTTAAACAATCTCACAGTAGCACTTATATTACAAAAACAGTCTTTGGGTGTTTTCCCAAGTTTCTCCTAATCATCACATTCCCAGGGCTTTCTGCTGACCAAAGTGATAAGACTTTGGTGGCTATCCAAGTTCGTATACGTCTCTGGCCCCACAGTGGGTGTGATCCTCCCCTACTGCTCAGTTAAATAACTTGGGGCTTATTATATTAGAATCATAGAATATCCTGAGTTGGAAGGGACCCATAAGGATCATCAAGTCCAACTCCTGGCACCGGACAGGTCTACCCAAAAGTTTAGACCATGTGACTAAGTGCACAGTCCAATCACTTTTTAAATTCAAACAGGCTTGGTGCAGTGACTACTTCACTGGGGAGCCTGTTCCAGTGTGCGACCACCCTCTCGGTGAAGAACCTCTTCCTGATGTCCAGCCTAAACCTCCCCGGCCTCAGCTTAACACCGTTCCCGCGGGTCCTATCACTGGTGATTACGGAGAACAGGTAAGCGCCTGCCCCTCCACTCCCCCTCGCGAGGAAGTTGTAGACTGCAATGAGGTCCCCCCTCAGCCTCCTCTTTTCCAGCCTGAACAGGCCCAGTGACCTCAGACGCTCCTCATATGTCTTTCCCTCTAGGCCCTTCACCATCTTCGTTGCCCTCCTCTGGACACTCTCCAAAAGTTTAATGTCCTTTTTGTACTGTGGTGCCCGGAACTGCACACAGTACTCGAGGTGAGGCCGCACCAGCGCAGAGTAGCTGGGGACAATCACTTCCCTTGACTGACTAGCAATGCCGTGCTTGATGCATCCCAGGATACGGTTGGCCCTCCTGGCTGCCAGGGCACACTGCTGGCTCATATTCAGCTTGCTGTCAACCACAACCCCCAGATCCCACTTTGCGGGGCTGCTCTTCAGCGTCTCATCGCCCAATCTGTACGTATAGCCAGGGTTCCCCGTCCCAGGTGCAGGACCCTGCACTTGCTTTTGTTAAAATTCATGTGGTTGGTGATCAGTTCAAGTTCAAGCCTTGTTGAGCTTCATACAGTTGGCCTCAGCCCATCAGTCCAGCCTATCCAGATCCTCCTGCAGAGCTTTCCTACTCTTAATCAGATCAAGACACGCACCTAACTTGGTGTCATCTGCAAACTTACTGAGGGTGCACTCGATCCCCTCATCCAGATCATCGATAAACATGCGAAAGAGAACTGGCCCTAGTACTGAGCCCTGGGGGACTCCACTAGTGACCGGCCTCCAACTGGATTTAACTCCATTCACCACGACTCTTTGGGCCCGGCTACCCAGACAGTTTCTAGCCCAGCAAAGCGTAAGCCAGTCCAAGCCAAGAGCAGCCAGTTTCTTGAGGAGAATGCTGTGGGAAACGGTGTCAAAAGCCTTACTGGAATCAAGGTAGACCACATCCACAGCCTTTCCCTCATCCACTAAGCGTGTCACTTTGTCACAGAAGGACATCAGGTTCGTCAAGCAGGACCTGCCTTTCATAAACCCATGCTGACTGGGCCTGATCACCTGGTTGCCCTGCAAGTGCCGCGTGATGACACTCAAGATAATCTGCTCCATGTGCTCCCCTGGCACTGAGGTCAAATAGGCCTAAAGTTTCCCGGGACTACCCTCCGGCCCTTCTTGTAGATGGGCGTCACGTTTGCTAGCCGCCAGTCGACTGGGACTTCCCCCGATAGCCAGGTCTGTTGATAAATGATGGAAAGCGGCTTGGCCAGCTCCTCCGCCAGTTCTCTCAGCATCCTCAGGTGGATCCCATCTGGCCCCATCGACTTGCACACATCCAAGTGCCGTAGCAGGTCGCCAACCATTTCCTCGTGGATTATGAGGGCCACATTCTGCTCCCCATCCCCTTCCACCAGCTCAGGGTACTGGGTGTCCAGAGAACAACTGCTCTTGCCGCTAAAGACTGAGGCAAAGAAGGCATTAAGCACGTCAGCCTTTTCCTCATCTCTTGTCACTGTTTCCCCCCGCATCCTGTAAAGAATGGAGATTCTCTTTAGTCCCCCTTTTTGTGTTGATGTATTTATAAAAAACATTTTTTGTTATCTTTAACGGCAGTAGACAGATTGAGCTCCAGATGATCTTTGGCCGTTCTAATTTTGTCCCTGCACAGTTTTGCAACATCCTTGTAGTCCTCCCGAGTGGCCCGCCCTCTTTTCGAAAGATTGTAAACCCTCTTTTTTCTCCTAAGCTCAAGCCACAACTCTCTGTTCAGCCAGGTCGGTCTTCTTCCGCGCCAGCTCGTCTTTGGGCAAATGGGGTCGGACTGCTCCTGAGCCATTAAGATTTCCTTCTTGAAGAGCGCCCAGCCTTCCTGGACTCCTCTGCCCTTCAGAACCGCCTCCCAAGGGACTCGGCCAACCAGTGTCCTCAGCAGCTCAAAGTCAGCCCTACGGAGGTCCAAGACTGCAGTTTTACTGATCCCCCCCCTGAGTTCACCAAGAATAGAGAACTCTACTATTTTGTGGTCACTCTGCCCAAGGCAGCTCCCGACCACCACATCTCCCACCAGTCCTTCTCTGTTTGTGAACAGAAGGTCCAGCAGGGCACCTCCCCTGGTAGGCTCACTAACCAGCTGCATCAGGAAGCTACCTTCCACGCTCTCCAGAAACCTCCTAGACTGCTTCCTCTGAGATGTATTGTATTTCCAAGATATATCTGGGAAGTTGAAGTCCCCCACGAGAACAAGCGCTGATGATTTTGCAACTTCTGCCAGCTGCCTGTAGAATTCCTCATCCGTCTCCTCATCTTGGTTCGGCGGTCTATAACAGACCCCCACCAGGATGCTTGCCTTGTTGGCCTTCCCGCTGATCCTAACCCGTAGGGACTCAACCTTATTATTCCCAGCGCTGCAATAAACATACCTCCTTTGTTTTCTGTGCCTCAGTTTGGCAACCCAGATGGGACCTTCTCTGTTCAGCTGCGGGACCTGCTGAGGACGGGACTCCTCTGGGCGCCCCTGAGATTTCTTGGAGGGACTCCCCCAGTCACCCAGATCACAGCGGGGGCTGACAAGAACCATCACTGGTGGACCAGGTATGCTTCAATGGAGTAAGGGTATACCTGTAAGTCATGAGGAGGTGTCCTATGTGAGGTAAAGAGCATTGGTGCTCTCCCCTGAAAGTTTGGGGTAGTTGGGTACATTCTGCGCCCTGACTAATGGCAACCTGAGTTCTCCTGGACGTGGTGGTGGGAGGTATATGTGGCATTGGCATAATCATTGTCATCTGTGGACAGGAAGATTTTAATAAAGTATTGTAATCAGTGGTGGCCCCTGTATAAATTGGACGATGGGGAGAAGTGCCACCGTATTGATGCCGGCCTTAGCGCGGACGCCCGCTCGGCATAGCGCACTGCAGCCCAGAACTCCTGGGCTCAAGCAATCCGGCGGGCTCAGCCTCCCGAGCAGCTGGGACTACAGGCGTGCGCCACCGTGCCCGGCATCAATATGGTGAGCCCCGGGGAGCCTGGGCACACCAGGTTGCCTAAGGAGGGGTGAACCGGCCCAGGTCGGAAAAGGTGACTCCAGCTCAGACAGACCCAACACACCCCCCTAATGGAACACTGAATTATAATACTTTATTACAACTGATGTTGTCTTTGAGAAGGGAAGGGAAGCGGGATGAAGTCTTCTATGTGGATATGTTCTTTACTCTCAGAAATCACCCTGAGTACCAAACGAACTGTGGATTGATGATCACACAGGATCCAATGGTGCTAGCTTTAGAGAGAGAGAACAAGAAAGAAGGAAGAGGAAAGTTGAAGAGATGTTGCTCAGTGTGCTGCATAGGGCAGCGATGTACTAAGTTGAGAGGGCTCAGGGATCCTGGGGCAGGAGACTTACCAGAACATTATAAACCACCAGTGGGGGTGCAACAAGGAGAAAGCAGGGATTCTGATCGAGGAACCCCTCCCAGTAGTCCAGTAGCCTCTCGCACCCGAGGAAAAAGAGAGCAGATGGTAATACAGGCACCTTTAAGGGAAGCAGTGGGACCGGAGGGAAACCCTGTTTTGATAAAAGTTCCCTTTTCCTCGTTTGATCTTGAAACATGGAAAAACATGGCAAAAGGTTACTGGAGTGACTCTGTGAGTGTGGCCAAGCATTTCCCGTTTCTGATAAAACAGCACAATCCAGACCGGAGTGATATTCAATTGTTATTAGACTATATGACAGAAACTGAAAAGCAGCTAATATTAAAAATGGCCCGAGATTTGGCTGCTGACCAACTTAAGAATGTAGGAGAGGATCTAAAAGAGCATTTTCCTCTACATTGGGACCTTAACAAAGGAGCCCACATGAAATTACTGGGTGCCTACAGGGACTGGATCGTAAGGGGAATGGAGCGGGCTATCCCAAAAATAATCAATTGGTCGGCCTTATATGCCATTCGGAAAGGCCCAAAAGAGACCCCCTCGGAATTTTTAGATAAATTACGGGACACTGTGAGAAGGCACACCCCTCTAGACCCAGTATGGGAGATAGGAATCCAGCAGTCTCTATTCATTGGGCAGTCAGCAAGTGATATCCGGAGAACGTTACAGAGATTAAGACTGGCAGAAAGTAGAAATTTGGAGACTTTACTAGATGAAGCATGGAGAGTGTTTAGTAATAGGGAAGAGGAAGACGAAGGAAGGACAAGCGGGCATTGATAGCAGCGTTACAAGAGAATAAGGGATTCAGAAGTGTAGGGCCTAAGGGGCCTCTGGGAAAGGATCAATGTGCATGGTGTAGACAAAAGGGACATTGGAAAAATGAGTGTCCAGAGAGACAGAAAGGGAAAGGGCCCATGTCAAGGAGTACTGATGGGGACCTAGAGAATCTACCCTAGCAGATCCACTGGTTATATTAAAGCTAGGAAAACAATAACAGGGCATGGAATTTCTAATTGACACTGGAGCAATGGTTTCAGTTTTAAATCAAGTTTTGACACCTGTAGGTGTCAAAAGGCCACCAGAGTACACCAGATGACCACCCAAGGACTCTAGCACGCATAGCGAATAGGGATGGAAACCTATGTTAATGATTCTTTGGATACCTAATGAATATGCAAGAGACTGGGGGGGGGGGGGGGGGGGGGGGGGGTTGTGAGATTAATGTGTATATCTCCCACTAATATAAGTACCCTGGAAGTAACTCTTGGTGTGCAAGCTAGGAAGAGTGATACCCCTTGCACCCAGAGCTGCAATAAACATACCTCCTTTATAACTCTTCAGGAGTTGTGAAGTTTGTTTTCAGCGCCTCAGTCTTTAGCTGAACTCGAGTGACGAGGACCTGTGGAGTCTACCCTAGCAGATCCACTGGTTAAAATAAAGCTAGGGAACCAGAGGAAAGAGGTAGAAATCTTAGTTGATACAGGAGTGATACAGGGAACAAGATAAAGGATGTTGATTATGTAGGTCTTAGCTAACACAACTGTATGTTAACCTCAAGGACGAGATGACCCCAAAGATAAGAGAGTAAAAGACTGTATGCATAGATAATGGAACCAGCAAGAACTGGCTTGGACTGTTTGGTCAGTCAAGTTTGTTTCACGGTACTAGATTTAAAGGATGCCTTTTCCTGCCTACCCGTGGCGACTGAAAGCCAGAAACTCTTTACCTTTGAATGGAAAAATCCCAATACAGAAAGAAAATCTCAGCTTACTTGGAGTGTTGTTACCACAGGGGTTCAAGAATAGCCCCACCATATTTGGGAACCAACTAGCCTGTGATCTTGAAGCTTGGAAAACCCCTTCAGGAAAAGGGGACACTGTTGCAATATGTAGATGACCTGTTGATCGCTACTGAAGAAGAAAAGGAATGTGTATAATGGACTATTATTAGCTTACTAAATTTTTTCTGCACTAATACTCTGAACCCAGCCTCTTTCCTTAGTAACAGAGTTTCCAGATCACTCATTCATGATTGCATCAAGACCATGGAAATAGTATACTCCAGACGACCAGATTTAAAGGATACGCCCCTAGAAGATGCAGAGGATTGGTATATAGATGGCAGCAGCTTCATCTGCCAGGGAGTTTGCCTCGCAGGGTATGCGGTAACAACACTTAATAAGGCAATTGAGGTGAAACCTCTTTCTCCTGGAACACCAGCCCAAACGGCAGAAATCCTTGCCTTGGTAAGAGCTCTTGAGCTGGCAAAAGGGAAAAGAATTAATATTTGGACAGACTTGAAATATGCCTTTGGTGTGGTGCATGCACATGGGGCAATTTGGAAGGAGAGAGGACTCTTACCATCCTCAATTAAACATGCAGAAGAGATACTTAAGTTACTCCAAGCGGTATACCTGCCTATTAAAGTTTCCATTATGCACTGTAAAGGACGTCGAACAGGGGATACTGATATTGGAAGAGGAAATAGATTGGCTGACGCAGAGACCAAAGGGGCAGCAGAATGGGCATCGGAGAGTAAAATTTTGGCACTAGTACCAGGAATATAAAACCAGGTAGTAAGAAAAGCCTTAAAGAATGAAATAGAATATTCTAAGATCAATAAGCAATTAATTGAAGATGTAAATGGAAAATATTACCTACAGGCTTAGCACAAATAAATGGTGGGAGAATTGTGACACCCTCCGAACTATTATATCAGATGGCAAATGAAGAACATAATAAAACATGCTAGGGAGCTGAAACATTATATCAGTTTTTAAGTAGAAAATGGATAGTATACCATTGTCTGACAGGTATCAAAACAATGTGTCATATGTCTTAAAAATAACCCACAGACAGGAATCAAACCCCAAATGGGAACAATAGGGAAGGGAAATGTTCCTGGGAAACAGTGGCAAATTGATTTTTTTGAACTCCCAAGAAAAAGGGGGGTTTAGATGCCTATTGGTACTAACAGATGTCTTTTCTGGATGACCAGAACCATTCTTGTGTAGAAGTAACAAAGCTAGAGAAGTGTCCAAAGTATTGTTGAATGAAATTACACCAAGATTTGGTGTACCCTCGGTAATCTCATCTGACAGGAGACCATGGTTCACTGCAGAACTGACCCAACAAGTCAGCAAAGTGCTGGGGATTGATTGGCAACTACACACTCCGTATAGGCCACAGGCAAGTGGCCAAGTGGAAAAACTGAATCATTTGATAAAACAACAGATTGCTAAAATCTGTCAAGAAGCCAATATGTTTTGGTATCAGGCACTACCCATGGCACTTCTTAGAATTAGAACTAGGCCTAGGACCAAGGAAAAACTAAGCCCCTTTGGGATATTGTATGGCAGGCCTTACCAAATGCCATACGAAGGAGAAGATCTAACACAAGTAGGAAACCAACATTTATGACAACATATTTTATTTTTGGGCAAGCAACTAGAACAAATTAATAAGAACATTTTAGGCACTAAACCTTTTATTAGCCTCCCAAGGGGGAGTATGCACTTTAATAAATATTAGTTGCTCTAGGTATGTAAATGAGGCAGGACGAATTGTGACTGATCTCAAAAAATATTTGGGAAAAGACCAAGATCTTACATAAGGTAGTTCAAGATGACACCTTGTGAGGTTTTTGAGAATTATGGAACGAACTGACCTCTTGGTTACCTATCTTTTCTTGGCTTAAGCAATTGTTTATAGGAATATTGATCTTGCTTATACTAGTATTCTTACCCTGTGTATTAGTACAATGTGCATTTTGGTGCTGTATAAAAGGACTAGATGATTATGGAACCTGGAAGTGTAACCGAATCAAGCACCAAGTAGAAACTGGTAAGTATTTCATGAAAACTTTGAATCAAGAAGGAATGTTATAAGCAAAAGAATTTGCTTAGGATAAAGAAAAGGGAGGACTTGAGACAGGGAACAAGATAAAGGACGTTGATTATGTAGGTCTTAGCTAACACAATTGTACGTTAACCACAAGGACAGGATGACCCCACTTTGACCTCAGTGCCAGGGAAGCTCATGGAGCAGATCCTCTTGAGAGTCACCACGCGGCACTTGCAGGGCAAGCAGGCGATCAGGCCCAGTCAGCATGGGTTTATGAAAGGCAGGTCCTGCTTGACGAACCTGATCTCCTTCTATGACAAAGTGACGCGCTGGGTGGATGAGGGAAAGGCTGTGGATGTGGTCTTTCCTGGGAAACAGTGGCAAATTGATTTTTTTGAACTCCCAAGAAAAAGGGGGGTTTAGATGCCTATTGGTACTGATTAAGGAGGTATTGGGGAGGCATTGGGGAGGCATTGGGGAGGCAAGGACAATCCCCAGACATGGACTGTATATCTCGAAACAAGACACTGAAACTCATGATAAAGAAGCGGCAGACGGACAGAGAAACAAACATAAGGACTATAAATCTCAAAACTGGACATTGGAATTCATTATAAAGATACAACAAACGGAAGAATTGGCAACAACCAGCTCTCGCAATTAAGAAACCTGCCAATTCAGCAGATTCCTGACCAAAGGTGAAAAGTACACTGTGAGGAAGACTCGGGGTCTTCCTCCCAAAGACCCCTGCCCACGTCCCAAAGACCCCTGCCCACAATTCTTGGAAGGCTCTGCGCAGGCGCAAGGTGCCAAAAGACTAATTAGCATGAGAAGCGAGGGAAGGCGGGGATAGGTAATGCATATGTATAGGTGCTTGTAGAATATTGATAGATTGATTGTATAAATTCAAGACTGCTTTCTGCTTTGAGTATGCACGATAGGTGGAGAGATACCCCGTGCATCCAGCGCTGCAATAAAGAATATACCACTTAAAGGAATTTCGGCTTCGATCTTTGAATCAATCTGGCACCCCAGATGGGACGACCTCTCTGCCGGACCGCAGGACCCGCTGGGGACAGGACTCCCTAGGGTACCCCCGGGATTTCCCGGAGGGACTCCTCGACTCACCGGATCACTGCGGAGGCAGACAAGGACCCCATCATTGTAAGTGAGTATATTCTTTATTCTGGTTTGGTTTTCTGGTAGACCGGTCATCTGGGACTGTCCAGTAAGTCGGAAGGTGACTTCTGCAGGACAGTATTTGGTATATACTTTGTGGTTAGTACCACAAGTATATCTGGGGACCTTGGGGTCCATCTGTATCTGGAACTGTCTGTAAGTCAGAAGGTGATCTTCTGCGAGGCAGTGTTTGGTATATACTTTGTGGTAAGCACCATAAGTATATTTGGGGACCTTAAGGAAGGAGCTCGCTTTAAGGTCCATCTGGAATTGTGTTGTCTATTTCGGTTTTCTGACTCATGGAGTATGGTATTTAACTCTGGTTATTGTTACTGCGATTTTGGCTATTTTCCTGGTGGTAATAGTAGGTTCGTGGCATTGTTGTAAGAAAGATATCGTTATGGTGTTACACAGTTTGGTTTTCTGACTTATCGCATGTGGAATTTGACTCTGACTATTGTTATTGTGATTTTGGCAATATTGCTGGTAATAGTAGTTTTGTGACATCTCTACTGAAAGATATTGCGTGCCCGTATTTTTGTGAGTGATACGTTTTGTGATACGCTTTTGTAAGTAACATGTGTATTCTGAAAGTGTAAACTGGAAACTGGGGGGGCAAACAAGCAGTGAAATTTTAAAGAAAAGTGTGTTAGGATGTGTTTTAAGTCACTGGAAGGATATCGGAGGATCTGCCGGTGGAAGTGTGAACAGGAAAACATTGATAAAATATCGTAATCAGTGGTGGCCGCTTTATAAGCTGGAATGTGGAGAAGAGTGGCCCCTAAATGGAACTTTAAACTATAATATTTTGCTACAGTTAATGTTGTTTTTTGAGAAGCACAACAGGATGAAATGTTGTATACTGATGTTTCAGCATCTTGGTGGGAAAAGGTACGGAATTAAGTTGGCCCCTGACTGAGCCTTTGATGATGGCATTAGAGAAGTACAGGCTGGAGAAAGATAAAGGAAGTGTTAAAAGGGTTGTTGAAAGTGTTAAAGGTGTTTGAAGTTGAATGAGCAGGGAAAGAGGATGTAGGAATGTTAATAGTTCTGCCTCTGCCCGAGGCAGAGATCTTAAAATCCGGGTGTTAGCCCTTTAGGGCAAAGGGACCATGATGGGTCCGAGAGAGTTGTCACAGAAACAGAAAACCAGTTAACTCTTAAAACAACCTGAGTTCATGTGCGAGCTCAGATTGCCGATGGGACCGCTCAGGGAACTGTGGACAATTGCATTCCCCTGACCGACCCCCACTAAGACCCGAATCATCCTGAAAATTATGAACGGTTAAGTAAATACTAAAATCTGGATGAATTGGGAATTGAGAATATGCTTCCAACAAGGTCTAAAAGAAAGCCCTATGGAATTTTTGGACCAACTCTGAAATGTAATGAAAATAAATAAATAAATAAATAAATAAATAAATAAATAAAACAAAACGGTTTGGACCTGGCTTCGGAGGACAAATTGACTAGCCTTTTCCTAGGATAATAGACCCCTGATTTCAACAGGAATAACGGGGACCTGGGGAATCTACCCTAGTACCTCCGCTGGTTATAATGAAGCTAGGGGAGGAATGGAAGTGAAATTTCTTATTGATATGGGGCAACGTATTCAGTTCTAAATCAAGCATTAATGCCTTCACAGAATTATTATGTTAGGGTAAAAGATGTGTCGTGGTTTAACCCGGCCGGCAGCTAAACACCACGCAGCCGTTTGCTCACCCTCCCCCTCCCTCTCTGGTACGGGGGAGAGAGGTGGAAAGTGAGGCCCGTGAGTTGAGATAAAGACAGTTTAATAAGACAAAATAATAATAATAATAATAATACAATGATGATAATAGTACCACTACTAATAATGTGTACAAACAAGTGGTGCACAGTGCGGTTGCTCACCACCCGCTGACCGATGCCCGGCCTGGCCCCGAGTGGTCCGGCCCCCTCCCCCCGGCTGGCCACCCCTATGTATTGTTTGGCCTGATGTCAGATGGTATGGAATACCCCTTTGGCTAGTTTGGGTCACCTGTCCTGGGTCTGTCCCCTCCCAGCTCTTACTGCACCCCCAGCCTGCCTGTTGGCAGGACAGAGCAAGAAGCTGAGATGTCCTTGGCTTGGTATAAGCACTGCTCTTTAACAATTAACACATCGGGGTGTTATCAGCACTCTTCTCATCCTAAGCCAAAACACAGAATTCTACCAGCTACTAGGAAGAAAATTAACTCTGTTCTAACTGAAACCAGGACAAGGTGTAACCGAAAAGGCTTATTTTTGTGAACCTTTGAAGTACAAGTTACGGAAAAAATGGGGCATACACAGATTTTTATATATGCCTAGCTCCTCATGGGCACTCTTAGGTAGAGATTTATTAGAGCAAGTAGGAGCAGAAATTGTTTTTGAAAAAAGGGAAAATGGAATTAAGTATAGGAGAAGAACAACTAACAAATGTGTTAAGTTTGGCACTAATACAAACTGACCCTAAAAGTGAAATACCTTTAGAGATCACAGATCAAGTATGTCCAGGAGTTTGGGCTACTGAAACCCCTGAAAGAGGTAAAAATGTGACCTTAATAATTATTAAATTAAAGCCAGGAGAGAAACCCGTTAAGGTTAAGTAATATCCTTTGAGGATAGAAGATAGGAAAGGAATTAAAGAGATAATTAATAATTTTTTACAGTATGGATTATTGATTGAATGCGAATCAGAATAAAATACACCCATATTGCCAATTAAAAAGGCAGATGAAAAAGCTATAGGCTAGTTCAGGATTTGAGGGCCATAAATAAAATCACTGAGGATATACATCCAGTAGTGGCAAACCCTTATACTTTGCTGACTAAATTAAAGAATAGTCAAGTCTGGTTTACCGTACTGGATTTAAAAGACGCCTTCTTCTGCCTAGGCTTAGCCACAGAAAGCCAAAACCTATTCGCCTTTGAATGGGAAAATCCCGATTCAGGCAGAAAGACGCAGCTTACGTAGACATTACTACCTCAAGGATTCAAGAATAGCCCCACTATTTTTGGAAACCAATTAGCAAGGAAACTCGAAACATGGATGCCTCCAGACACTGAAGGTGCTTTGTTACAATATGTACATGATCTCTTAATAGCTACTGAGACTAAAGGGAGTTGTATTCAATGGACTATAAGTCGTCTTAATTTTCTGGGTTTAAATGGATATCAAGTCTCTTGACAGAAAGTCCAGCTGGCTCAACAAAGTGTGACCTATCTGGGATTTGAAATTTCGGAAGGACAACGAGAACTAGGAACTGAACATAAGGAAGTCATTTGCCAGACTCCAGAACCTCAAATGGTAAAGGAGCTACAAACCTTTTTAAGAATGACAGGTTGGTGTCGCCTTTGGATTTATAATTATGGACTATTGGTAAAGCCTCTATGTGAATTGATAAAGATTAACCAGTCAAAGTTAGTCTGGACTGGAGAAGCACAAAAAGTCTTTAAACAACTTAAACAAGAATTGATGATTTTGAAATATCAAGCAATATTGGTAGAACAGGACAACGTGGAAATTGTGATAACTAATATTGTGAATCTAGCCTCTTTTCTTAGTGATGCTCCAGCACAACCTGTGATTCACGATTGTTTAGAAACTATAGAGACTGTGTATTCCAGCCGACCAGACCTTAAGGAGGAGCCCATGGAAGATGCGGAAGAAACTTGGTTCACGGATGGGAGCAGTTTTGTTATGCAAAGACAACGTAAAGCTGGATATGCTATAACAACTACTCAGCAGGTAATCGAGTCTAAGCCTTTACCCCCTGGAACATCAGCTCAAAAGGCGGAGATAGTTGCTCTCATGAGAGCATTGGAACTGGCAGCGGGAAAAAGGGTAAATATTTGGACAGATTCTAAATATACATTCGGCGTGGTACATGCTCATGGAGCAATTTGGAAAGAACATGGATTGCTGACCGCTCAGTGAAAACACAAAGTATGCTGAAGAAATTTTAAAATTGTTAGAGGCTGTAAAACAACCAGAAAAGGTAGCTATCATGCATTGTCAGGGACACCAAAAGGGGAACACCGATTTTGAAATTGGAAATCGATTGGCAGAGGCTAAGCAGGCAGCTGAAATAACTGAGGTGAAGGCATTGTCTTTGATACCAGACGGTAAAATCCAAACTATATCCAAATTATACAAAAGAAGACTTCAAATTAATTGAAGATTTGAAAGGTAAAATGAAACCAGATGGATGAGTATATTTAAAAGATAACCACATAGTAATACCCTCTAGTTTGACATGGCCCATAGTTCTTACAGAACACAATAAAACGCATTGGGGAGCTGGCACACTGCATAAGAGCCTGCGTCAGACATTAGTGGGACGATATGATAAAACAAGTAACTCAACAATGTAGCATTTGTTTATACAATAACCCCAATACCAAGAATAGAATAAAGTTTGGAATAATCGGTAAAGGAAATTATTCGGGGCAACAGTGGCAAATTGATTTTTCAGAACTCCCTAGAAAAGGGGGGTATCATTATTTACTGGTTCTGACTGACACGTTTTCAGGAAGGCCTGAAGCCTTTCCCTGTCGAACAAACAAAGCAAGAGAAGTGGTTAAAGTCTTGTTAAATGAAATAATACCATGCTTTGGGATTCTAGTAGCAATGTCTTCTGATAGAGTTTCACATTTTTGTGCTCAAGTGGTAGAACAGATAAGTAAGATTCTAAAGATAGATTGGCAACTGCATACTCCTTATAGACCACAGGCAAGTGGACAGGTAGAAAAAACGAACCATTTAATTAAACAATAAATAGCTAAAATTGGATAAGAAGCTAATTTGTCATGGCCTCAATCCCTCCCTTTAGCATTACTTGGAATTAGAGTTAAACCTAGAATAAAAGGGAATTTGAGTCCCTTCAAAATCTTATATGGAAGGCCATAGCAATTTCTATTTAGTGGAGAGGACCTAACGCAGTTAGGATCAGAATATTTATATGCTTATATAACTGAACTTCAGAAACAATTAAATAAAGTACATAAATTTGTTTTAGGGACCAGGGCTAGAGGGTTGGATCAACCAATCCACCCCTTTAAGCTCGGGAATTATATATATATATAAAGACTTTTTCAGGACAACCCCTACAGGAAAAATGGAAGGAAAGTGGATGGGACCATACCAAGTATTACTGACAACACACACCGCCATTAAGATTAAGAAGCAAGAAGCTTGGATCCACAATTCAAGGGTGAAGAAGGTCCCGGCGAGGATATAGACCACCACTCCAATTGGACCAACAAAATTACGGTTTTCCAGATCCTAATGATTGCAGGGGTGCGGTTCTCGGATTCGGGGTGGGCAACTTGGGATGAGAACTTACACCTGACCTTAATACAAACAATTTCTCAAGTAACTAATAAGACGAACTGTTGGGTATGCACCCATCTGCCACAGCATGGGAATAAGGGTGTATCGTTAATCGGGATTCCCTCGCCTGCAAACTTATCTTGGACTAATTTGTGGGAAGACACATCTTGGGGTCGAAAATATTAAGAAGTTTTGGAACTAGAAGTTAGTAGCTTCGTGCCGTTGGAATCTTACTATGTATGTGTACAAAGGTGTAACCTGCCTAAGGGTATGGGAAAACAGCATTGTATAAATACGGATACTACTTATGTGGGAAATCAGACATCTTGTAATTGAACAATTGATATTAGTATGACTAGCGGCTGGGCAAATTCAACCAGCTGGACGGTTCCAGAAGGAAAAGGGTGGTATTGGCTATGCAATGATACAGCCCGTAAGGTCTTGCCTGAGAATTGGAAGGGAACTTGCACTCTTGGAGCGGTAGTCCCCAATATGACAGTACATGATGTAGTGCCTCGAGGTTACTTGAGAAATCATATGCGGAGAATCAGACAAAAAATTAACAATCCATTGATAGAGAGACACACCGCTTTTCATAGTTTTGTTTGATGGTTTATCCCATGGTTAGGAGTGAGTGAATTGGAAAAGGCAATAGTTAATATTTCTGCAATTATAGAGAAGTTAGAAAACAAAACTCTGGATGCTATAAAGGCTCAACAAGAAGAGATATCTAGTTTATCACAGGTAGTATTACAAAATCGGATGGCCCTAGACTTGTTACTGGCCGCTCAAGGGGGAGTCTGTACAGTAATAAACACAAGTTGTTGTATGTATGTAGATCAGAGTGGAAGGATCTCTACCGACCTGGAAGAAATATGGAAGCAGACAAGGGTCCTACATATCAGTAA
The DNA here is from genome assembly GCF_009819795.1 of Aythya fuligula. Classification (NCBI taxonomy): domain Eukaryota; kingdom Metazoa; phylum Chordata; class Aves; order Anseriformes; family Anatidae; genus Aythya; species Aythya fuligula. The sequence continues at coordinate 7,212,890 of NC_045594.1, read as the reverse complement.
AGATGATCTTTCGTGGAGTTTTAGTGAAATATGGAATAAGTTAACCTCCTGGTTGCCCAATTTTCAATGGTTGAAACAAGTGTTCATTGCTCTAATCGCATTAGTAGTATTAGGAATATTTGTGTGCATGTTGTTTAGATGCCTGCTTTGTTGTGTTGCTGTAAATAATGAAAGTATCTGATGCAAAAGAATTTGCATGGGAAAAGAAAAGGGGGGATTGATTAAGGAGGTATTGGGGAGGCATTGGGGAGGCATTGGGGAGGCAAGGACAATCCCCAGACATGGACTGTATATCTCGAAACAAGACACTGAAACTCATGATAAGGAAGCGGCAGACGGACAGAGAAACAAACGTAAGGACTATAAATCTCAAAACTGGACATTGGAATTCATTATAAAGATACAACAAACGGAAGAATTGGCAACAACCAGCTCTCGCAATTAAGAAACCTGCCAATTCAGCAGATTCCTGACCAAAGGTGAAAAGTACACTGTGAGGAAGACTCGGGGTCTTCCTCCCAAAGACCCCTGCCCACGTCCCAAAGACCCCTGCCCACAATTCTTGGAAGGCTCTGCGCAGGCGCAAGGTGCCAAAAGACTAATTAGCATGAGAAGCGAGGGAAGGCGGGGATAGGTAATGCATATGTATAGGTGCTTGTAGAATATTGATAGATTGATTGTATAAATTCAAGACTGCTTTCTGCTTTGAGTATGCACGATAGGTGGAGAGATACCCCGTGCATCCAGCGCTGCAATAAAGAATATACCACTTAAAGGAATTTCGGCTTCGATCTTTGAATCAGTACTAACAGATGTCTTTTCTGGATGACCAGAACCATTCTTGTGTAGAAGTAACAAAGCTAGAGAAGTGTCCAAAGTATTGTTGAATGAAATTACACCAAGATTTGGTGTACCCTCGGTAATCTCATCTGACAGGAGACCATGGTTCACTGCAGAACTGACCCAACAAGTCAGCAAAGTGCTGGGGATTGATTGGCAACTACACACTCCGTATAGGCCACAGGCAAGTGGCCAAGTGGAAAAACTGAATCATTTGATAAAACAACAGATTGCTAAAATCTGTCAAGAAGCCAATATGTTTTGGTATCAGGCACTACCCATGGCACTTCTTAGAATTAGAACTAGGCCTAGGACCAAGGAAAAACTAAGCCCCTTTGGGATATTGTATGGCAGGCCTTACCAAATGCCATACGAAGGAGAAGATCTAACACAAGTAGGAAACCAACATTTATGACAACATATTTTATTTTTGGGCAAGCAACTAGAACAAATTAATAAGAACATTTTAGGCACTAAACCTTTTATTAGCCTCCCAAGGGGGAGTATGCACTTTAATAAATATTAGTTGCTCTAGGTATGTAAATGAGGCAGGACGAATTGTGACTGATCTCAAAAAATATTTGGGAAAAGACCAAGATCTTACATAAGGTAGTTCAAGATGACACCTTGTGAGGTTTTTGAGAATTATGGAACGAACTGACCTCTTGGTTACCTATCTTTTCTTGGCTTAAGCAATTGTTTATAGGAATATTGATCTTGCTTATACTAGTATTCTTACCCTGTGTATTAGTACAATGTGCATTTTGGTGCTGTATAAAAGGACTAGATGATTATGAAACCTGGAAGTGTAACCGAATCAAGCACCAAGTAGAAACTGGTAAGTATTTCATGAAAACTTTGAATCAAGAAGGAATGTTATAAGCAAAAGAATTTGCTTAGGATAAAGAAAAGGGAGGACTTGAGACAGGGAACAAGATAAAGGACGTTGATTATGTAGGTCTTAGCTAACACAATTGTACGTTAACCACAAGGACAGGATGACCCCACTTTGACCTCAGTGCCAGGGAAGCTCATGGAGCAGATCCTCTTGAGAGTCACCACGCGGCACTTGCAGGGCAAGCAGGCGATCAGGCCCAGTCAGCATGGGTTTATGAAAGGCAGGTCCTGCTTGACGAACCTGATCTCCTTCTATGACAAAGTGACGCGCTGGGTGGATGAGGGAAAGGCTGTGGATGTGGTCTACCTTGACTTCAGCAAGGCTTTTGACACCGTCTCCCGCAGCATTCTCCTCAAGAAACTGGCTGCTCTTGGCTTGGACTGGCGCACGCTTCGTTGGGTTAGAAACTGGCTGGATAGCCGGGCCCAAAGAGTCGTGGTGAATGGAGCCAAGTCCAGTTGGAGGCCAGTCACTAGTGGCGTTCCCCAGGGCTCGGTGCTGGGGCTGGTCCTCTTTAATATCTTCATCGATGATCTGGACGAGGGCATTGAGTGCACCCTCCGTAAGTTTGCAGATGACACCAAGCTATGCGCGTGTGTCGATCTGCTCAAGGGTAGGAAAGCTCTGCAGGAAGACCTGGATAGGCTGCACCGATGGGCTGAGGTCAACTGCATGAAGTTTAACAAGGCCAAGTGCCGGGTCCTGCACCTGGGACGTAATAACCCCAAGCAGAGCTACAGTCTGGGAGATGAGTGGTTGGAGAGCTGCCAGGCAGAGAAGGACCTGGGAGTGATGGTGGATTGTCGGCTGAATATGAGCCAGCAGTGTGCTCAGGTGGCCAAGAAGGCCAACGGCATCCTGGCTTGTATCAGAAACAGTGTGACCAGCAGGGCTAGGGAGGTGATCGTCCCCCTGTACTCAGCTCTGGTGAGGCCGCACCTCGAGTCCTGTGTTCAGTTTTGGGCCCCTCGCTACAAGAAGGACATCGAGGTGCTTGAGCGGGTCCAGAGAAGGGCGACGAAGCTGGTGAGGGGCCTGGAGAACAAGTCCTATGAGGAGCGGCTGAGGGAGCTGGGCTTGTTCAGCCTGGAGAAGAGGAGGCTCAGGAGTGACCTTATTGCTCTCTACAGGTACCTTAAAGGAGGCTGTAGTGAGGTGGGGGTTGGCCTGTTCTCCCACGTGCCTGGTGACAGGACGAGGGGGAATGGGCTAAAGTTGCGCCAGGGTAGTTTTAGGTTAGATGTTAGGAAGAACTTCTTTACCGAAAGGGTTGTTAGACACTGGAACAGGCTGCCCAGGGAAGTGGTGGAGTCACCATCCCTGGAAGTCTTTAAAAGACGTTTAGATGTAGAGCTTAGGGATATGGTTTAGTGGGGACTGTTAGTGTTAGGTAGAGGTTGGACTCGATGATCTTGAGGTCTCTTCCAACCTAGAAATTCTGTGATTCTGTGATAAGGGAGTAAAAGACTGTATGCGTAGATAATGGAACCAGCAAGAACTGGCTTGGACTACTGATGTCTGTCAAAGAAAGGAAAGGTCAGAAGTTTAGCAGTGAGGAAGACTTCTGGCCTTCGTCAAAAGACCGCCAGGGTATGCCAGACAACCACCCAAGGACTCCAATACACATGCAAATAGGGGCGGGAATCTATGTTAATGTTTCTTCAGAGACCTGATGAATATGCAAGAAACTTAATTGACATGCAAGATATGCAATAAACTTAAGGAATATGTATGTATCCAACTAATATAAGCACCCTGGCAGTAACCCTTTGTGTGCAAGCTAGGAGGAAAGATCCCCCTTGCACCCAGTACTGCAATAAACATACCTGCTTTATAACTCTTCGTGAGTTGTGAAGTTTGTTTTCAGCACCTCAGTAATCATGTCCTACAGCCTACTGACATTTGTATCCCTGCCCGGGTGGGGGAGGGGAGAGGAGGGGGGCTTCCCTGCATGGGGAGATTGATTGTTACCCACCAGAACAGTGACTCAAACCCTGCAGCAATTTGACTCCTGGCTTTCTGTTCATCGGGAACTCCTCTAGGCACCCCAATAGAATCTATGTATACTCCATCATCGAATGATACTCCCAAGTGTCTTTTATTTCTTCTAGGTATTTCTGATGTTTCTCTTTCAAATGCCAGGGTGAAGGATATAGCTAATTGGAACAAGTGCACAAGTGCCTCCCCAATTAGATGGTAGTGTTATAAATGAAGTCTCAACTCAATCTGAATTTTGTAATATTTATAAAACAAATATTTATAAAAGGCAAGTAAACAGCACTGGGTGCACAGAGAGTCTAAGCTCTACCAACACGCACACATGAACATCGAACATTCTAAATATATAGAACATTGCTTTTACATACAAAACCCGAGTATGCCTATACGTATGTACAATCAGAAAAGGTAACAAACAATCCTTTAAGTTCCGTGACTTAACAGTCTCCATTTTCCATTAATTTTCTTGATTACTAACAAGTCTCCATTTTCCATTCCTTTTGAACAATATGTCTCGCTTTAAGTTGTCAAGAAACTTGGCCTATGGGCCTTATGTATCCCATTCTTCCCGGATGGAAGAAAAGCATATCCATCTCCTCCTCAAGGCCAATAGGGCCTGGGTAAAAAGGCACGTTCAGGTCACCAGGGGGCATAACAGCAAAGGTCTTCGATGGCAGCAGCAGTGGGGGGGCCGATGGCATAGCAGTCGGACCAGTAAAGGAGCCCACACCTCCCTCACTGTCTGGTAAACCACACGTTGTTAACTGTGGCCCCACATGGCTCTTTAAGGCCTCAGAGACTGCTCGCCAGGTGCCAAGCAATCCCACTGCAACCTTGCCATTTTTAGTTGTAGTCCCACACCTTGACCTCGGTTTGGTCCCATATTTCAGGCTCATAAACTGTCCAATTGTTAATAAGGAGAATGAGCTGTAAGGTTATCAGGACAGTCTTTGTTCCTAAGGACATATGATTCCCCATAATGCGCAACTGCTTACCATTGTGAGAAACACTCCATAGCCAATAGTGAGAAACACTCCATAGCCAATAACTTTTTTTTTTGGGGGGGGGGGGGAGAGAAGATTCATCCGGCCTCAAAGGGGCCCACCGCTGCCCAGAGCCATGCCATGAGCAACACAGTCCGTGCCTCTGTGAGAGCACATCCACGAAGACAAACAAACAAAGAAACAAACAAAAACCTGCTGCTCAACACCAGCTGGGAGAGCAAGGAGCAAGAAACCTCCCCACAGACATCAAAGTCAGCCCAGAAGGAGAGGGAGGAGGCGCTCCAGGTGCTGGAGCCGAAGCCCCTCTGCGGCCTGTGGCTCCTGGTGGAACAGGCTGTCCCACCCTATTCCCCCTTCCCGATACTTGGGAAAACTGACCAAACACCACAGCAAATATACCAAAACTTCTAGACTGTTACTTAGATAATGCCTACATCCCCTTTCCCTGCTCATTCAACTTCAAACAGCTCTGTCAAACACTACATACCACACCTTTAACACCTTCAATAACGCTTTTTAACACTTCTTTTTATCTTTCTCCAGCCTGTACTTTCACCAAAGGCTCAGTCATTGGCCAACCTAATTCCATACCTTTCCCCCTCCTGGATGCTGAAACAACATATCAGTATACCATATTTCATCTCATTTTCCTTCTTTCCTCCTTCTTCCACTCCAGATATTCCTATTCGAAGTGGCCAGCCTGGCCACACTTAAACCATCTTATCAAAGCCTGTCCCTGCTAGGATTCAGGCCACAACACAGGCAGCCTTCTTTGCCTGCCATTCCTTCATCTCTCTTCCTCTCCTTTCCATCCTGGCCCTGACTCCTCCTGAAGATTTTCTTCCTCTTTCTCCAACCCTCTGCCTCACTACCTGCTACACTGTCAATGCCATTTGTTTCGCTCTCTGCTTTTCCTTTTCATCTCCTCTCCTGACATACACCTTCAGGACCTCCTCCAGGAGGCCTCAGGAGGCCCCCAGTGACTGTTCACTACATCCTCCAACCCTCCTGGAGCTTTTGCTGTTTCAGCTTTTTGCTGATTGCTTGCCAGGAGCCGAGCAATCCCACTGCAACCTTGTCGTTTTTAGTTGCAGAGTCCCACACCTTGACCTCAGTTTGTTCCCGTATTTCAGGATCATAAACTGTCCGATTGTTAATAAGGAGAATACGCTGTAAGGTTTCCAGGACAGTCTGTGTTTCTAAGGACGTATGATTCCCCATAATGCCTGGCTGCTTACCAGCGAGGGGCAGTTGTGTGCACCGGTCCGCTTCTCTCAGCTTGAGCTTATTTGCAGCTCCGGTGCACCTATTTCCAGCGACTTTCAGTATGAGCTTCTCTGAGCGGTTTGCTGAGTTTGGCCGAACCTATCGTCATGAGTCGATCAATGTGCCTGTTCCCGTCCTGGTCTCCATTCTGCCAGCCTGTTCCTCTTCACTTCTTTTTCCTGCCTCTTTATTGATCGTAACTTCATCACATCGTGTTGCCTTCCTTTTTTTTTTCTTCTTCTTTCTTGAGAGCAGGCTCCCCTCTTATACCCTTCTCCCCACAGCAGTTCTTTTCAAAACAACTTTTCATTGGTCAAACAACTTTGAATGTAACAACAACAGCAATCACCCAGAAACTTCCATGCCTTAACAGCTGGAGAACAAGAGACCAGCTGGAGAACAAGAAACCCAAGACTGCATGGAGTCTCATGAATCACCCTTCTTTGTTCCCTCTAAACTCTTTTACATTCCTGATGGCCTCATCATTAAGAGTCTGATGTTATCACCAACCATGGGGCTTTCCATCCCCCATGGCCACACTCCCAAATCTCCCCCTTCTTTATTAATATCAACCATTTTCTCGACACGAATTACCACTCCATATATAACACTAGGGTCTTCTTGCCCTTCTTGAAAATTGGTACAACATTTGCCAGCTTCCAGTCTACTGGGACCTCTCCAGATTCCCAAGACTGTTGAAAAATAATTGAGAGGTCCCGCGATGACGTCAGACAGCTCTTATAACCTTCACCCCACAGCAGTTCTTTTCAAAACAACTTTGCAGCCCCTGTGAGAAAAATCCAGAAGCCTCCCCGTGGCAGATAAGGGATAATTTCATCTGGACCCAAAGGGGCCCACTGCTGCCCAGAGCCAAACCATGAGCAACACAGTCTGTGCTTCTGTGAGAGCACATCCAAGAAAATGAAAACAAACAAAAACCTGCTGCTCAACAGCAGCTGGGAGCGCGAGGAGCAAGAAACCTCCCCACATACACCAAGGTCAGCGCAGAAGCAGGGGAAGGAGGCGCTCCAGGCACCGGAGCCGAAGCCCCTCTGCGGCCTGTGGCTCCTGGTGGAGCAGGCTGTGTCACCCCCGCCACATCCCCCCCCTTCCCGATACTTGGGAAACTGACCAAACACCACAGCAAATATACCAAAACTTCTAGACTGTTACTTAGATAATGCCTACTTCCTCTTTCCCTGCTCATTCAACTTCAAACAACTCTGTGAAACACTACATACCACACCTTTAACACCTTCAGTAACACTTTTTAACACTTCTTTTTATCTTTCTCCAGCCTTTCACCAAAGGCTCAGTCATTGGCCAACCTATTTCCATACCTTTCTCCCTCCTGGATGCTGAAACAACATATCAGTATACCATATTTCATCCCATTTTCCTTCTCACTTAAAACGTCTTATCAAAGCCTGTCTCTGCTAGGATTCAGGCTGCAGCACAGGCAGCCTTCCTTGCCTGCCATTCCTTCATCTCTTTTCCTCTCCTTTCCATCCTGGCCCTGATTCCACCTGAGGATTTTCTTCCTCTTTCTCCAATCCTCTGCCTCACTACTTCCTGCACTGTCAATACTATTAGTTTCGCTCTCTGCTTTTCCTTCTCATCTCCCCTCCGGACACACACCTTCATGGACTCCCGCAGGAGGGCCCCCCAGTGATGGTTCACTACATACCCCCACCTTCTGGAGCATTTTCTGTGTATCTTGTCAGGCTTTAATCACACAATGAACTTTCAAGAGCCCTTCATCCCCGAGTACTCTCTCATTCTGATCCCAAGTCTCTCATATGATTTCTGTGTTGCACATTATTATTATTCCTGCCAGGATTGGCAAGTGGGTATTTCTGCCCTGCCGGTATTACCCCTGGTCCTGGAGGATGAGCTCTTTCCCATTCTTGTATACCAGCTCTCCTCCTGATCATTCCCATTTCTTTCCCTGTAAACAACATACTTATAGACATAATTCCCTCCCCCAAAAAGTATAAATTAGGTCCTAGGAACTGGTCTAATTGTTCAGCTAGGCTGTTGGGGTCCTCAATTAATGACTTCATCTCCTTCTTAAAACCCTTAACACCTCTCTGCTGGTAAGGAGGGGGGAGGGAAGTTCACCTAAGAGGATGCACAGTTATTATTAGTTCTGTTAGTATCAGGGAAGGCAAAATTCTCAACATATCTTCTACCTTGTTCTAATTCTTGCCAGAGCCTAGCGTACACTCTTCTCTAGGGACAGTGTTAATTGCAGTCCCTGTATCCCTTCATGGAGCGACTGGTGCTGCCACCGGTGCAATATTAGGATTATAGGGAGCACAACTTGGCTCCTTCTCCGAAAAAGGAATCTTATCGTTTACACATAAATTTTAATCCTGAATTTTCATCAGACCCGTATTTTGGCCAAAATACTGCTGTTTCTTTAATTGGTTCTTTTCCCCAGACTGATACACAATACTTACCTTTTTTTTTTTTTTTTTTTTTTTTTTTTATCATCTCCTCTAATTTTGGGATTATTTTTCCAATTTCTTATAATTCTTCAGGAAGAACTGTCGGTAGGCACTCCCCAAGGGATATCTCCCTGTCCCCTGTGTTATATATGGAGTGGTAATTCGTGTCAGAAAAATGTTTGATATTAATAAAGAAGGGGGAGATTTGGGAATGTGGCAATGGGGGTCGGAAAGCCTGGAGGTTGGTGATAACATCAGACTCTTAACGATGAGATTATCAGGAATGTAAAGAGTTTAGAGGAAAGGTGAGGAAGGTTTAGAGGAAGGGTGATTGAGGCAACGCCCTGCCATCTGGGGTTGCTTGTTTTCCCCTCTGTTAAGGCACGGAAGTTGCTGGGGGGGTTGCTGGTTAGAACTGTTAATATTTATTGTTTAATGTTATATGATAATAATATGATTAGTGTGATTTCAAGGGTTAACGAAACACGGGAAAAGCAATCACGTTTTGTTGCTTTTGGGAACCTTGTGGTGGGCAGAGCATGTGCAGAAGAAGAGGGAGACAGTCGAAGCCGCTCCTGCAGTCTGGAACAAAAGGTTGCTAATGGTGATGGGGAAACCATGAGCCTTTCACCCACAAGGACCACCACAAAGAGATATTCTTGGACTTTGTATCTGCGACTGGTAAAGGGAGGCGCCCCACACAGTGGCCCTTGCCAATAGTGGCGCTAGTGTTCAACAAGATTTCGAACATAAGAAGCAAGTTAAAAAAAAAAAAAAAAAAAAAAAGAGCTCTCCGTCAGTGACCCGTAATCTTGTGCGCGAAAACCCTAACGAAGAGGATTTGTGAGTATACTGTTCGGTTGGGTGGGATTCAGCTGTGTGACTGTGTGTAAGGGTGTGACTGAGACAGAATTTAGTTCCGAAGCGAGTGCGGAGGTCTTCTAACAGCGGTTCCGATCTCCCGCGAGGGACTCGGCCAGTGAAGGACCGAAGCGATTGGTCTAGGAATTTGTGGGTGGGTTAACCACTTGCAAGACACCTCTACACAAACACAGCCAGGGATTCAGGACCTCTTTAAGGTTTCCAGGGATTCGGAACTTATTTTAAGCTTCCAGGGATTCGGCCAGGGATTCAGAACCTCTTAGAGGATTCCAGGGATTCGGAACCTCTTTAAGGGTTCCAGGGATTCGGAACTTATTTGAAGGTTCCAGGATGGGTCTGGGGGAAAGTGGATTCTCTGACCTGGGAGACTCAGAGAGCCCAGACATTCCACCAGAAAGCCCATTAGGGATAATGTTAAAATATTGGGATGTTTGGGAATCGAGGAAAGGAAAAAATAAAGAGAAAATGGCTCAATTTTGTATGATAAAATGGCCAAAGGAACCTTTAAGGCCACATGTTTTTTGGCCAGTTTTTGGATCCTTTGAGGATTGGGTATGTCAGGCATTAAACCGCTATGTTAACTCTAAGGAGCCTTTTAACCAAGAAGAAAGCGATTATGCGGCTCTATGGGTAGGAGCCTCAAACGCATTTCCCCCAAAACAAATATTTGCATTAAATACAAGAACTGACAGGGGAAAGGAAGAATGGGAACCTCTGGATAATATACCCCCTCCCTATTCATGGCAACCAGAACTGCCACATTTTGAAAGTCGATTGTCCGCGGCCCCTGTTCTCTCTCCCTCTCCTCCTGCACAAAGGACTAGAAGTAAGATAAGGGCCACAGAAAGGGAGGAAAGTGAAACACGAGGCCGGACTGATGATTTAGGAGGCCTTTACCCTTTGAGGGAGGTACCCCTTGGGGGGAACCAGGGGGGAATAGGGTTTGTAGTGGTTCCTTTGAACACGTCAGATGTAAGAAATTTTAAGAAGGAAATGGGAAACCTTTTAGATGACCCTTTAGGAGTTGCCGAAAGATTGGACCAGTTCCTAGTTCCAAACACGTATACCTGGGAAGAAATGCAGTCCATATTAGGAATCCTCTTCACCATAGAAGAAAGAGGAATGATCAGGCAAGCAGGAATGAGACTGTGGGAAAGACAAAATCAGGGAGGTCCTCCAGGGGATGTGAAATGGCCAAATACCAACCCTAACTGGGAGCATCAGGCTGCTCAGGGGAGGCAAAATATGAGGGATCTTAGGACCATAATGATACAAGGGATAAAGGAATCGGTTCCAAGGGGACAAAATATAAATAAAGCTTTTAACGAGTGTCAGTGCAGAGACGAATCTCCAACTGAATGGTTAGACAGGCTGAGAAAAAGCCTTCAGATGTACTTGGGTATAGATCCTGATTCCCCTGCAGGAGGGGCACTGTTGAGAACCCAGTTTGTAGCAAAATCCTGGGAAGACATCCGAAAGAAATTGGAGAAACTTGATGATTGGCATGAAAAGGGATTAGAAGAATTATTGAGGGAAGCACAGAAGGTCTATGTGAGGAGAGATGGGGAAAAACAGAAGGCAAAAGCAAATGTTTTTATGGCAGCAATAAGGGAAAGTCAAAAGCCAAGTGGACAGGAAAGCAGGAAAGGATCAGGAAAAAAACAGGGTGAAAGAGAACCCATGGATAAATGGAAAGGACAACAAGATAGAATCCCTATCTGTTACTATTGTGGCAAAAAGGGTCATCTTCAGAGGAACTGTAGAAAAAAAGAAACAGGATGAAGAAATGTTAAATGTTTAAGGAAGTCTAGGGGTGTCAGGGGCTATATCTTTTGGGGACCCGAACATCGAATGAGCCCTTGATAAAATTATTAATAGGTCCCCAGAGGGAAGAGGTGTATTTTTTGGTAGATACTGGAGCGGAGAAATCAACTCTTAGAAAATTACCAAAAGGGGTTAAGGAAGGGAAGAGGAATACCATGGTAGTAGGAGCAAAAGGTGAGCCCTTTAAGGTTCCTATATTGGAAAATATAGAAATAGAATCAGAAAAGAAACTATGTCTCAATGACCTATTGCTGGTGCCTGAGGCTGAGCACAATCTATTAGGAAGGGACTTAATAATAAGATTAGGGTTGGAAATCAAGAGCCAGGGGGAAGAATTAAAAATTCAGCTATATACCCTAACCCAAGAAGATGAGGGAGAAATAGACCCACAGGTATGGTATCAAGAGGGAGATTCGGGAAAATTAGATATGGAACCCTTGGCAGTAGAAATAGTGTATCCACAACAGCCAATAAGGATTAGGCAATATCCTATCCCATTGGAGGGGAAAAGAGGACTCAAACCAGTTATAGACAGGTTGCTCCAAAAGGGGATGTTGGAACCATGTATGTCCCCACATAATACCCCCATTTTGCCAGTAAAAAAGGCTGATGGATCATATAGGTTGGTTCAGGATCTTAGGGCTGTGAATCAGCGAACCATAACCAAATTTCCAGTGGTGGCTAACCCATATACTTTATTAAACCACCTAACACCTCAGCATAAATGGTATAGTGTAATAGATTTGAAGGATGCTTTCTGGGCCTGCCCATTAAGTGAAGGGTCGCGGAATTACTTCGCCTTTGAATGGGAAGACCCCGAAACAGGAAGGCGACAACAGCTTAGATGCACTGTACTTCCTCAGGGATTTACTGAATCCCCACATTTATTTGGCCAAACCTTAGAAAAATTATTACAACTTTTTGAGGTAAAGGGGGAAGTGAAATTGTTGCAATATGTGGATGACCTATTAATAGCTGGGGAGACTGAAAAAGAGACACGGAGAACCACTATTGAATTACTTAATTTCTTAGGGAAAAAAGGGTTGAAGGTCTCAAAATCTAAATTACAGTTTGTGGAAAAGGAAGTAAGGTACTTAGGACATGGGCTTAGCCAAGGAAAGAAAAAATTGGATCCTGACAGGGTATCTGGGATTTTAGCCCTGTCATCACCCAAAACGAAGAAGGAAGTGAGGCAACTGCTCGGCCTCTTGGGATGTTGTAGACCCTGGATTGAAGGGTTTAGTGAAAAGGCAAAGTTTTTATATGAAAAATTGACTGGAGAAAAAATTAAGTGGAATGAGGAAGATGAGGAAAAGTTGAGGTTGATCAAGAAAACGTTAATAGAAGCTCCAGTGCTGAGCCTCCCAGATTTAGAAAGACCCTTTTATTTATTTGTAAATGTTTCTAACCAAACCGCATATGGAGTACTAACTCAAGAATGGGCAGGAATCAAGAAACCTGTGGGATATTGTTCCAAGCTATTAGACCCTGTGAGTAGGGGGTGGCCAGTGTGCTTACAGGCAATTGTGGCTACTGCCTTACTGATTGAGGAAGCCAGAAAAGTCACTTTTAGGGCACCTCTGAAGATATATACTCCACATAATGTTAGGGGAGTACTCCAGCAAAAGGCTGAAAAATGGTTAACTGACAGTAGGATGCTGAAGTATGAGGCCATCCTGATCAACTCCCCTGATTTAGAACTAAAAGTAACTGCTGCACAGAGCCCTGCACAAGGGGTTCTATATGGGGAACCCCTAACAGAACTACAACATAACTGCGTGGAAGTGATTGAATTGCAAACCAAAATCTGACCCAATCTCGAGGAGACAGAATTAGAAACAGGGGAAAAATTACTTATTGATGGATCATCCAAAGTAGTAGATGGAAAAAGAAGATCAGGATATGCCATTGTAAATGGGGATATGGTCCTAATAGAATCGGGACCACTCAGAGCTGCCTGGTCCGCTCAAGCATGTGAACTTTATGCATTATTACGAGCCCTAGAACTATTGAAAGGAAAAAGTGGCACTATTTGTACAGACTCTAAATATGCTTATGGAATAGTCCACACATTTGGGAAAATTTGGGAAGAAAGGGGACTCATAGGCACACAGGGAAAAGGGCTGATTCACCAAACTTTAGTTACTCAAAGATTGCAGGCATTGAGAGGACCTAGGGAGATTGCTGTGGTACATGTCAGAGGACATCAAAAGGGAACTGGCTTCCACATAAGAGGGAATAACCTAGCGAATAGAGAAGCTAGGGAAGCAGCTCTTAGGAAGCATGGTGTAGTCCTAACCCCACAAGAAACGGATAACGGAAAAGGGACACAAAAGAAAAAGTATACAGAAGCAGAAATAAAAATTATAAAGACCATAGGAGCAGAACTGAAAGAAGGAAAATGGATTCTGCCTGATGGAAGAGAAATACTGCCAAAGGAACAAACTAGGCGTCTACTTTTACGGCTACACCTACAAACCCACTGGGGAACAAAAGCACTGAGTGATCAATTTCTAAAATTTTATGGGTGTGTAGGAATATATGAGATAGCCAAACAAACCATACAAGGATGCTTAACGTGTCAAAAAGTAAATAAGAAGGTGATTAGGCAAGCACCTGCTGGAGGAAGAAGAATTGCATATCGACCATTTGAGAGAATACAGGTGGACTTTACTGAACTACCAAAGAGATGGCTATAAGAATGGTGGAAAAGGGGTGGACACATGCATCACGAGTAAAGGGACCCGTAACAGGAACCTGGAAGGTTGAGTCTACTCCTGGAGATCTGAAAGTTAAGCTTAAAAGAACCTGAAGTATATCAGGGCATAGGTACCCTTTGGATGCTAATTGTATGTATATTAAATCTTGTATTGATTAGAATATTAGCAATCATTGGAAACTCATATAAAGGCCCTAATAGAAGGATTTGGGGACCCCAAAGTCCCATAGGGGGAGTGCCACCTCCAGTAGAGATACCCACAACATATTGAATTACCTGAAAATTTAATAATAGGTGGGAAAATTTACCTAGATGATTGGTTATCTGCTTTGAATCGAGCCCCCACTAACTCGTGGAAAAGTTGAACGCAAATAGAAGAACCATCGTGTGTGTAAGCCTGGACCATTTCCTAAGAAGCATCAGGGAGAGGGCAAACCCGGAGAATAGACCAGTACTGCGGCTCAAGAAGGTTTACCAAGGGCTGCAACCCCTTAGGGTAATAACCACCAGGTAACATGGCCTTTACCGGACCTCTCCTAATTACATGCCATTGGTCTCAGAATTGTAGTGAATGTATTGTTAACACCCAGAGGGGAAGAATGCAGGAACAAACACTATTATGCCTATTAAACCTATGCTATGGAAACCAGAGTATGCTCGAAGTAATGAAAGCAATAAGATAACCAGTTATGAGCCAAAAGAGGTCCCCTATCAATGGTGGATAGAGGTAAGAGTTAATAATGAAGGAGGGTTAATTGGGAAAAGTACAATTATTATACACCTTGCGGAATCGTGAAATTGAAACACGAGCTAAATATGGGATTCCAACCATTGCTAAAAACTTGTTTATAAAACTTACAGAGAATATTGTGAAAGCATTCTTTTATGGTTCAATTGGCATTGGCCAAATTCGAAGCCAAGACACGAATTAATGACATTCAAAAGAAGAGGAGGGATTGTTATATATGGAGTGGTAATTCGTGTCAGAAAAATGGTTGATATTAATAAAGAAGGGGGAGATTTGGGAATGTGGCAATGGGGGTCGGAAAGCCTCGTGGTTGGTGAAAACATCAGACTCTTAACAACGAGGTCATCAGGAATGTAAAGAGTTTAGAGGAAACGAAGAAGGGTGATTGAGGCGACCACCACAAAGAGAATTATAATATGAAGCAGGGATAGGATATCCATATGTATAGGTGTAATCGAGTTTCTTGTAAATATGTAACAGCAATGTCCTATATATATATTTGGAAAATTCGACGGGTGCGTGTACATGTTGGTAGAGCATAGACTCCCCGTGCACCCAGTGCTGTTTACTTGCCTTTTATAAATATTCTTTTATGTTACTAAATTCAGAGTTGAGACTTCATTTATAACAATCTTATCTGAGTAAGGTGGTGGCTCCATGGTCATTTGTTTCAATAGTGCGGTTTCAGTTAACCACTGTACTAGTCCTCTTATACAGGGGATAATGCAGCAACCAATGGCTGTCAAAACTCCTACAACTACGATCAAGGACGTAAATATGCCTACTTTTTCTGCCAATTCACTGGCAAGGTGTCCTGGTTTCAGTTAGCACAGAATTAATTTTCTTCCTAGTAGCTGGTGGAATGCTGTGTTTTGGCTTAGAATGAGAAGAGTGCTGATAACACCCCGATGCTTTAATTGTTGCAGAGCAGTGCTTATACTAAGCCAAGGACATCTCAGCCTTTGCTCTGTCCTGCCAACGGGCAGGCTGGGGGGTGCAGTAAGAGCTGGGAGGGGACAGACCCAGGACAGGTGACCCAAACTAGCCAAAGGGGTATTCCATACCATCTGACGTCATGCTAAACAATATATAGGGGTGGCTAGCCGGGGGGAGGGGGCCGGACTGCTCGGGGTTAGGCTGGGCATCGGTCAGCGGGTGGTGAGCAATTGCATTGTGCATCACTTGTTTGTACATACTATTATTACTTTCGTATTATCACCATTGTATCATCATTATTATTATTGTTATTATTATTTTGTTATTTTTTTTTCCTGTCTTATTAAACTGTCTTTATCTCAACTCACGGGCTTCACTTTCCATTTCTCTCCCCCGTCCCAGAGAGGGAGGG
The DNA here is from genome assembly GCF_009819795.1 of Aythya fuligula. Taxonomy (NCBI): domain Eukaryota; kingdom Metazoa; phylum Chordata; class Aves; order Anseriformes; family Anatidae; genus Aythya; species Aythya fuligula. The sequence continues at coordinate 7,196,913 of NC_045594.1, read as the reverse complement.
GGGAGGGTGAGCGAACGGCTGCGTGGTGTTTAGCTGCCGGTCGGGTTAAACCACGACAGTCTTTTTGGCGCCCAACGTGGGGCCCGAAAGGTTGAGATAACGGCAGATCTGATCAGAGTGTGTTAAACTAAAATTGGTGTAAGGATTAGACCTGCTTAATAGTCACTTGTCATGATGCTGATTGCTTTAATCACAACTCTGCTGCGCCTGTTTTCCAAATTGAGTATTATAGTACATTATTTTCCGTATTTGCTCTCTGTAGTGTTGTTTCTCCTCTCCGGGCCCTGGTTTCAGACCATTATGGTACTAAGTGTTATAGCAATGGCTTATGAGACGATAAGATATCTGGTCATGACTCTAACTTGGTATTTATACTCAGTAACATCGTGGACTCTGTACTTTGGAAACAGCATCTTGGGAACTATTAGCAATTATACCTATTGTTTTTCTCCATTAGAGAGTCAATCTGTGGAGGGGAAAGGGGAGGATATTTTTCCTTACTTGCTTACTCTCCCTTTCTCCTTCACCACCCCTGTATCCTCCTGGGTCACTCTGCCTTCCTCCTTCACCACCCTCTTATCCCCTGAGCTTGTCACAATAGCTCTCCAAGATATTGAATATTTCTGGAATACTCAGAATACCATAGTCTTGTTGTTCTGCCTCATGAATGCACTTCAGATTCTGCTTAAAGTTAAACAACTACTTATGAAGCTCATCCGGAGATCTGCCCGGAGGCAGTATAGTTGTGGGTGGCAGGGAGTATGGGTGGATATGGGCAGGCATCTAGAGCAGTTGGCACCCCCAGTGTGTTGGAAATTCACCCCTGAACAATGGCAAAATCCTCAAAAACTGGCAGAATGCTTGAAAAAAAGGTGTAATGATTCTGGCAGTTCCAAAGTAACACAAATCATTGTAACGTGCTGGGGCCTGGCTCATGCCTATCGAGCTGCCATTGATACTGCTGTCAACTTAGTGACAGACCCTGCGGCCACTCCAAACCCTGTGACAGATCCAACGGCCACTGTGACCCCTACGGTGGATTCTGCAGCCGCTCCAGTCCCAGCTCCTGCAGCCGCTCCAGTCCCAGCTCCTGCAGCCGCTCCAGTCCCAGCTCCTGCAGCCGCTCCAGTCCCAGCTCCTGCAGCTGCTCCAGTCCCAGTTCCTGCAGTCGCTCCAGTTCCAGCTCCGGCCGCTACTCCAGTCCCAGTTCCTGCAACTGCTCCAGTCCCAGCTCCTGAAGCTGCTCCAGCTCCAGCTCCTGAAGCCGCTCCAGCTCCAGCTCCTGCAGCTGCTCCAGTCCCAGTTCCTGCAGTCGCTCCAGTTCCAGCTCCGGCCGCTACTCCAGTCCCAGTTCCTGCAACTGCTCCAGTCCCAGCTCCTGAAGCCGCTCCAGCTCCAGCTCCTGAAGCCGCTCCAGCTCCAGCTCCTACTGCTGCTCCAGTCCCAGCTCCTGCAACTGCTCCAGCTCCAGCTCCAGCTCCTGTAGCCGTGTCAGAGAAACGAGCTGTAGCAGTGCAAGTTGACCCTGCAGAGGGCATTCCAACCCCTGTGGCAGACCCTGTAACAAAGTCAGAGAAACGAGCAGTAGCAGTGCAAGCTGCCCCTGTAGAGAAGGTGAAAATATGGTATAGAAATTCAAGTCGTTTAGAACGCAGAGAGTCTTCTGCCAATCCAGGTAAGGCTTCTGCCAAAACTAAGTATAGAGATGACGAAGATGATGACGACGCTGGGCCGTCAAGGATTCAGGAGGAGGAAGATGAGGATGCCGAAAGAGCAACAGTAACTACCCGAAGCCTAAACGAGCGCGAGCTACGAGATGTAGCGAGATGTAGCTACGAGATGATGGGCGTCGGGACCCAGGGTGCCCTGAGCTGGAGGACCGGGACGGTGGGGATGACAAACTCCCAACTGACCCTGAACGTGTGCGGGATTTGCTACTCCACCTGGATCCCTACAAGTCCATGGGTCCGGATGGGATTCATCCCCGGGTGCTGAAAGAGCTGGCGGATGTCATTGCGGAACCTCTATCAATTATTTTTCAACGATCCTGGGAATTTGGAGAGGTCCCGGTAGACTGGAAGCTGGCAAATGTTGTGCCAATTTTCAAGAAGGGTCAGAAAGAAGACCCTAGCAATTACAGGCCTGTCAGTCTCACGTCAGTGCCTGGTAAAATCATGGAGAAGTTGGTTCTTGGACTCATTGAGGCGCACCTGGGGGACAAAGCAGTTATTGGTCCCAGCCAGCATGGGTTTGTGAAGGGTAGGTCCTGCCTAACTAACCTGATTTCCTTTTATGATAAGATCACCCGTATGGTGGACCAAGGGAAACCAGCTGATGTGATTTTTTTGGACTTCAGCAAGGCTTTTGACACGGTTTCCCATAGGATCCTACTGGACAAAATGTCCACCATAGAGCTAAATAAAAACATCATACGATGGGTGAGCAATTGGCTAACGGGCAGGGCCCAAAGGGTTATGGTAAATGGAGCTGCGTCAGGCTGGCGGGCGGTCACCAGTGGGGTCCCTCAAGGCTCCATTTTAGGGCCGGTACTTTTCAATATTTTTATAAATGATCTGGATGTAGGAATAGAGGGTATTTTGAGCAAGTTTGCTGATGACACCAAACTTGGAGGAGTTGTGGACTCAAGTGAGGGCGTAAAGGCCTTGCAGAGGGATCTGGACAGGTTGGAGAGCTGGGCGATCACCAACCGCATGAAGTTCAATAAGAGCAAGTGCCGGGTCCTGCACCTGGGACGGGGAAACCCTGGCTGCACGTACAGACTGGGCGATGAGACGCTGGAGAGCAGCCTAGAAGAGAGGGATCTGGGGGTCGTGATAGACAGCAAGTTGAATATGAGCCAGCAGTGTGCCCTGGCAGCCAGGAGGGCCAATCGTATCCTGGGGTGCATCAAGCACGGCATCGCTAGTAGGTCAAGGGAGGTGATTGTCCCGCTCTACTCTGCGCTGGTGCGGCCTCACCTCGAGTACTGTGTGCAGTTCTGGGCACCACAGTATAAAAAGGACATGAAACTGTTGGAAAGTGTCCAGAGGAGGGCTACGAAGATGGTGAAAGGCCTTGAGGGGAAGACGTACGAGGAACGGCTGAGGTCACTGGGCCTGTTCAGCCTGGAGAAGAGGAGGCTGAGGGGAGACCTCATCGCAGTCTACAACTTCCTCGTAAGGGGTTGTCAAGAGGCAGGAGACCTTTTCTCCATTAACACTAGTGACAGGACCCGCGGGAACGGGGTTAAGCTGAGGCAGGGGAAATTTAGGCTGGACGTCAGGAGGGGGTTCTTCACAGAGAGGGTGGTTGCACACTGGAACAGGCTCCCCAGGGAAGTGGTCACTGCACCGAGCCTGTCTGAATTTAAGAAGAGATTGGACTGTGCACTTAGGCACATGGTCTGAACTTTTGGGTAGACCTGTGCGGTGTCGAGAGTTGGACTTGATGATCCTTAAGGGTCCCTTCCAACTCAGGATATTCTATGATTCTATGATTCTATGATTCTATGTGCGAAAAGATTTTGGTCGCTGTATAGGTGAGCAGCTTGTCACCTGGCTGCTCCGGTGCTGGGACTCTGGAGCCAATTGTGTGGAATTAGACGGCAGGGAAGCCAAGCGGCTGGGATCCCTTGCTCGAGACGCCGGCATTGACAAAGCAATTGCAGATGGAGCACGACCCACCAGCCTCTGGAGGCGTCTCCTCTCAGCTGTGAGGGAAAGGTATCCCTTCAAGGAAGATATTTTATGTCTACCAGGCAAGTGGACCACTATGGAGAAGGGAATCCAGTACCTGAGGGAATTAGCCGTACGGGAAGTGATTTATGAGGATCCAGACCTCAAACAAACATCCACAGATCCAGATGAAGTCAAGTGTACACGACCCATGTGGCGGAAGTTTGTACGGAGTGCACCATCATCATATGCCAGCTCATTGGCAATAATGGCCTGGAAAGAGGATGAGGAACCCACAGTGGGTGAAGCGGCTAAACAACTCCGGCAGTACGAAGAAAGTCTCTCCTCTTCCTTACAGGCCTGCGTCTCAGCTGTGGAGAAACTTTCTGAAAAGGTTCACCAACTTGAAGAGAATCTATTGTCCTCCCCACCTGAACCAACCAGTGCCCACCGACCAAAGGAGAACACTTGGGAGAAACTTTCTGAAAAGGTTCACCAACTTGAAGAGAGATTATTCTCCTTCGCACTTGTACAAAGCAGTGTCTCAGCTGTCAGGGGTAGGCGTTCACCCACACAAGGAAGACGATATGGTGGGTACTCACCCCGTGCCACCCTGTGGTTTTACTTACGAGACCATGGAGAGGACATGAGAAAGTGGGATGGAAAATCTACCGCGACCCTAGAGGCACGGGTACGTGAGTTGCAAAAGAAAACAATCAGGAAAAAGGGATTCTCCGAAAAGTTTGCTGCTCCAACTTCCAGCAGACAGTCCTTCAAACACAGAAACGAGGAAGATTCTGACCAGGATTAGGGGGGCCCTGCCTCCAGCCAGGGGGAGGAAAGGGACAATCGAGTTTATTGGACTGTGTGGATTCGATGGCCTGGCACATCACACGCACAGAAGTATAAGGCTTTAGTAGACACCGGTGCACAATGTACTATAATGCCATCGAGCTATAAAGGACCAGAGCCCATCTATATTTGTGGAGTGACAGGGGGATCTCAGCAGTTGACTGTATTGGAGGCTGAAGTGAGTCTGACTGGGAATGAGTGGGAAAAGCACCGCATTGTGACTGGTCCGGATGCTCCATGTATCCTTGGCATAGACTATCTTAGAAGAGGATACTGCAAGGACCCAAAAGGGTTCCGGTGGGCTTTTGGTATTGCTGCCTTAGAGACAGAGGGCATTAAACAATTATCTACCTTGCCTGGTCTCTCAGAGGACCCCTCTGTCGTGGGGTTGCTGAGGGTCGAAGAACAGCAAGTGCCAATTGCTACCACAACTGTGCACCGGCGGCAATATCGCACCAACCGAGACTCCCTGATTCCCATCCATAAGCTAATTCGTCAATTGGAGAGCCAAGGAGTGATCAGCAAGACTCATTCACCTTTCAATAGTCCCATATGGCCAGTGCGAAAGTCTAATGGCGAGTGGAGACTAACAGTGGACTATCGCGGCCTGAACGAAGTCACGCCACCACTGAGTGCTGCAGTGCCGGACATGCTGGAACTTCAGTATGAACTTGAATCGAAGGCAGCCAAGTGGTACGCCACAATTGATATCGCTAATGCATTTTTCTCCATCCCTCTAGCAGCAGAGTGCAGGCCACAATTTGCCTTCACTTGGAGGGGAGTCCAATATACTTGGAATAGGCTGCCCCAGGGGTGGAAACACAGCCCTACCATTTGCCATGGGCTGATCCAGTCTGCACTAGAGCAGGGGGAAGCTCCTGAACACCTGCAGTACATCGATGACATTATTGTGTGGGGTGACACAGCAGAGGAAGTTTTCGAGAAAGGGAAGAAAATAGTCCAAATCCTTCTGAAAGCCGGTTTTGCCATAAAACAAAATAAAGTCAAAGGACCTGCACGGGAGATCCAGTTTTTAGGAATAAAATGGCAAGATGGACGTCGTCAAATCCCAATGGATGTGATCAACAAAATAACAGCTATGTCTCCACCAACTAACAAAAAAGAAACACAGACTTTCCTAGGTGTTGTGGGGTTTTGGAGAATGCACATCCCAAATTACAGTCTGATTGTAAACCCACTCTACCAAGTAACTCGTAAGAAGAATGAGTTTGAATGGGGCCCTGAACAACGACAAGCCTTTGAACAAATCAAGCAGGAAATAGTCCATGCAGTAGCCCTTGGGCCAGTTCGAACAGGACCAGATGTAAAGAATGTGCTCTACACTGCAGCCGGGGAGAACGGCCCCACCTGGAGCCTCTGGCAGAAAGAACCTGGGGAAACTCGAGGTCGGCCCCTGGGGTTTTGGAGTCGGGGATACAGAGGATCTGAGGCCCGCTATACTCCAACTGAAAAGGAGATATTGGCAGCATATGAAGGAGTTCGATCTGCTTCGGAGGTGGTCGGTACTGAAGCGCAGCTCCTCCTAGCACCCCGATTACCGGTACTAGGCTGGATGTTCAAGGGAAGGGTCCCCTCTACGCATCATGCAACTGATGCTACATGGAGCAAGTGGGTTGCACTGATTACTCAGCGGGCTCGAATAGGAAACCCCAGTCGCCCAGGAATATTGGAAGTGATCATGGACTGGCCAGAAGGCAAATACTTTGGGATATCATCAGAGGAGGAGGTGGGTCGTGCTGAAGAAGCCCCACTGTACAACCAGTTGCCAGAGAATGAAAAGAAATATGCCCTGTTCACTGATGGGTCCTGTCGTATTGTGGGGAAGCATCGGAGATGGAAGGCTGCTGTATGGAGTCCTACGCGACGAGTTGCAGAAGCTGCTGAGGGAGAAGGTGAATCGAGTCAGTTTGCAGAAGTGAAAGCCATTCAGCTGGCTTTAGACATTGCTGAACGAGAAAAATGGCCAGTTCTCTATCTCTACACCGATTCATGGATGGTAGCAAATGCCCTGTGGGGATGGTTACAGCAATGGAAGCAAAACAACTGGCAGCGTAGGGGTAAACCCATCTGGGCTGCTGCATTGTGGCAAGATATTGCTGCTCGGGTAGAGAACCTGGCTGTGAAAGTACGCCACGTAGATGCTCATGTGCCCAAGAATCGGGCTACTGAAGAACATCAAAACAACCAGCAGGTGGATCAGGCTGCTAAGATTGAAGTAGCTCAGGTGGACCTGGATTGGCAGCATAAAGGTGAATTATTTATAGCCCGGTGGGCCCATGACACCTCAGGCCATCAAGGTAGAGATGCAACATACAGATGGGCTCGTGATCGAGGGGTGGACTTGACCATGGACGCTATAGCACAGGTTATTCATGACTGTGAAACATGTGCTGCAATCAAGCAAGCCAAACGGTCAAAGCCTCTTTGGTATGGAGGACGATGGCTGAAATATAAATATGGAGAGGCCTGGCAGATTGATTACATCACACTCCCTCAAACTCGCAATGGCAAGCGCCACGTACTTACAATGGTGGAAGCAACCACCGGATGGCTGGAAACATATCCTGTGCCTCATGCTACCGCCCGGAACACCATCCTGGGCCTTGAAAAGCAAGTCCTATGGCGACATGGCACCCCAGAAAGAATAGAATCAGACAATGGGACTCACTTCCGAAACAACCTTATAGACACTTGGGCCAAAGAACATGGTATTGAATGGGTGTATCACATCCCCTATCATGCACCAGCCTCCGGGAAAGTTGAACGATACAATGGCCTGTTAAAGACTACCTTGAAAGCAATGGGCGCTGGGACGTTCAAAAACTGGGATACGCATTTGGCAAAGGCCACCTGGTTAGTCAATACTAGGGGATCTACCAACCGAGCTGGACCTGCCCAATCAAACCTGTTACGTACTGTAGATGGGGATAAAGTTCCTGTAGTGCATGTAAAAAATATGCTGGGTAAAACAGTCTGGGCTACTCCTGCCTCAGGAAAAGGCAAACCTATTCGTGGAATTGTTTTCGCTCAGGGACCTGGATATACTTGGTGGGTGATGCAAAAGAACGGAGAGGTCCGGTGTGTACCTCAAGGAGATTTAATACTGGGTGAGAATAGCCCATGAACTGAATTGCACCATGTTAAATAGTATATTATACTGTATGTTATCACTACCATGATTACTATAGGTGACTAATTAGAATGTATGGAAAAGAGTGTAACCTGAGCATGACATAAATGGTATGGAATAAGGGGTGGATAGATGTCCTGGTTTCAGTTAGCACAGAATTAATTTTCTTCCTAGTAGCTGGTGGAATGCTGTGTTTTGGCTTAGAATGAGAAGAGTGCTGATAACACCCCGATGCTTTAATTGTTGCAGAGCAGTGCTTATACTAAGCCAAGGACATCTCAGCCTTTGCTCTGTCCTGCCAACGGGCAGGCTGGGGGGTGCAGTAAGAGCTGGGAGGGGACAGACCCAGGACAGGTGACCCAAACTAGCCAAAGGGGTATTCCATACCATCTGACGTCATGCTAAACAATATATAGGGGTGGCTAGCCGGGGGGAGGGGGCCGGACTGCTCGGGGTTAGGCTGGGCATCGGTCAGCGGGTGGTGAGCAATTGCATTGTGCATCACTTGTTTGTACATACTATTATTACTTTCGTATTATCACCATTGTATCATCATTATTATTATTGTTATTATTATTTTGTTATTTTTTTTTCCTGTCTTATTAAACTGTCTTTATCTCAACTCACGGGCTTCACTTTCCATTTCTCTCCCCCGTCCCAGAGAGGGAGGGGGGAGGGTGAGCGAACGGCTGCGTGGTGTTTAGCTGCCGGTCGGGTTAAACCACGACACAAGGGTGGTAAGCCCTTGCAATGCTCTAGTTACTGAGCCATCTGGGACAGTATTGTTGGGTATAAGAGTACAACAATGGTTGCTCAGTATCACACACACACACCTCCTTCCTCCACGAGCATCATATCTAATGATGTTCTGTTTTCCCAAGCCATTTTGCTGGTGGCATCTAGTTGTTCAGCGATTCCTCTCATCTCATCCCTGGTATAACTGATGAATCTCTGACGATTATAATAGATATAATTAATCCAATCCACATTTTTATTGATTGTTACCCACCAGAACAGTGACTCAAACCCTGCAGCAATTTGATTTCTGGCTTTATGTTCATCCGGAACTCCTCTAGGCACCCCAATGGAATCTATGTATACTCTATCATCAAATGATATTCCTAAGCCTCTTTTACTTCTTCTGGGTATTTGTGATGCTTCTCTTTCAAATGCCAGGGTGAAGGGTATAGCTAATTGAACAAGTGCACAAGTACCTCCCCAATTAGATGGTAGGGTGGACCGTAAGATCTTCCCTCCGCCGTACCACCAGAGATCTGCCCTGGGGATCTCTAGTCTTGAGCAGTTTCCCATCAAGTCCTTGGTAGCACAAGGCAAATTCTCCCAGATGCCAGGTAGCACTCACACCCTGCCGTGAGAGGCAAGCTGTATGGTGTCGTGGTTTAACCCAGCCGGCAGCTAAACACCACGCAGCCGTTCGCTCACCCTCCCCCCTCCCTCTCTGGGACAGGGGAGAGAAATGGAAAGTGAAGCCCGTGAATTGAGATAAAGACAGTTTACTAAGACAAAATAATAATAATAATAATAATAATAATAATAATACAATGGTGATAAAAGTACTACTACTAATAATGTGTACAAACAAGTGATGCACAATGCAATTGCTCACCACCCGCTGACCGACGCCCAGCCTAACCCCGAGCAGTCCGGCCCCCTCTCCCCGGCTAGCCACCCCTATATATTGTTTAGCATGACGTCAGATGGTATGGAATACCTCTTTGGCTAGTTTGGGTCACCTGTCCTGGGTCTGTCCCCTCCCAGCTCTTACTGCACCCCCAGCCTGCCTGTTGGCAGGACAGAGCAAAAGGCTGAGATGTCCTTGGCTTGGTATAAGCACTGCTCTGCAACAATTAAAACACCTTCAGGACCTCCTCCAGGAGGCCTCAGGAGGCCCCCAGTGACTGTTCACTACATCCTCCAACCCTCCTGGAGCTTTTGCTGTGCATCTTGACAGGCTTTAATCACAAAATGAACTTTCAAGAGCCCTTGGGATACTGGGTCCTCAGGAATCATCCCCGAGTACTTTCTCATTCTGACCCCAAGTCTCTCATATGATTTCTGTGTTGCACACTATTATTATTCCAGCCAGGATTGGCAAGTGGGTATTTCTCCTCTGCCAGTATTACCCCTGGTCCTGGAGGATGAGCTCTTTCCCAGTCTTGTATAGCAGCTCTCCTCCTGATCATTCCCATTTCTTTCCCTGTAAACAACATACTTACAGACATAATTCCCTCCCCCAAGAGTATAAGTCAGGTCCTAGGAACTGGTCTAATTGTTCAGCTAGCCTGATGGGGTCCTCCCAACACAGTTAGTGTTAGTTCTGTTAGTATCAGGGAAGGCAAAATTCTCCATATCTCTTCTACCTTGTTCTAATTCTTGCCAGAGCCTAGAGTATGCTCCTTCTTTTAGGGACAGTGTTAATTGCAGTCCCTGTCTCCCTTCCTGGAGTGACTGCTGCTGCCACAGGTACAATATTAGGATTATAGGGAGCATAACTTGGCTCCTTCTCTGAAAAAGGTATCTTATCGTTTACACATAAATTTAAAGTGTGAATTTTCATCAGACCCGTATTTTGGCCAAAATACTGCTGTTTCCTTAATTGGTTCTTTTGTCCAGGCTGATACAAAATATTTAACCTTTTTAAAATTATTTTTATTTTCCTTTTATCATCTCCTCTAATTTGGGGATTATGTTTCCAATTGCTTATCATTCTTCAGGAAGAACTATTAGTAGGCACTCCCCCAGGGATATCTCCCTGTCCCCTGGAATTCATATTTCCCATTTTTCCTAGCCCTTATCAGTATGTTGCTACAGAAATTTCCCTTCTGCAGTGTACCACACACTAATGTTCTGATTCTGGAAAATGGGGGTGTACTGCCAAGCACTTCCCCGTGCAAGGGTTACCGCACACCAAATTTCCCTGGTGTAGTGCCAGCACTTCCCTGTGCGAGGGCTTACCATACACCAAATTTCCCAAGACTCTTCACACAGAGTCTCACCCGACCCCCAAGGCAATACTTAATATTTCTTACCTTGGTCTGTGCACAGAGTTGCCAGATCAATTCTTAAAAATCCGGAGTGCCTACCTTCTTCCTTTCCCCACTACTTCACGGATCCTGCCTCTTTAACCAGTCTCGGGCCCTCTGTCAGCTTTCCGCAGAACCGCCACCCTCGATGCACAGGACCGCTGAAATCAGCGGGGCATGCCTTCCTGCGGCGGCGGCGGTGGGGCTCCCCAGTAGGTGACTGGATCCCGGACGAGCCCCCAAATTGTGTATGAGAAACGCTCTGTAGCCAATAACTTAGGCTCAGGCGAGGATCTCAGTGAAGTAGTAATATATTCGCAATTGCAATGGCGGGCGCCCCACAAGCAGGAGAGAGCGCATCTACTAGTTCCAAAACACAGTTTATATACTTTTTGAGGACAGGACCCTCCCCTGTTTCCCCACTGAGTGGGTAATCCAGGTTCACAATCTATCTGATGCTTCACAAACAATGCATGGCCTTCAGTAGCCGGCCTGTTAAATTTTAATTTCCATTTGCCATTTTTACTGTTTGAAATGGTAATGTTTCTTCACTTATCTGACTTGACTTAACACCATGATTTTCACCTAATTGTCCTAAGGAGTCTGGTTGTCTGCATTTTACAAGGTCGCCTGCTAAGCTTTCTTATCACTGTAAGCATATCTCAGTACCACATTCCTTCCCTCTAAATAATGTAACTCTGCAAAAACAACATTTCTATTCCCACACCAGCGAGAGGCAGTTGTGTGCACAGGTCTGCTTCTCTCAGCTCGAGCTTCTTTCCAGCTCTTGTGCGCCTATTTCCAGCGACTTTCTATATGAGCTTCTCTGAGCAGTTAGCTGAGTTTGGCCGAACCTATCTTCATGAGGCAATCAAAGTGCCTGTTCCTGTCCTGGTCTCCGTTCTGCCAGCCTATTCCTCTTCACTCCTTTTTCCCGCTTCTTTATTGATCATAACTTCATCACATCGTGTTGCCTTCCTTTTTTTTTTCCTTCTTCTTTCTTGAGGGCAGGCTTCCCTCTTATACCCTTCTCTCCACAGCAGTTCTTTTCAAAACAACTTTTCATTGGTCAAACAACTTTGCATATAACAACAGCAAACACCCAGAAACTTCCATGCCTTAACAGCTGGAGAACAAGAGACCAGCTGGAGAACAAGCAACCCAAGACTGCATGGAGTCTCTTGAATCACCCTTCTTTGTTCCCTCTAAACTCTTTTACATTCCTGATGGCCTCATCATTAAGAGTCTGATGTTATCTCAACCACAGGGCTTTCCAACCCCCATGGCCACACTCCCAAATCTCCCCCTTCTTTATTAATATCAACCATTTTCTCGACACGAATTACCACTCCATATATAACACTAGGGTCTTCTTGCCCTTCTTGAAAATTGGTACAACATTTGCCAGCTTCCAGTCTACTGGGACCTCTCCAGATTCCCAAGACTGTTGAAAAATAATTGAGAGGTCCCGCGATGACGTCAGGCAGCTCTTTAAGCACCCTGGCATGAATCCCATCTGGACCCATGGACTTGTATGGATCCAGGTGGAGCAGCAAATCCCGCACATGTTCAGGATCGCTTGTGAGTTTATTATTCCCACCATCACGGTCCTCCAGCTCAGGGCACCCTGGGTCCTGAAGCCCATCATCAGTGTTGAAGACAGAGGCGAAGAAGGCATTAAACGTCTCTGCTTTGCCTATGTCCTTGTCTGTGAAGAGACCTTCCCTATCAAGTAGCAGACCTATGTTTTCTTTGGTTCTCCTTTTTCTGTTCACATATCTATAAAAAACTTTTTTATTGTATCCCACAGACGTGGCCAGCTTCAACTCTAGTTGGGCCCATATTAAATAGGTATGATGGCCCATATTAAAAGGTATGAGACCACATTAAAGTAGCTGAAAACAGTATGGAAGAAATGTAGAAGACTTAAGCCTAAATGGAATGTCAGATTACTGGAAACTATCAGAAGAAAAAAGGGAAATGAGAAATGTGCTGCCATGTCCTATGGGTAAGGGTCAGCAAATCAGTCTGCCCATAAACAACCAGCAGCTCTCTCTGCTTTACACAGGTTAAGATAATTTATTATTAAAAGTCTTAGCTTTATATAAGTTGATACAGTTCTATAAAAGCAAGAAGCAGATGAAAGAAGACTCTACTCTAAGACAATGGTTTTAGTGCCAGATTCACACTGACACTTTCATCTGCAGGTGCTCTCAGATGTCCTTTGGGAATTAGTTTCCAAACTTGGTTTGGATTTCTTCCTTCACAGTCTGTCACCTTCATAGTGAACTTCAAGGTAATGTTTAGAGCTCAGAGCTCTTGTTTTTACTCTCATGTACTAAGTATATGGTCAGAGATTTTGTAATGCTGTCCTATCTGAATTCTCTATGTTGTGTTTTTGTTGCTCTTGCTTTCTCCACTGGCTGCATTATGCACTTTAATTTTTAAGCAACATTTTCTATTCATTGTTGGGAGAACCTAATTTCTCTGGGGAGGGTTGCACGCACATGTCTGAGGGGTGACATTATGTAGAACATGAAAAAAAAATTCCCCCAGTAAAGACAAAGCAGCTCCGTAGCTGCTTTCCTGCACCATCCTGTGACTCAGCCCTGGGACATCATGTGTCCAGTTCCTCTCTGAAGGTGGCTGAAGAGATGCATTTTAACTTCTTAAGTGAAACTGTCTAGGAGGTCCCACTTGGCCATTGGTCATGACTCAGATGGTAAACAGCAGTTCCTTCAGCCCTAGTGATACAGGCCATTACAGTTTTGTGTCCATCCTCTAATTACCACATTTTTTTTGTTTTACAAGGATCTTCCAGAGCCAATTGAAGAAACTGAGATTTTAAAACCCTGGTCAAGTGGCAATCCAGGTATTAAAAGACAGTAGAGAGATGCCATGAGGGCATTTCAATTACCAGGAAGGTTCACCTACCATGTGGGGTTCACCTGTGAAAACATGAATGCAAGACTTTATTAGCAACAACATAATGAAGATTAGGACAGAAGCATTCACTGCTGAGAACACACCCTGGAACAAAGTGTTTACTGGAGTCATGGAGATGTACTTGGGAACTGCATGTTTTAAACTTGAGAATAGAAAGCAAAGTATTGCTATGAGAGCTGTAAAAATTGAGCGAACAAAGCATTTCACATCTATTAGCAGAACCACCTTCTTTTCTTAGCTTTAAGTGGGAGAATAGGAAGTAACTAATAACTCTAATCACCCGAGGAAGCATGTGCATCAGAAATAAAAACTACATGAGCTAGGGAAGTTCTCCACCTTTTTTAAATCTCTCTTGAAAGCAAACACAATTACTTATGCATGGGCATGATGAGTTGTCTTTGTTGTGTGGTATACCTCTTTGTTTTCTTCTGCAAAGGCTCCGAATCCAGATTACCTCAAGCAGACTTCTTCTCTTTAACCATGCCTGAAGGGTGAAAAAAGGCCCACCCTCGTCAGGAGAAAGCCTATGCCAAGGCTGGATGTGGGGCAGCTACATCAGGACCTTTCCTGCTGGTTATGAGTGGTCCTGCTCTGGGAGAAGTCAGAAAGAACGATCCAGCATCTGAGTCAGGATAGGACAGGATGGTTCCAGCACACTGGTAGGGAGGAATATTCAGTTTGCTATCAACAGCAGCCTTTTCTCTTTGTAAAGCATGTTTAGAGTTGAAGCTTTTGCTAGCGATGTCCTGTTTCTTCTGTTTTCTACTTTATCAGTAAAAATTGTATCTAGCACGACTGAAGTAAAATGTGTTTGTTTTAATTTGGCTACTAAGCCCTTGACATACTCTTGACTTTGATTTCCTAATGAAAAATGCACGTGTAACTCACAGTAATCATGTATCTTGGGTATTGACATAAGCCATCCAGCCCATGGGAACTGGGGATGACAGCAGGAGTTCCCATACAGTTGCTGTAACTAAAAATTACAACATGAATAATTTAAGAAACAGGCGTAAACTCACCCATTAAAGAAAGCAGCTCCCCACAGCCTCCTTTAAGGTACCTGTAGAGAGCAATAAGGTCTCCCCTGAGCCTCCTCTCCTCCAGACTAGACAACCCCAATTCCCTCAGCCACTCCTCATAGGACTTGAGTTCCAGGCCCTTCACCAGCTTCACGGCCCTTCTCTGGACTTGCTCAAGCACCTCGATGTCCTTCTTGTAATTAGGGGTCCAAAGCTGAACACAGTACTTGAGGTGTGGCCTCACCAGAGCAGAATACAGGGGGACAATCACCTCCCTGGTCCTGCTGGTTACACTATTCCTGATACAAGCCAGGATGCCGTTGGCCTTCTTGGCCACCTGGGCACACTGCCGGCTCATGTTCAGGCAAGCATTGCTCAGCACCCCCAGATCCTTTTCATCCACACAGCTTTCCAGCCACTCTGCTCCAAGCCTGTAGTGTTGCATGGGGTTGTTGTGGCCAAAGTGCAGGACCCGGGCACTTAGCCATGTTGAACCTCATCCCATTGGCCTCTGCCCATCTATCCAACCTGTCCAGGTCCCTCTGTAGGGCCTTCCTACCCTCCGGCAGATCACCACTTTCCCCCAACCTGGTGTCATCTGCAAACTTACTGAGGATGCACTTATTTCCCTCATCCAAGTCATCAATAAAGATATTAAAGAGGATGGGCCCCAACACCGACCCATGGGGAACACCACTGGTCACCGGTCACCAGATGAATCTTTAAAAGAGCAAACCTTTGTAAAAGAAGCAGGTCTTGTAAAATAAATCTGCTAAAGCCATGTATTCTTTTGTGTTAGCAACTGTCTTCCATTTACTAGAACGTTTTTCTCTGGAATGGCTGTGGTTTTCAGTTCTAGGCATGTGGAAAGTTTCTTGACCAAACTTTCTAGATTTAAAACATGTCTGCAGTGATGCCTGCACTAGGTTTGGCACTCCTGGATGTCAGACAGGTATTTGGAAATCTGGCTGTTTGTCTTGGGGATTCCAGCACTCACTTCCACTTCCAGAATGCGAGAATGTTTTTCCAGGGAAATTGGTTACTTTAAATCATCTGCTCTTTCCTAATACATGGGTAACATTTGTAGAGGGACTGTTCCTCAAGGAGAACACATAAAACAGCAGAGGGGAGGTGAAAGCTTTTCTGTGGGGGCTTTGTTCCAAGCCCATGGCATTCACATCTGTTTTCTCTCACTTTGCTTCACTGCTCCTTAGGAAACACTTCTGTTCTGGCAGCTCCTGTAATATGAGCTCTGAATCAGTCGTGCAGCTTGTAAACTGGCACATCTTATGCCTTTGGATATGCTGGAGAGCATGCTGGGAACATTAGTTAAGGCATTCATGTGAGAAACACTCTGTTGCCAATAACATAGGCTCAGGTGAGGATCTTAGTGAAGTAGCATTTTTATTTGCGATTGCAATGGCGGGCTTCCCACACAAGGTTCTGGTAGCAGGGGGCCTGCAGTGGTAGCCCCTGTGAGAAGAACCCAGCAGCTACCCCGTGGCAGATAAGGGCCAGTTTCAGCCGGCTCCAAAAGGGCCCACTGCTGCCCAGAGCCAAGCCATGAGCAACACAGTCCGTGTCTCTGTGAGAGCACATCCAAAAAAAACCAAAAAAACGAGGAAAAAAACAAAACCAAAGAAACGCACAACCAACCAACTTCTGCTCAACAGCAGCTGGGAGAGTGAGGAGTGAGGAGGCGCTCCAGGTGCTGGAGGCGAAATCCCCCTGTGGCCTGTGGAGAGGCCCCTTGTGGAGCAGGCTGTCTGTTCGTGTCCACCACCCCACAGTCCATGGCGTACCACGGCAGAGCAGATCTCCATGCTGCAGCCCGTGGAGAGGACTCTGCTCTGCCAGTATTACCCCTGGTCCTCGAGGATGAGCTCTTTCCCAGTCTTGTATAGCAGCTCTCCTCCTGATCATTCCCATTTCTTTCCCTGTAAACAACATACTTATAGACATAACTCCCCCCCAAAGACTATCAGTTGTGTCCTAGGAACTGGTCTAATTGTTTGTCCTGGTTTCAGTTAGAACAGAGTTGATTTTCTTCCTAGTAGCTGGTGGAATGCTGTGTTTTGGCTTAGGATGAGAAGAGTGCTGATAACACCCCGATGTTTTAATTGTTGCAGAGCAGTGCTTATACTAAGCCAAAGACATCTCAGCTTCTTGCTCTGTCCTGCCAACAGGCAGGCTGGGGGTGCAGTAAGAGCTGGGAGGGGACAGACCCAGGACAGGTGACCCAAACTAGCCAAAGGGGTATTCCATACCATCTGACGTCATGCTCGGGGTTAGGCTGGGCATCGGTCAGCGGGTGGTGAGCAATTGCATTGTGCATCACTTGTTTGTACATATTATTAGTAGTAGTACTATTATCATCATTGTATTATTATTATTATTGTTGTTGTTGTTGTTATTATTATTATTATTATTATTATTATTATTATTATTATTATTATTATTATTTTCCTGTCTTATTAAACTGTCTTTATCTCAACTCACGGGCTTCGCTTTCCATTTCTCTCCCCCATCCCAGAGAGGGAGGGGGGAGGGTGAGCGAACGGCTGTGTGGTGTTTAGCTGCCGGCCGGGTTAAACCACGACAGTCTTTTTGGTGCCCAACGTGGGGCTCGAAAGGTTGAGATAACAGCAGATCTGACCAGAGTGTGTTAAACTGAAATTGGTATAAGTATTAGACCTGCTTAATAGTCACTTGTCATAATGCTGATTGCTTTAATATCAACTCTGCTGCGTCTGTTTTCCAAATTGAGTATTATAGCACATTATTTTCCGTATGTGCTCTCTGTCATGTTGTTTATCCTCTCCGGGCCCTGGTTTCAGACCATTATGGTACTGTGTGTTGTAACAGTGGCTTATGAGATGATGAAATATCTGGCCATGACTCTGACTTGATATTTGTTCTCAGTAACATCGTCGACTCTATACTTTGGAAACCATATTGTTATAAATGGCTCAGGATTCAAATTAGGATTAAATAAAAAAATAGGATTTATTGAAAGAATATAAAGGAATAGAGGTAAGCAAACAGCGCTGGGTGCACCGGGAGTCTCCGCTCCACCAGGACGCACACCAGTTACATCAAGCAGCTGATTTTTATGCTCCCAGACTAATACATATTCATTACTACTTCTAAAAAAAATAGATTATTAAAATTAGCTTCCGGGGTGCAGTCCCTCCTACTGGAGCATGCGCAGTCTCCTCTGGGGTCTCTTCTGGGGGTCTCTAGGGGTCTTTCATGCTGAAGGCTCGTAGTCTTCCTCTCCCCCTTTGTACTTACTGGGCACCATGCCAAGTTTATAGAACATCCTCTTCAAGTCTTGTCTCCCAGCCGTCCTTCAGCTTCTTTCTCCTTCCTCTTTATCTCTCGCCCCCCCCTAACCAGATACCAAAGATCCAAATAGTATCCCATAACAGTCACTAGTTGTTATCAGTTGTTCTGAAACTCCCAGACACACGAGTAATTAAAACATTCTTCCCCAGCCATTCACAGACACATCTATAGCAGTGTTAGAAATAGAAGTCCGGAATAACAAAAGCAAACAGGTTCATAAATTTAAGAAGTGATAAATTGACTAGAATGAGGGGGAGACTGGGACACACTGCATCTGTGGTTCAAGAATTAAATTGCCAGTGCAGGGCCCAGAGGCAGACAGGATTCAAACAGAATTGTTCTTTATGGACACGAATTGTTAAAACATTCCTCACAATATCTCAGAAACTATTAGCAATTACACCTGTTGCCTTTTTTCATCAGGGAGTCAATCTGTGGAGGGGAAAGGGGAAGATATTTTTTCTTACTCGATCACTCTCCCTTCCTCCTTCACCACCCTCTTATCCTCCGAGCTTGTTACAATAGCTCTCCAAGATATTGAATATCCTTGGGATACTCAGACCAGCATAGTCTTGTTGTTCTGCCTCCTGAATGCACTTCAGGTTCTGCTTAAAGTTAAACAACTACTTAGGAAGCTCATCTGGAGATCTGCCGGGAGGCACTATAGTTGTGGGTGCCAGGGAGTATGGGAGGATATGGGCAGGCATCTAGAGCAGTTGGCACCCCCAGTGTTTTGGAAATTCACCCCTGAACAACTGCAAAATCCTCAAAAACTGGCAGAATGCTTGAAAAAAAGTGTCATGATTCTGGCAGTTCCAAAGTAACACAAATCATTGTAACATGCTGGGGCCTGGCTCATGCCTATCGAGCTGCCATTGATACTGCTATCAACTTAGTGACAGACCCTGTGGCCACTCCAAGCCCTGTGACAGATCCAACGGCCACTGTGACCCCTACGGTGGACTCTGCAGCCGCTCCAGTCCCAGCTCCTGCAGCCACTCCAGTTCCAGCTCCTGCAGCCTCTCCTGTTCCAGCTCCTGCAGCCGCTCCAGTTCCAGCTCCTGCAGCCGCTCCAGCTCCGGTTCCTGCAGCCGCTCCAGCTCCTGTGGCTGGGTCAGAGAAAAGAGCTGTACCAGTGCAAGTTGACCCTGACGATGGTATTCCAACCCCTGTGGCAGACCCTGTAACAAGGTCAGAGAAACGAGCTGTAGCAGTGCAAGTTGACCCTGCAGAGGGTATTCCAACCCCTGTGGCAGACCCTGTAACGGGGTCAGAGAAACGAGCTGTAGCAGTGCAAGCTGCCCCTGTAGAGAAGGTGAAAAAATGGTATAGAGATTCAGGTCATTTAGGATGCAGAGAGTCTTCTGCCAAATCTAGGTATAGAGATAACGACGACGCTGGGCCATCAAGGATTCAGGAGGAGGAAGATGAGGATGCCGAAGATGTGCGAAAAGATTTTGGTCGTTGTATAGGTGAGCAGCTTGTCACCTGGGTTCTCCGGTGCTGGGACACTGGAGCCAATTGTGTGGAATTACATGGCAGGGAAGCCAGGCAGCTGGGATCCCTTGCTAGAGACGCTGGCATTGACAAAGCAATTGCAGATGGAGCACAATCTCACAGCCTCTGGAGGCGTCTCCTCTCAGCTGTGAGGGAAAGGTATCCCTTCAAGGAAGAACTTGTATGTCTACCAGGCAAGTGGACCACTATGGAGAAGGGAATCCAGTACCTGAGGGAATTAGCCGTACGAGAGGTGATTTATGAAGACCTAGACAACGGACAAACATCCACAGATCCAGATGAAGTCAGGTGTACACGACCCATGTGGCGGAAGTTTGTACGGAGTGCACCATCATCATATGCCAGCTCATTGGCAATAATGGCCTGGAAAGAGGATGAGGAACCCACAGTGGATGAAGTGGCTAAACAACTCCGGCAGTACGAAGAAAGTCTCTCCTCTTCCTTACAGGCCTGCGTCTCAGCTGTGGAGAAACTCTCTGAAAAGGTTCACCAACTTGAAGAGAATCTATCATCCTCCCCACCTGAACCAACCAGTGTCCACCGACCAAAAGAGAACACTGTGGAGAAACTTTCTGAAAAGGTTCACCAACTTGAAGAGATTATTCTCCTCCGCACCTGTACAAAGCAGTGTCTCAGCTATCAGGGGTATGATAGTTGCAGCTTCTGCAACTCGTCGTGTAGGACTCCATACAGCAGCCTTCCATCTCCGATGCTTCCCCACAATACGACAGGACCCATCAGTGAACAGGGCATATTTCTTTTCATTCTCTGGTAACTGGTTGTACAGCGGGGCTTCTTCAGCATGAACCACCTCCTCCTCGGATGATATCCCAAAGTATTTGCCTTCTGGACAGTCCATAATCACTTCCAATATTCCTGGGCGGCTGGGGTTTCCTATTCGAGCCCGCTGAGTAATCAGTGCAACCCACTTGCTCCACGTAGCATCAGTTGCATGATGCGTAGAAGAGACCCTTCCCTTGAACATCCAGCCTAGTACTGGCAATCGGGGTGCTAGGAGGAGCTGCGCTTCAGTACCGACCACCTCCGAAGCAGATCGAACTCCTTCATATGCTGCCAATATCTCCTTTTCAGTTGGAGTATAGCGGGCCTCAGATCCTCTGTATCCCCGACTCCAAAACCCCAGGGGCCGACCTCGAGTTTCCCCAGGTTCTTTCTGCCAGAGGCTCCAGGTGGGGCCGTTCTCCCCGGCTGCAGTGTAGAGCACATTCTTTACATCTGGTCCTGTTCGAACTGGCCCAAGGGCTACTGCATGGACTATTTCCTGCTTGATTTGTTCAAAGGCTTGTCGTTGTTCAGGGCCCCATTCAAACTCATTCTTCTTACGGGTTACTTGGTAGAGCGGGTTTACAATCAGACTGTAATTTGGGATGTGCATTCTCCAAAACCCCCCATTGTAAGTACGGAAAATAATGTACTGTAATACTCAATTTGGAAAACAGGCGCAGCAGAGTTGAGATTAAAGCGATCAGCATTATGACAAGTGACTATTAAGCAGGTCTAATACTTATACCAATTTCAGTTTAACACACTCTGGTCAGATCTGCCGTTATCTCAACCTTTCGTGCCCCACGTTGGGCGCCAAAAAGACTGTCGTGGTTTAACCCGGCTGGCAGCTAAATACCACGCAGCCGTTCGCTCACCCTCCCCCCTCCCTCTCTGGGACGGGGGAGAGAAATGGAAAGTGAAGCCCGTGAGTTGAGATAAAGACAGTTTAATAAGACAGGAAAATAATAATAACAAAATAATAATAACAATAATAACAATAATGTTACAATGGTGATAATAGGAAAGTAATAATAATATGTACAAACAAGTGATGCACAATGCAATTGCTCACCACCCGCTGACCGATGCCCAGCTTAACCCCGAGCAGTCCGGCCCCCCCCCCCCCCCCGGCTAGCCACCCCTATATATTGTTTAGCATGACGTCAGATGGTATGGAATACCCCTTTGGCTAGTTTGGGTCACCTGTCCTGGGTCTGTCCCCTCCCAGCTCTTACTGCACCCCCAGCCTGCCTGTTGGCAGGACAGAGCAAAAGGCTGAGATGTCCTTGGCTTGGTATAAGCACTGCTCTGCAACAATTAAAACATCAGGGTGTTATCAGCACTCTTCTCATCCTAAGCCAAAACACAGCATTCCACCAGCTACTAGGAAGAAAATTAATTCTGTTCTAACTGAAACCAGGACAACGACCCATGTGGCGGAAGTTTGTACGGAGTGCACCATCATCATATGCCAGCTCATTGGCAATAATGGCCTGGAAAGAGGATGAGGAACCCACAGTGGATGAAGTGGCTAAACAACTCCGGCAGTACGAAGAAAGTCTCTCCTCTTCCTTACAGGCCTGCGTCTCAGCTGTGGAGAAACTCTCTGAAAAGGTTCACCAACTTGAAGAGAATCTATCATCCTCCCCACCTGAACCAACCAGTGTCCACCGACCAAAAGAGAACACTGTGAAGAAACTTTCTGAAAAGGTTCACCAACTTGAAGAGAGATTATTCTCCTCCGCACCTGTACAAAGCAGTGTCTCAGCTATCAGGGGTAGGCGTTCATCCACACAAGGAAGACGATATGGTGGGTACTCACCCCGTGCCACCCTGTGCTTTTACTTACGAGACCATGGAGAGGACATGAGAAAATGGGATGGAAAATCTACCGCGACCCTAGAGGCACAGGTACGTGAGTTGCAAAAGAAAACAATCAGGAAAAAGGGGTTCTCTGAAAAGTTTGCTGCTCCAACTTCCAGCAGGCAGTCCTTCAAACACAGAAACGAAGAAGATTCTGACCAGGATTAGGGGGGCCCTGCCTCCAGCCAGGGGGAGGAAAGGGACAATCGAGTTTATTGGACTGTGTGGATTCGATGGCCTGGCACGTCAGACGCACAGAAGTATAAGGCTTTAGTAGACACCGGTGCACAATGTACTATAATGCCATTGAGCTATAAAGGACCAGAGCCCATCTGTATTTGTGGAGTGACAGGGGGATCCCAGCAGTTAACTGTATTGGAGGCTGAAGTGAGTCTGACTGGGAATGAGTGGGAAAAGCACCGCATTGTGACTGGCCCGGATGCTCCATGTATCCTTGGCATAGACTATCTTAGAAGAGGATATTGCAAGGACCCAAAAGGGTTCCGGTGGGCTTTTGGTATAGCTGCCTTAAAGACAGAGGGCATTAAACAATTATCTACCTTGCCTGGTCTCTCAGAGGACCCCTCTGTTGTGGGGTTGCTGAGGGTCAAAGAACAGCAAGTGCCAATCACTACCACAACTGTGCACCGGCGGCAATATCGCACTAACCGAGACTCCCTGATTCCCATCCATAAGCTAATTCGTCAATTGGAGAGCCAAGGAGTGATCAGCAAGACTCATTCACCTTTCAATAGTCCCATATGGCCAGTGTGAAAGTCTAATGGCGAGTGGAGACTAACAGTGGACTATCGTGGCCTGAACAAAGTCACGCCACCACTGAGTGCTGCAGTGACGGACATGCTGGAACTTCAGTACAAACTTGAATCAAAGGCAGCCAAGTGGTACGCCACTATTGATATCGCTAATGCATTTTTCTCCATCCCTCTAGCAGCAGAATGCAGGCCACAATTTGCCTTCACTTGGAGGGGAGTCCAATATACTTGGAATCGGCTGCTCCAGGGGTGGAAACACAGCCCTACCATTTGCCATGGGTTGATCCAGTCTGCGCTAGAGCAGGGGGAAGCTCCTGAACACCTGCAGTACATCGATGACATTATTGTGTGGGGTGACACAGCAGAGGAAGTTTTTGAGAAAGGGAAGAAAATAGTCCAAATCCTTCTGAAAGCCGGTTTTGCCATAAAACAAAATAAAGTCAAAGGACCTGCACGAGAGATCCAATTTTTAGGAATAAAATGGCAAGATGGACGTCGTCAAATCCCAATGGATGTGATCAACAAAATAACAGCTATGTCTCCACCAACTAGCAAAAAAGAAACACAGACCTTCCTAGGTGTTGTGGGGTTTTGGAGAATGCACATCCCAAATTACAGTCTGATTGTAAACCCGCTCTACCAAGTAACCCGTAAGAAGAATGAGTTTGAATGGGGCCCTGAACAACGACAAGCCTTTGAACAAATCAAGCAGGAAATAGTCCATGCAGTAGCCCTTGGGCCAGTTCGAACAGGACCAGATGTAAAGAATGTGCTCTACACTGCAGCCGGGGAGAACGGCCCCACCTGGAGCCTCTGGCAGAAAGAACCTGGGGAAACTCGAGGTCGGCCCCTGGGGTTTTGGAGTTGGGGATACAGAGGATCCGAGGCCCGCTATACTCCAACTGAAAAGGAGATATTGGCAGCATATGAAGGAGTTCGATCTGCTTCGGAGGTGGTCGGTACTGAAGCGCAGCTCCTCCTAGCACCCCAATTGCCGGTACGAGGCTGGACATTCAAAGGAAGGGTCTCCTCTACACATCATGCAACTGATGCTACATGGGGCAAGTGGGTTGCACTGATTACTCAGCAGGCTCGAATAGGAAACCCCAGCCGCCCAGGAATATTGGAAGTGATTATGGACTGGCCAGAAGGCAAATACTTTGGCATATCATCAGAGGAGGAGGTGGTCCGTGCTGAAGAAGCCCCTCTGTACAACCAGTTACCAGAGAATGAAAAGAAATATGCCCTGTTCACTGATGGGTCCTGTCGTATTGTGGGGAAGCATCGGAGATGGAAGGCTGCTGTATGGAGTCCTACACGACGAGTTGTAGAAGCTGCTGAGGGAGAAGGTGAATCGAGTCAGTTTGCAGAAGTGAAGGCCATTCAGCTGGCTTTAGACATTGCTGAACGAGAAAAATGGCCAGTTCTCTATCTCTACACCGATTCATGGATGGTAGCAAATGCCCTGTGGGGATGGTTATAGCAATGGAAGCAAAACAACTGGCAGCGCAGGGGCAAGCCCATCTGGGCTGCTGCATTGTGGCAAGATATTGCTGCTCGGGTAGAGAACCTGGCTGTAAAAGTATGCCACGTAGATGCTCACGTGCCCAAGAATCGGGCTACTGAAGAACATCAAAACAACCAGCAGGTGGATCAGGCTGCTAAGATTGAAGTAGCTCAGGTGGACCTGGATTGGCAGCATAAAGGTGAATTATTTATAGCCCGATGGGCCCATGACACCTCAGGCCATCAAGGTAGAGATGCAACATACAGATGGGCTCGTGATCGAGGGGTGGACCTGACCATGGACGCTATAGCACAGGTTATTCATGACTGTGAAACGTGTGCTGCAATCAAGCAAGCCAAACGGTCAAAGCCTCTTTGGTATGGAGGACGATGGCTGAAATATCAATATGGAGAGGCCTGGCAGATTGATTACATCACTCTCCCTCAAACTTGCAATGGCAAGCGCCATGTACTTACAATGGTGGAAGCAACCACCGGATGGCTGGAAACATATCCTGTGCCTCATGCCACCGCCCGGAACACTATCCTGGGCCTTGAAAAGCAAGTCCTATGGCGACATGGCACCCCAGAAAGAATAGAATCAGACAATGGGACTCATTTCCGAAACAACCTTATAGACCCTTGGGCCAAAGAGCATGGTATTGAGTGGGTGTATCACATCCCCTATCATGCACCAGCCTCTGGGAAAGTTGAACGATACAATGGACTGTTAAAGACTACATTGAAAGCAACGGGCGCTGGGACATTCAAAAATTGGGATACGCATTTGGCAAAGGCCACCTGGTTAGTCAATACTAGGGGATCTGCCAACCGAGCTGGACCTGCCCAATCAAACCTGTTACGTACTGTAGATGGGGATAAAGTTCCTGTAGTGCATGTAAGAAATATGGTGGGTAAAACAGTCTGGGCTACTCCTGCCTCAGGAGAAGGCAAATCAATTTGTGGGATTGCTTTTGCTCAGGGACCTGGATACACTTGGTGGGTGATGCAAAAGGACGGAGAGGTCCGGTGTGTACCTCAAGGGGATTTAATACTGTGTGAGAATAGCCCATGAATTGAATTGTACCATGTTAATTACCATATAATACTGTATGTTATCACTACCATGACTACTATATACCCTACATGAAAATGGTGACTAATCAGAATGTATGGAGAAGAGTGTAACCTGAGCATGACATAAATGATATGGAATAAGGGGTGGATAGATGTCCTGGTTTCAGTTAGGACAGAGTTGATTTTCTTCCTAGTAGCTGGTGGAATGCTGTGTTTTGGCTTGGGATGAGAAGAGTGCTGATAACACCCCGATGTTTTAATTGTTGCAGAGCAGTGCTTATACCAAGCCAAGGACATCTCAGCCTTTTGCTCTGTCCTGCCAACAGGCAGGCTGGGGGTGCAGTAAGAGCTGGGAGGGGACAGACCCAGGACAGGTGACCCAAACTAGCCAAAGGGGTATTCCATACCATCTGACGTCATGCTAAACAATATATAGGGGTGGCTAGCCGGGGAGAGGGGGCCAGACTGCTCGGGGTTAGGCTGGGCATCGGTCAGCGGGTGGTGAGCAATTGCATTGTGCATCACTTGTTTGTACATATTATTAGTAGTAGTACTATTATCATCATTGTATTATTATTATTATTATTGTTATTATTATTTTCCTGTCTTATTAAACTGTCTTTATCTCAACTCACGGGCTTCGCTTTCCATTTCTCTCTCCCGTCCCAGAGAGGGAGGGGGGAGGGTGAGCGAACGGCTGCGTGGTGTTTAGCTGCCGGCCGGGTTAAACCCTGACATTGTTCAGCGAACCTGATGGGGTCCTCAGATAAAGACTTCATCTCCTTCTTAAAAGTCCTAACCTCTCTGCTGGTAAGGAGGGGGGGTAGTTCACCTAAGAGGATACACAGTTAGTGTTAGTACTGTTAGTATCAGGGAAGGCAAAATTCTCCATATCTCTTCTAATTCTTGCCACAGCCTAGAGTACGATCCTTCTTTAGGGACAGTGTTAATTGCAGTCCCTGTCTCCCTTCCTGGAGCGACTGCTGCTGCAACCGGTGCAATATTAGGATTATAGGGAGCATAACTTGGCTCCTTCTCCGAAAAAGGAATCTTATTGTTTACATATAGAGTTAAAGACTGAATTTTCATCAGACCCATATTTTGGCCAAAATACTGCTGTTTCCTTAATTGGTTCTTTTGTCCAGACTGATACACAATATTTAACTTTCTTCTTTTCTTTTTTTTTTTTTCCTTTTACCATCTCCTCTAATTTTGGGATTATTTTTCCAATTGCTTATCATTCTTCAGGAAGAACTATTGGTAGGCACTCCCCCAGGGATATCTCCCTGTCCCCTGGAACTCATATTTCCCCTTTTTCCTAGCCCTTATCAGTGTGCTGCTACAGAAATTTCCCTCCTGCAGGGTACCACACACTTTTCTGTGAGAAACACTCCGTAGCCAACAACTTAGGCTCAGGCGAGGATCTCAGTGAAGTAGTAATTTATTCGCAATTGCAATGGCGGGCGCCCCACAAGCAGGAGAGAGCGCATCTACTAGCTCCAAAACACAGTTTATATAATTTTGAGGACAGGACCCTCCCCTGTTTCCCCACTGAGTGGGTAATCCAGGTTCACAATCGATCTGATGCTTCACAGACAATGAATGGCCTTCAGTTGCCGGCCTGTTAAATTCCAAATTTCTTTTGACATTTTTACTGCTTGAAGTGGTAATGTTTCTTCACTTATCTGACTTGACTTGACACCATGATTTTCACCTAATTGTTCTAAGGAATCCGCTTGTCTGCATTTTACAATGTAGTCTGCTAAGTTTTCTTATCACTGCAAGCATATCTCAATACCACATTCCTTCCCTCTAAACAATGTAATTCTGTGCAAAAACAACATTTTTGTTGCCACAGCTGCAAGAATGCAAAAATATGCTGTCTCCTCGTACAGGAATTACATCTAAAATGCCTCTCTTCCTGTTCCCAATGACTTGCAAGACAAATTCTTCTGACACATTTTCTGAAGTCTTCTTCTATAGCCTCTTTCTCAGTGTGAATCTTTACCTGGGAAAACTTCTAGAGCTCACGTCTTCTTCGCAGTCCCACAGTGACTCTGGACAAATTGAATCTGTCTTCTCCGAAATCTACTAGCTGAAATGTTTTATTTCTTTACCCCAGAAAGTATTTACTTCTAATTTATTAATGGGATAGTCCTGACTGTACTTCTAACTACTGCTCTCTTCTTATGCACTAGCAATGTTTTTCTATGGATTTTACTGCCATGGCAACTTGGCTGCATAAAGGTGTTTTTTTCTTGCCTATTTTTTTTTTATTATGTGCACCTTTTGTCAGTACGGAGGCACACCAGAGTAGCTGAAAGATCACAGTTTTTGCCTCGTGCTTGTCACAGGCGATGTGAGAATTGACTGGCCCTTTCCAGATTGCAGCTGCTGCTAATGGCAAGAGGGCTCTCTGATGTTCAGAACACACAGAAATGTTACAAGCATCAGCCCAGCTGAAGTGGTTGATTTCCTGCATAAAATTGCACTTATTTTGTCTGTGTAGCATATTGATTTCCGATTTTATTTTTTTTACATGTTGCTTGCATACTCCCTTCATTCAAATGTAGCAGAACAAGGCATAAACGCCAGATGTACAGCTTTGCCTGCTAAGATGGATGCATTAAAGGTCAGCCCCTTCTCTTCATCTTCCCTTTTACCTTTCGCCTCAGCACATGAGCACAGTGACTGACTGGCCTAAACAATTTCAGTCTCAGCCTCCTCAATCACCTGGCACTTTTTGTCTTCCATGCTTTAGTGGAGCACTGCAGTAGTTGGCATGGGGGGTGGCAAATCACATACTGCACTGACCCTTCTCTGCATTGAACAGAGCTTCTCTCTTCATGTTCTTGCACTATTTGTATGTGTAGTTGTTTGTTTTACTACTTGACATAACTTTTCTTCCATTTTTCATTTAGCTTTCACATGTAGTTCTCCAGCAAAGAGCCTTCCTCATTTTATTTCTTCAGTTGGACCCATTTAATCAGTTCTGTTCTTTCTGATACTGTTTTACTCACTTTTTCCTTTCTTCTCATAATTAATTGAAGTCCTACTTCTTTTTCCTGCTAAAACATGTATGTCCTTGTTCCTGCAAAGTGGCACCAAAATCACAATGAACTTGAAATAAGTTACATTATCAGAAACAATACATTTGGGACTGGAAAAAGACTGTTGGGTGACATTCTTAAGACATGTGTCCAAGACAAGTCCAACTTGTCCATGACAAGTCCAACTCTTGGCTCCACAAAGGCCCACCCAAAAATCAGACCCTATGCCTGAGAGCATTGTCCAAATGCTGCTTGAACTCTGGCAGCTCAGTGCTGCAACCACTGCCCTGGGTAGCCTGTCCCAGCACCCAATCACACTCTCGGTGAAGAACCTTTTCCTAACACCCAGCCTGACCCACCTCTGTCCCAGCTCCATGCTGTTCCCTCAGGTCCTGTCGCTGTCCCCAGAGAGCAGAGCTCAGCACCTGACACTCCGCTCCCCTTGGGAGGAAGCTGTAGATCATGATTCCTATGTATTCTCAAAACCTTGGACAGGTGTAAATCACAAAACACACGCTAAAAAATTACTTGGAGAAATTGGGATGGTATTTAATTATCACAGGCATTTGAGCTTCTGTGACAAGCACGTGCCATTGCTAATACCAGTGCTTTCTTCATGATTATACAACCTTGTAGCTGTTTCATGTGACTATATTGGCAGTGCTCTGGCCCACACTGGCACAAACTCTAAAAAGGTAAAAATGCTAACACTTTCCTTTCATGCATATAAATACATGGTAGTTACCTAAACGCCATTTTAGATGTCATCAGGCATGTGAAATATCCATCATGACATCTTGTGCAGATGTTGCTTTGTGTCTTTGCTGCTTGTACACAAAATCTCTCACCCTGTAAGTTTATTATGTTAGCGTTTCCTTAAACTATATTAAAAAAACCTCTGAAATACTTTTTTTTTTTTTTAATATTTATTTTATACTCCCCTGTAGCAAAGCCTAGATGGAAAATAGCACCTTGCACTGGAGGGCTAGTGGGGAGGCACAGTGGCCAGCCCTACTATTTGCTACTCTCTGCTCCAGAAAGGCTCACACTATCCCTGCACTTGCAGCTCTCCTGGAGTCAAGAGCTCCACTCCTGGGCCCCTTTCATGGGGATTTTTTTCCTGGATATTGCAGCTTGTGCCCATCACCTCTCATTAGAAGCCTAACAAGAAAATAAAAGCAACAGGACAAGAGGCAACAGGCACAAAATGAAGCACAGGAAGTTCTGGCTGAATATGAGGGGGCACTTCTTTACTGTGAGGGTGACAGAGCACTGGAACAGGTTGCCCAGAGAGTTTGTGGAGTCTCCTTGTTTGGATATTCAAAACCCACCTGGATGCCATCCTGCACAACGTGCTCTAGGTGATCCTGCTTGGCAGGGGGGTTGGACTAGATTATCTTCAGAGGTCCCTTCCAACCTCAGACATTCTGTGACACAAGGCTGGCTAATACAGTCACGGACCTCTGTGAAACCTGTCCTCTTTTGCAGCACCACATACCCTAGGAACACATAAAATGGTACTAAACCCCTGTATTTAGGCACCATAACCTCTCCCATATTGTTCTGACTTGCATTGTCAGCAATTCAGCTCAGCTTCCTGTCTTAATAACAAACCGTTAACTTGTATAACCAGCAAATTACAGATAAATCTAAATGTATGCCTGAAGTTAAGTCTGTGATAAAGGTATCTCATATTCTGGACAGAACTTCCTAATCATATGCATACAATTGATGTAAACATGATAAGAGTATGCAGCAAAGGAAAAAGACTTATATAAGGAGCAAGGTTTATGACTCATGTAGAAACAAGACTTTTCATCTCTTTTTAATGATAAAGTAAGCTTCCACTGTAGAATGAATGATTTATTTTCTCTTGGTCAGCTATTCCATTCTGCAAATTTAGATTTTAAAATGTAGGAAGCTTCAAAAATTAAGAGAGATTTCTTGATACCTTCTACGTGTCTTTGGATTTTAGGATATCAACTTGAAATAGGATTGATGTAGAATGTATTTCAAAGTATTTAAGCTAGGCTAAGACTCTAAAAGCTGTCAGGCTTTAAACAGTCCTGCAATAAATTAATCACTGGCTTCAGAATAAATAGTAATATACATGTCTTTGCAAAACGATTTAAGAAAATATATGCATTAAAGAAGAAGACCATTGCTAATGCTGGTATGTTAAGGCAACATTAAGTGGGAAAGTAAATAATGTGTAGGACAAAAATCCCCCGCTGCCAATCAGATGCCTATGAAAAATGATGCACTCTACCCTGTTAGGAAGTTTACATTTGCCAAGTATTATATTAGGGTAGCATTTCTTAAAATGTGAATGGTAAACATCAGAAAGTAGTCCAACTGGAAACATCTTCCAGTACTATGAACATATATGTACAATCGCACATTTTCATAAATCCAAATGAGAAACTGGTACAAAATGGGAAAATACAAATTAACAGATACTTACAGAATTAAGCCTGATTTTTATTTGGTTGTGCGAACCTCTGAGGTAACACTATACTACAGATGACACTTCTTGGATTTCTCCCCCACCCTCAAAAGATTTCATAGCTGTTTCATTCAAAAAAAGGCTGAGAAAGACCGCGCTGAATAAAAAAAAAATAAACTATTGAGAAGATTTATAAAGTAATCTGTCAGAAGAAATTTAATTTGTAGCCTTTTGGGCTAGAAAACTCTGGCTTACAAGCTTCAGAGAAAAAAAATAAAGAAAATGGAAGTTTTGTCTTCATAAGCACACAATGTAATATTTAAAAGTCAAAACTATCGCTGTACTTTGTAAAGTGTTGTTTTTCCACTTTTAGCTTTGACAGAGCCAGGAGTTACCTAGTTAAAACAGGCCATAATAATGGGCAGGAAAAACAGCAACAAACTGAAATTCACTCTTCACTACACAGCACAAAAATCACAGTCACAGTTTCATATTTAATGTGGAATCACTTTAAGTATACAATATTTCAAAAGATCCAGAAATTAGTTAAGAGATAAAAGCCAGCAGAACAAAAATACAGGAAATCCAAACTACATCTTTGACCTTTTTAATCCTAAATTTGAGGGTCACATGCCTGAATAGACAAGTTTTAGCTTTATGAGGAAAGAAACTTTGGTATGGAGTTAAACTAGCTACATGAATAGCACCTGTAGCTTTCAAAATAAATAGTAATGGCTAACTAGACACCATGGCAGCAAGATAGACTCCTATTAAAAAAATAAAAATAAAAAATAAGGACAAGCACGTGTTTGGAAGCTATGCCTGGACAACAGAAACTACTGCAATTTTTTTTTTTAGTCATTTTAAAGCACACACTAATTATTCTATTTCTGACACTGAAATTATTTAAAAAGTTTTTCTTAATGAGATTGCTTTCATTTTATTTGCTAACCATTAATATTCACTCCTTTTAAAATTGCACTCTGATGCTTGAAGAACATTAAAATTTAAATAAATTAATTAAAATATTAAAATTTTTCTTTAAGATTCCCTCTATTTTCTAAAATATTTTATTTGCATTGTATGGACCCATGCTGTTAGCAGTAGGTGTTGCAAGACAAAAGTATCCCCCTACTCCAAAACTTGTTTTATTAAAAAGGTCAAAGATAAATTAAACCACAAACTACAAACGGGAACAGAAGTTTTTAACAAATGGTATCAGAAATGGTTTGGCAGGGGGGTCGGACCTGATGATCTCCTTAGGTCACTTCCAATCCCTACAATTCTGTGATTCTGTGAAATGACAAATGATCTTTGTGATGGCTGATGCTCTCATACAGCCTGTGATTAAGTAGATACCAGAATGTTAGTCTATGTTATCTATGTTTTATGGGTTTGCAACAAAGTATAATACACATTGAACAGAATAAGTGAAACTTCAGTTTCCAGTATATAATGAATTTAAGTCATTTAATAAATTTTAGCTTTTGAGTGTTCCACTTCAGTGCTGTTACAATAAATCACACCTGCGTATCAGAGCATATATCAACAGCATGATGTAACTTTACTTACACCACTGCTATATTTAGCTTTTTGAAAGAGACATAAGCATACACTATAGCCACATCAAATAATTTTCTGGTTTTTTTTGGTGGTGTTTTTTTTTGTTTTGTTTTGTTTTTTTCTTTGATAGCCTTCTCTTAGTAATACTTCACTTTTAAATTTTGATTTATTGAAAAAAAAATCACAGAAATTTTATACAGGAATAGCTATAAGGAATAACTTACAGGCACTGATATGACAAATATCTATTTTTAAGGTCTAAGAGGCATTAATATTATATTGACAAAGCTGATTGAAAAGAATGACTAACTTTGTCCAAATAGGAAATGCCCGTTTCTGCTTATATGTTAAGAAATTCAGAAAGTTATTTTTTGGCCTTGCTATGTCACAAAGTCTATCATACAAAGAACTACGCATTTAACCTAAAATGATAGTTTTAAAAGCCCTTCTATTAAAAACAAAATCATGCTAAACTTTGATCAATTATGTAGCTGCTTTAAAACTGTTGCAAGACCATAATGTATATATTAGCTTTTATACTGCTAATGCAAAACTAACAGCAAACTTGATTAGATTAACACAAATTTGTTTTAATTACACTGTTATATCACACTAAGATGACAAATGCTACAAGATTGGCAAAAGCATTTAATTCTGAGCACTCAAATGGCAGGCTAATTCTGTTGTAACCCCTTCACATTTAGGGAAAAAAAGTATAATCCTGCAGTCTCACTTTACAAAAAAAAAAGTTCTGTAAAATATTAATTGGGAGGGGAACAGTTTATACTATCTAACACAAAGTAACTTATACAACTAGTGTCAAGGGCAAACAAAAAAACCTTCTAAATAAAATGTCAAAATACACATAGCAACAGAAGCAGAAATGCTGCATTAAATACAGTCAAGATAAGACAACACACTTGTTAATAAAAAAGGTCAAAAAAGAAGAAAAGTTACTGAAGTTAGCAATACATTTAAAGGAAACACAATGAGGGGGAAAAAAAAATCAATCTATTTTCTCCCCAATGACAGTTTCCATTTGTAGTCTTTCCATCCATAATTTGTGTGATACAGCACATCCATTACAATGTTCAGAATCTCACAGAAAAGCTAGGTTGTTCTAATTCCCGAGCTGGTTTTGGATGTTTTAAACAGACATTATTATGAAGTAAAAGCAAGGCAACAAATGGACTTTTTATCACCTTCAATCTTAGCATAAATGAAAAACTTTTTTTTTTTAAAAGTTATCATAATCTTTTTTGTCTTTTTTCCCCTCTGCTTCAAATCCATCAACCCCATCACTGTCCCTTCTCCTTTTACGATTGTTATGGATGTTGAAGCGTTGATTCATCTGTGGTAATGGATCCATTCCTAAAACTTTGTGTATTTGACGGAATGCAAGGAGTCTCAATGCAAACTACAAAAAGGGTAGAAAGAAGATATTTCAGTTAGAAACAAATGTCAATTTTGAGTACTTTGTCAAACAACAGAGAAGTGGTGTAAGATATCATCCTTAGCTCTTACTATCCATCCTCTTCTTTTCCACAGCATCAACACAGTAATATATGCATGTTACATTTGCTATCTCTGTACAAAGCCCAGCATCTCAGCTTCAAAATAATATGTTTTAACTGTTGGACTAGCAAATGAAGCAGCCAAGGCTTTTCACACATCCCATTACATGCTAGTAATCTTTGGCAAAAGGATCAAACAAACTCGTAGAGACAGTGAGCTATTCAGCTGCAAGCATGAGTGGTCAATACTATGAACAGAAACAATAAATATTAAAATTTAAACATATTTATTTGTATGATCTTAAGTTCCAACAACATTTTAAATCTAATAGAATACTGTTGTAGGCAGAGCATCCTTATGGATATACATGTATATAGAAAGGAACGTTCCAAACTTGTCACATTTATTTCAGTGCAAAACACAACACTGCTCCGCATCCTCTCCTGCGACATTTTCATTGCCTAGATTAAGGCTCATCATCTAAAAAAAATGGACTATGTTCTTATAAGAAAGGAAAATTCACATCCACATAGCCTCATTCAGAAAAAACACTAATGTCTTCAACTTTAGTTATTTTACACATATTTTCCCTTACCTGTGCACTTGAAGTAATATCTTCTCGTTGCTGATCTGTCATTACAGCAAGTGTATCAAAAGGATCTCTCTCACAAGGGTCCAGAAGGCCAGGACCACCTAGAATGGTTAGGCTAATTAGTAGAACATCTATACCTTATTTTGACCAAGACTATATATTTTATATTACTTCAGCATAAGTACATTGATCAAATTCAACTTGCCTTTAAGGATGATTCCTGAAGATATACACTCAAAAACTCTTCTAAGTGCATCCCCAGGACTCTGTGGTCCAGTAGCACTGCTGATTGCTTTTTCCACGAGCAACTCCATAGCCTGTAACAACAACAACAAAATCCAGTTAATTCAGAAGACTGATTGAAACAGAAAAAAAAAACACACTACTGTTGTTCAATACAGAACTTTCCATAGAATGGTTTGGGTTGGAAAGGACCTTAAAGATCATCTAGTTCCAATCCCCCTGCCATAGGCAGGGATGCCACCCACTAAGACCAGGTTGCCCAGGGCTTTGTCCAACCTGGTCTTGAACACCTCCAGGGATGGGGAATCCACAACCTCACTGGACAACCTGTTCCAGTGCCTCACCACCCTCTGAGTGAAGAATTTCTTCCTAACCTCTAATGTAAATCTCCCCTCTTTTAGTTTAAAACCATTCCCCATCGTCCTGTCATTATCCAACTGAGCAAAGAGTTGCTCTCCATCTTTTTTATAAGCCCCCTTCAAGTACTGAAAGGTTGCAACGAGGTCACCCTAGAGCCTTCTCTTCTGTAGGCTGAACAGCTCCAGCTCTCTCAGCCTTTCTTCATAGGAGAGGTGCTCCAGCCCTCTGATCATCTCTGTGGCCCTCCTCTGGACCCACTCTAACAGATCAACATCCTTCTTTTGATGGGGGCTCCAGACCTTGATGCAGTACTCCAAGAGGGGCCTCACAAGGGCAGAGAAGAGGGGGACAATCCCCTCCCTCAACCTGCTGGCCACTCCTCTGTTTATGCAGCCCAGGATGCAGTTGGCCTTCTGGGCTGCAAGCATGCACTGCTGGCTCATGTTGAGCCTTTTGTCCACCAGAACCCCCAAGTCCTTCTCTGCAGGGCTGCTCTCAATGGGTTCTTCTCCCAGTCTGTACTCATGTCTGGGATTGCCCTGACCCAGGTGCAGCATCCTGCAACTTGGCCTTGTTGAACCTCATTAGGTTCACTCAACAACTTTTGACGTAGAAATTTTGAAGAACATCACAGAACAATTTCAGTTAAAATGGAAAAAAAAAAAAAAAAAAAAAAAAGCATATTTTGTAAAAGTGCATAAAAAAGACTGGTGCAAGATTAACACTGGGTACCAATACAGACATGCCTCTTCTCATCACAGATTGCCCAAAAGTTGTTTTTTTTAAAAAATTATTATTATACATTAGTAACTATACATGTGCAGATAGCCAATTTGTCCAACAATTTCTTGGGAACTCATGAAAAATGATGGGTTATCTAAACGTGGCAGCCAGATGAATAAACAGCACACAGTGTATCTAATAAGAGTAAAAGAATATGACAAAAAATCTATTGTGTTTTCTATAAGAACACAAACTCAAATCATCAAAAATATAATGGTCTTTTGTTTGAAGTTTAGTTTAAATGGTTACTAGTTCCTCAGATTAACAAAACTGAAGCTCACATGTTTTTTTCCTGGACTTAGCCTAACACTAACTCAGATGATAAACAAGCGTAAAAAAAATCTTATCAATCAACAGATTTTCAAAAATGTACACACCAAAAAATTTTAAATGACGGTTTAAAAAGGTGTATTTTAAATACTATTTTTTCCTCTGTGACTATTTCCATTGTTTCCTTTTATTAGACGTTTTTTCAATAGACTGTAAAAAAAGATTTGCAATAGTAAGGAATAGCTTTCCTTAGCTGTTTCAGCATTAAGATGTTTCACTACCACTTCATTTGCAAGTTTCATTTTCAAACAATGTCTTTTTTCCCCCCTTCCTCTGAATTTACACTTTTTCAAACGTTGTCTTTTATTTTCACTAAAAGTAAATGCCTATTCTGATGCATGCAGTAACTATGGGCAGTGTTGATTACAATTCTTCATTAAGGGTGCTCATTCCTAGCCCAGGACAATGACCTGGTGTTTGTGTGCATGAAAGGCTGGATTTCATGTCAGAAAAATCAACCTTGAATAATCATTACTTCCAACTTGTAGGAAATTGACAAAATTCTTCCAATTTATTTTTTATTTTTAGGTATATAGGGAGGTCACTACTAATTGTGTTTAAACTTCCTACTATTTTCTATTATTACAAACACTTAGGCTCTTTTTGAAAAGCTCCTTGGTTTGTGACAGGCTTCTAGCATACAGGTCAAGAGAAGTTCTATATTCAGAAAAGTCTGTTTCTTCTATCTGAAATTCCACCTGTGACTAGCAGAAATTACAGATATTTAAAATCACAAATTTTCATTCTGTCACTGCTTTTGTCAAGTAAGACTTTGCCAATAGACCAGAAGAACAACTGACTACACAGACTTCAGTGCTGATCCATGTCACTGACAATGCATCCCAGCATTGTCAAAAATCAATTCAGCAAACCAGAGAAGCACTCTTGTAGAGAGCAGAGATGCAGCTAGACTTGACACACACCTCTATTCCCTTTCAGATGTGCCTTAGAACAGACAATGTGACAAAGAAAAAACAACGTTCTTTATTCTTCATCTTCATGTGTGTTGCAGGAGTTATAATGGTGCTTTCCTGCAAGCACTCCAGTTTTTATTCTTTGGCATTTCAGCATCACAGTGATAATTAAGAGGACAGTTACACACTTTTCTAGCTTCTTTTAAGTTTTATTTATACAGTGCATCTTTCAGAAATGTAGCACAGAAACTGGCGGGATATATATTTCTATTAATACTTTAAAAACATATATAATCTTTTCTACATTTTTCCAGAAATAATATTATCAGAACTAATTTAATAAAATCATATGTAAGACTAACACATTTCTCATTCAAAGAATGCCAACTTAGTGCTCTTCTTGTCAAAACCAAAAAGTTTACACTGGGAAGCAGCATAGTGCAACAGGATTGGGTTTGTGAAACAAAACGGTCAGTTTATCTACACACATTTCTGAAATTTTCTTTCAGACTAATTTTGGCTGGTCCACAGATTGGAAAACAAATTACATTCCTGAAGAGCATCTTTTAAAACAGTCAATGCAAAAGGAATGTTTGAAGAATGCTCAGCTGCAGGAATTATCAGAAGTAAACAGGTTGAACCTAGAGATCTTTTTCTAAGTGACACTGATTAAAGATACTAATTTTGACACATCCACTGACTAGTACTGTGGTATTTCATCTTGGAGAAGGGTCACAATAACAATCACAGGAATTACTGTGATTTGTTCTTTTACTTTAAGTAACCTTTCTGTTATCACAGAGGTATCTGGGCACAGCTGACATCACTTTAAATCAATTTCAGTAAAACCCAAGGAATTTCTAACCACCAGTAGGTGGTAAAAAAAAAAAAAAAAAAAAAAAAAAAAATTCTTTATATACAGTTTAAAAAAACAACACCTGAAATCTAGAATAAGAATGCTAAGCACAAAGAACTCAAAAGAACAAGAAAATTCTTTTGGAAAAAAAAATCCAGCTCCAAATGACTAAATTTCAGAAAATTAAGTTTTTAGAGGGACTCTCTACCTGTAAATACAAGCACAAAAAGCATATTACTTCTTGAAAAAGTCTACGTTTAACTGCAGTAACACTTTCCAGTGCCCTACTTGTAGTACCATGTGTATTGAAAAGACTCATTCAAAAAGAGTATTACTCACCCAGCTTGGGAAATCAGACCAGGTTGGAACACGGTGACAGAGGTCACGAAGAATACGTATGATAATCACACAGGACTGCAGACCATTAGCTCTAGCCTTGAGAGCAAAACAAAATCAAATTAATCAATCCCAGCACCTACAGCAAATAGGCCTTGTTGAAAGACTAAAACACCACTGTTCAATGGAAGCTCAGATACAAGACTGATACAAATCATTCAAGTTTATTCAGTGAGCTGCCATTTACAGCAGTATTTTATACAGGGTTAGTAATTTAAAGTTGTAAAAGTCAAAGTGCGCAGGTTATACAAGAATAACATTTCTTGATCCCCTGTACACTTTGACCTATGTTCACTTATAACAATAAATACAGCATCTTACTATATTAGAAATATAAAGAATAAAGTAAAGGTCTAAGAAATAGGTATAGAGACTGAAAGGTCAAGGGAATCTGTTTGGTTTCTTTATTGTACCTTTGCCAGAATGCAAAGTCACTAAACCAAGCAGTTGTTTCTCACCTTTCATTCCCTACACTTAATGCACTTAAAGAAATGGGAAAAAAGTCTTAAATCTAAACACAAAGCTTTAAACACATATTCCATCATTTAAAGCAAAGTTACTCTGCAGCCTTATGGAATATATAACAAATATACAACGTATGATCACCCCAAGCGAGTCAAACTTTCAACATCGCCTTCTCAATGACCAGAAAAAAATCATGTCAAACGAGCAATTAACTGCATAAAGCAGTTCCTCCATACTCAACTTTCTACATTTAAATTTAGGGACCAGAAAAATAATAAGTATTATTAGCATGAACAACGCTGAGTGTTTTCACACAATTAAACATTTATATTGCAACTGAACTAATCTCTCATAAGGCTACAAGAAGAAAGTAAAATGATGTTCCGAACCTGGAACCACTTAGCGTGGCGTAGAGCAGCCAGAGCGTCAAGGCATTTTTGCCTGTCCAAGACGTCCGGTGGGTCTTTCACCATACCCGAGGTTACATCTAAAATGGATTGAATTGGCAAAATGCAGTGAGGAATGGGTGTTTGACCAGGTGAGCAAGACAGTTCCTGAAAGTAGCTTCAATGTCACACATGCCATTTTAAAGTTTAAACCTTTGTGAAACAAGTGAAAATGTTCCATACAAGGTATTCAATTAGGATTAGTGTACCAACCCAGCATGAAGATCAAGAGCATAATAAACTTTATTTAGCTCTCAGGTTATTTTCAAATGCATTGCAGATTATGCAATGCTTAGTGCTTCTTTATTTAAGCTACCACTGGAAAAATATATATCTGCTAAAATTAAATAGGGAAGGAAGGATGGTTGGACACAGTGCACCAGCACAGAGAACACAAGACAGAAGGAACACAAAAATCCACTTTAACCAAGTAGTAATATTAAATCTTAGTTTCTTGCATATTTTAACTGCTACCTGTTATTTGGGACCTAGTCCTCAAAAAAAGTATAACAAATCTCAAAAGCACTAGATGCTTAGTAATTATGTTATTTTTATTATACCTTAACCTTAGAATGCAATGATTTTGCTTTAAAAGCTAATTAAAGGAATCTGAAATGCTCTTCAATATTACTGAGTTCACTACCTTCTAGTATCCCCTCTTACTCAAATTCCTCAACCCATAATATATGTGCTCCAATATAACTTTGGATGTAAAGAAAGATCTGAAAGGGGACTGCTTTACTTAAGATTCAGCAGGAAAAAGAAAAGCAAGGAATAGTATAAAAAAAAAAAACAAAAGCAGAATGTCTGAAAGAAAATATAGAATATCTCATATATTAAATATTCAGAAAATTATTTAAGTTACCAAGCTGATTGCTTTGTTAGCTAAATAGAATAGATCACAAGATCATTTTAGAATTGGTTTAATCAACAAAACAGGAACCACTGAACAATCTGAAATGGTATTTTCAGGTTACTTAAAATTATAAGGATATGATGCAGTAATCAGCTTTAACATATCTTTATTTTATTATTTATGAATTATTGTGACTAGTAACACAAAAAAACAGTAGCATGACTGGTAATATACCAGATAAGAAAAAACGAAAAGCCACGTCTCAATGGTAGTTATTTCACAGCAATTGACTGTGAAACTGTATGGTTTATTGCAGCAAGATACAAATTTAGGTTAAGTCAGAGAACCAAATTAAAAAAAAACAGAGAGACTTATGAAACAGGCCAACATGGAGAAAATTTTAGGGATGCTGCAGAGACAGCTCTGAAGCTGCCATATACTTATATACAAATATGTAATGAACAGTAGGGTACTTTTTATTATACTGAGAGCAAAAAAGCTGTAAATGAGCACAGTGCTACAATTTTCCAGTATTATAACTGAATTTAATCTAAGGTACTAGATTTAGGCATTTTTATATGATAGTCTTATTGCTCTGCACAGGGTTAAAAAGAGAAGGATTTCAAAATAAGAACCTAGTTGCAAAGAATATGGCTATCTTCTCTCAAAGATATTCAGACTTATGGACCATATGTTAAAGTGGAAAGAAGAAACTAACAAAACATTTACAGAGCAAATGACGACATTTAAATTGGTTCATTTAAAACAAAATCAAAAAACTCCAAAAAAAAACAACAAACAACAAAAAGAAGTCAACACAAACCAATACAAGAAAGATGCATTGCAAAATTTTATCACAATAATTCACTACGTAATTTAAAACTTTGATTACTTGACTTCTAGGTCTCAAAAACTTCAATTTGGAAAATAATTTTACTAAATCTACTACATTGCAAACACACAGAAGTGCACTTAGTGCTGGAAATGTCAATCTAAAGTGTACTACTACTAACAGAAATCATATGAATACCCTTGAAACTAAAAAAGACTGAAAGTCAGAAGTTGCCAAGACACCTATTGAACAGAGAATATATTGACTGAAAAAAAAATAAGGGAACTCTTGTAATATTTAATCTGTGAATTTTTGCATCTATTTTACATTTTAGGATTAACCTTTTAAAGACTATTTAACTAAATTCAGACTCCTAACCTACCACCCTGTAAAAGCTAAAAAACAAAACGGAATTAATTTACAAAACACAATCATGAATTCTCACCCTACATATTTATTAGTAGCCTAAATATAAGGGGTTAATCTTTGGTTATACATGCTGTGTCCACACTACTTCTTCATTAAAAGTTAACAGGTATATTAATTTTGGTAAGTTTTATTATGCAAAATACATATTACCCAGTCAACTATTTCAAAACTAGTGTGAACACTGCTTAATTCTAAGAGAAAGACAGAGATTAAAAGGAAAAAAAAAAAAGCCAAACACAAAGAAACAGGAGATGCTAGGACAGCCAAACTCCCCTCCTTTATAAAGTATAGCAGGTGTGACACTGAGCTTTAGAAAACCTTGGTCAAAAATCCTTCCGATGTCTTGGCAGCAACCCCTGACAGGAATCAAGTCCCTCTGCTAGAAGGCTTTGGACCGGGGCTGTTAGCTAAGGATAGAAAAAACACATGCACACACATACGCGTTTATACATATGTACACTTTGTTTGCTGAAGGAAAGATTCCACAGCAGGGGGTTAGATCACTTTGAACATATCAGATTTGGGAAACTGTCAAATGCACAACACTGTAAGGAACAGTAGCTATGCGGTTAACAATTTTATTTCACACTATTTGTGTTTTCTTTTAGCCCTTTAATCATGTAACTGTATTATTACACATCAAACACAATTCTACTCCACGTGCAAGTTTCAGTCTCATCTTTATTCAAACCGGTTCTTCCGGTAAAGCCTTCCTCATCACCTGAACTAGTTCCCCAAGCAAGCTAAAAAAAAACCAACTTTAAACCATTGTAAGACACGGAGCATGAGAAGCTGAAGCAAGAAAAAACACACACACATATACTTGTTAACTCTACAGCAAATAAGAAGCAGTCTTCATAATAAGGCCATCTTTGCTGCAATAATTTGCAATTGAGTCTTGTATTTTCTCGTTTCAAGAGCAAACTACTGCAGATCCATTTTACAATGCTCAGTGTTTTGAAGAGAAATCTACTGATTTGGCTTGCCTAGAGGCAGTACTGTATTCAGTAGTGAATAAACTCATAACGATCATTTTAACTCAAGTGTGGGTCAGACAAAAAAACATTTGTTTCCTTTAGGAGGCATAAATTAAGGGATTGATCATAGGCATTTTAAATCTATTTTTAGTCCACTTCATAAAATTTTAGGCCAGAAACAATTCCATTGAAATTGTAGCAGGAATCAATACTGCACTTTTGTACAGTACATTAAAATTAACATAGTGTTTCAGGTTAACTTTTTTTAATGATTAATCTAATTTAATAATCAAAGGTTTTAAGTGAAAGTATTCTTTATGGACTTAAGCAATATACAAAGTCTGATTCAGCACAAACAAACCAAGAGTCATGTAACACTTAAGATTGCAAAAAAACAAGTAGTATTGGTTGGGTGTGACAGTAAATGTACAAAGCATTTATAGCTAGGTATGATGTGCACAGCTTAAAAATCATGTACAAAGCACTCAAATACTCTTCAGAAGTCATCCAAACTACAGAATGAATCTTGAATTTATTCTGATTACATACGATGACTTTGTTAACACAGTTTGCTTTTGATGCACTAGTCACAGCTACAGAACATTTAGTAATGCAGTATAAAACCTCATGTATTTTAGAGGACATGTAATGATGAGATGAAATAAAAAGCTGTGGCTTATATAAATATGTATATACACAAGCACATGCATACATAAACACAATTTTTTTAAACCTGCACGAAAAATGTTAAGATAACCTGATTTCTTATTTGTAGGTTCATTATAATACACCAGAACACTGTTTGCCATTGTGGGAATAGAAATGTGTTTTTTGCAGAGAGTTACATTGTTTAGAGGAAAGGAATGTGGTATTGAGATATGCTTACACTGATAATAAAGCTTGGCAGACTACCTTGTAAAATGCAGACAACCAGACTCCTTAGAGAGTTTCTCAAAATTTGGGGGCTCGTCCAGGATCCAGTCACCTACCGGGGA
This sequence comes from Aythya fuligula, assembly GCF_009819795.1. Classification (NCBI taxonomy): domain Eukaryota; kingdom Metazoa; phylum Chordata; class Aves; order Anseriformes; family Anatidae; genus Aythya; species Aythya fuligula. The sequence goes on along the minus strand of NC_045594.1, from coordinate 7,153,305 downwards.
GCCCCACCGCCACAGCAGCAGGAAGGCATGCCCCACTGATTTCAGTGGTCCTGTGCATCGACGGTGGCGGTTTGGTGGAGAGCTGACAGAGGCCCGAGGCTGATTAAAGAGACAGGATCCGTGAAGTAGTGGGGAAAGGAAGAACGTAGGCACTCCAGGTTTTAAGAATTGATCCGGTAACTCTGTGCACAGACCAAGGTAAGAAATATTAAGTATTGCCTTGGGGGTTGGGTGAGATGCTGTGTGATGTGTAATTCAGATGTACTTTTGTACGAACCCAGTGTGGAGTCCTGATCCGCAGTTCCATAGCTCCGTGAGGGGGGTGGCTGGAGATGGATGAAGGGTGAGATAAGGGAGAGAAAGGAAGAGTCTCGGGAAATTTGGTGTACGGCAAATCCTTGCACGGGGAAGTACTTGGCAGGACACCCCCATTTTCCAGAATCGGAACATTAGTGTGTGGTACCCTACAGGAGGGAAATTTCTGTAGCAGCACACTGACAAGGGCTAGGAAAAAGGGGAAATATGAGTTCCAGGGGACAGGGAGATATCCCTGGGGGAGTGCCTACCAACAGTTCTTCCTAAAGAATGATAAGCAATTGGAAAAATAATCCCCAAATTAGAGGAGATTATAAAAGAAAGAAAAAAAAAGGTTAAATATTGTGTATCGGTCTGGACAAAAGAACCAATTAAGGAAACAGCAGTATTTTGGCCAAAATATGGGTCTGATGAAAATTCAGTCTTTAACTCTATATGTAAACAATAAGATTCCTTTTTCGGAGAAGGAGCCAAGTTATGCTCCCTATAATCCTAATATTGCACCGGTGGCAGCAGCAGTCACTCCAGGAAGGGAGACAGGGACTGCAATTAACACTGTCCCTAAAGAAGGATCGTACTCTAGGCTGTGGCAAGAATTAGAACAAGGTAGAAGAGATATGCAGAATTTTGCCTTCCCTGATACTAACAGTACTAACACTAACTGTGCATCCTCTTAGGTGAACTCCCCCCCCCGCTCCTTAACAGCAGGGAGGTGTTAAGGGTTTTAAGAAGGAGATGAAGTCTTTATCTGAGGACCCCATCAGGCTAGCTGAACTATTAGACCAGTTCACAGAATCACAGAATCACAGAATTTCTAGGTTGGAAGAGACCTCAAGATCATCGAGTCCAACCTCTGACCTAACACTAACAAGTCCTCCACTAAACCATATCCCTAAGCTCTACATCTAAACATCTTTTAAAGAACTCCAGGGATGGTGACTCCACCACTTCCCTGGGCAGCCTGTTCCAATGCCTCACAATCCTTTCGGTAAAGAAGTTCTTCCTAAGATCCAACATAAACTCCCCTGGAGCAACTTTAGCCCATTCCCCCTTGTCCTGTCACCAGGCACGTGGGAGAACAGACGAACCCCCACCTCGCTACAGCCTCCTTTATGGTACCTGTAGAGAGCGATAAGGTCGCCCCTGAGCCTCCTTTTCTCAAGGCTGAACAAGCCCAGCTCCCTCAGCCGCTCCTCATAAGACTTGTTCTCCAGGCCCCTCACCAGCTTCGTCGCCCTTCTCTGGACTCGCACAAGCACCTCCATGTCCTTCTTGTAGCGAGGGGCCCAAAACTGAACACAGTACTCGAGGTGCGGCCTCACCAGAGCTGAGTACAGAGGGACAATCACTTCCCTAGACCTGCTGGCCACACTGCTTCTTATCCAAGCCAGGATTCCGTTGGCCTTCTTGGCCACCTGAGCACACTGCTGGCTCATATTCAGCCGACTATCAACCATCACTCCCAGGTCCTTCTCCGCCAGGCAGCTTTCCAGCCACTCATCTCCCAGCCTGTAGCTCTGCTTGGGGTTATTGCGTCCCAGGTGCAGGACCCGGCACTTGGCCTTGTTGAACTTCATGCAGTTGGCCTCAGCCCATCGGACCAGCCTATCCAGATCCTCCTGCAGAGCCTTCCTACCCTCGAGCAGATCGACACACGCACCTAACTTGGTGTCATCTGCAAACTTACTGAGGGTGCACTCGATCCCCTCATCCAGATCATCGATAAAGATATTAAAGAGGACCGGCCCCAGCACCGAGCCCTGGGGAACGCCACTAGTGACCGGCCTCCAACTGGATTTAACTCCATTCACCACAACTCTTTGGGCCCGGCTATCCAGCCAGTTTCTAACCCAACGAAGCGTGCGCCAGTCCAAGCCAAGAGCAGCCAGTTTCTTGAGGAGAATGCTGCGGGAAACGGTGTCAAAAGCCTTACTGGAATCAAGGTAGACCACATCCACAGCCTTTCCCTCATCCACTAAGCGTGTCACTTTGTCACAGAAGGAGATCAGGTTCATCAAGCAGGACCTGCCTTTCATAAACCCATTATGACTGGACCTGATCACCTGGTTGCCCTGCAAGTGCCACGTGATGACTCTCAAGATAATTTGCTCCATGAGCTTCCCTGGCACTGAGGTCAAACTGACAGGCCTAGAGTTCCCCGGGTCTGCCCTCCGGCCCTTCTTGTAGATGGCCGTCACGTTTGCTAGCTGCCAGCTGACTAGGACCTGCCCCAATAGCCAGGTCTGTTGATAAATGATGGAAAGCAGCTTGGCCAGCTCCTCTGCCAGTTCTCTCAGTACCCTCAGGTGGATGCCATCTGGCCCCATCGACTTGTGCACATTCAAGTGCTGTAGCAGGTCACCAACCATTTCTTTGTGGATAGTGAGGGCCACATTCTGCTCCCCATCCCCTTCCACCAGTTCAGGGTACTGGGTATCCAGAGAACAACCGGTATTGCCCCAAAAGACTGAGGCAAAGAAGGCATTAAGCATATTTTCCTCATCTTTTGTAACAAGGTTTCCCCCCACATCCAGTAAAGACTGGAGATTCTCCTTAGTCCTCCGTTTGGCGTTGATGTATTTGTAAAAAGATTTCTTGTTGTCTTTAACGGCAGTAGACAGATTGAGCTCCAGATGAGCTTTGGCCTTTCTAATTTTGTCCCTGCACAGCCTCGCAACATCCTTATAGTCCTCCTCAGTGGCCCGCCCTTGTTTCCAAAGATTATAAACCCTCTTTTTTCTCCTAAGCTCAAGCTGCAACTCTCTGTTGAGCCAGGCTGGTCTTCTTCCACACCGGCTTGTCTTTGGGTACGTGGGGACAGACCGCTCCTGCGCCATAAAGATTTCCTTCTTGAAGAGTGCCCAGCCTTCAAGGACTCCTCTGCCCTTCAGAACCGCCTCCCAAGGGACTCAGCCAACCAGTGTCCTCAGCAGCTCAAAGTCAGCCCTCCGGAAGTCCAGTATAGCAGTTTTACTGGTCCCCTTCCTGGCCTCGCCAAGAATAGAGATCTCGACCATTTTGAGATCACTCTGCCCAAGACAGTTTCCGACCACCACATCTCCAAACAGTCCTTCTCTGTTTGTGAAGAGAAGGTCTAGCGGAGCACCTCCCCTGGTAGGCTCACTAACCAGCTGCGTCAGGAAGCTATCTTCCACGCTCTCCAGAAACCTCCTAGACCGCTTTCTCTGGGCCGTGTTGTGCTTCCAGGATATGTCAGGGAAGTTGAAGTCCCCCACGAGAACAAGCGCCGACGATTTTGCAACTTCTGTCAGCTGCCTCTAGAACTCCTCATCCATCTCCTCATCCTGGTTCGGCGGTCTATAACAGACCCCGACCAGGATTCTAGCCTTGTTTGCCTTCCCGCCGATCCTACCCAAAGGGACTCAACCTTGTCATTCCCAGCCTCGAGTTCCACAACATCGAAAGACTCTCTAATATAGAGAGCCACACCACCACCCCTTCTGTGCTGCCTGTCCCTTCTGAAGAGCTTATAGCCAGTCATTGCAGCACTCCAGTCATGAGACTGGTCCCACCACGTCTCCGTGATGGCAACCAAGTCGTAGCCTGCCTGCCGCACGATGGCTTCCAGCTCCTCCTGTTTGTTACCCATGCTGCGTGCATTGGTGTAGATGCACTACAGCTGGGCCATTGCCTTATCCCCTGGCCTTGCCATTGTTCCCCCTGGCACAGCTCCAACAAGCCTTGTTTCAGCCCCGTCCCCCTTCTTACCTAGTTTAAAGCCCTCTCAATGAGTCCCGCTAGCTCCTGGCCCAGGATCCGTTTTCCCCTTAGAGACAGGGACCTATCTGCGGCCATCAGGCCGGGTACTGAGTAAAGCGCCCCATGGTCAAAAAAAAACAAAATTTCTGTGCTGGCACCAGCCTCTGAGCCATGTGTTTATCAGGTGGGCTTTTCGTGTCCTATCAGTACCCCTCCCTGCCACCGTAAGGATAGACGAAAACACCACCTCTACTCCCGCTCCCTCCACTAATCGTCCTAGCCCCCTAAAGTCCCGTTTGATAGCCTTGAGGCTTCTCTCTTCAACGTTGTCACTGCCAGCCTGGACTATCAAAAGAGGATAATAGTCAGAGGGGCGAACCAGGTTGGGAAGCTTCCTGGCAACGTCCCTGACCCTGGCCCCAGAGAGGCAGCAGACTTCCCTACGGGTAGGGTCAGGCCGACAAATAGGGCCCTCTGTTCCCCTGAGAAGGGAGTCGCCTACAACAACCCGTCTTTCTTTCTTGGTGGAAGCAGTCCTGAGGCATGGAGTTGACTTCCTCCCCCTACCCTCCTGAGTAGGCTTCCTACCTCATCCTCACCCACGGGTCTCTCAAGCTCCAGGGCCTCAAATCTGTTGTATAAGGGCTCCTGGGAAGGCAGGGCTGGAAGGGGAGGGCATCGCCTGCGAGGTTGAGTAGGGACCTGTCTCCATTCCTCCTCAACTCCCAGGTCCCTTCCCCCTGCCTGATGGTGACAGGGCAGGGGGTCCACCCCCATTTGGGGTGTCTCACCCCGGTACCTCTCCTTGAGGCCCTGCAGGGAGTTGCTCCACCAGTCTAACTCCCGCTCGCACTCCCTGATAGCCCTCAACCTCTCCACCTCCTCCTTGAGTTCTGTCACCATGTGGACCAGGTCATCCATCTGCTCACACCTCAAATTTAGTCCCTAGGACCTAATTCATACACTTGGGGGGGGGGGGGGGTAATTATATCTATACTAAGTATGTTGTTTACAGGGAAAGAAATGGGAATGATCAGGAGGAGAGCTGCTATACAAGAATGGGAAAGAGCTCATCCTCCAGGACCAGGGGTAATACCGGCAGGGCAGAAATACCCACTTGCAAATCCTGGCTGGAATAATAATAGTGTGCAACACAGAAATCATATGAGAGACTTAGTGTCAGAATGAGAAAGAATGAATCTTGCGGACCTGGTATCCCAAGGGCTCTTGAAAGTTAATTTTGCGATTAAAGCCTGGCAAGATACACAGAAAATGCTCCAGAAGGTAGGGAATGTAGTTTTGTTTGTTTCTTTCTTTGTTTTTGTTTTCGTGGATGTGCTCTCACAGAGGCACGGACTGTATTGCTCATGGCTTGGCTCTGGGCAGCAGTGGGCCCCTTTGGGGCCAGATGAAATTGTCCCTTATCTGCCACGGGGAGGCTTCTGGGTTTTTCTCACGGGGGCTGCCACTGCAGTTCCCCCCCCCCAAACCTTGCCATCAAACCCAATACACTGGGGAACAGCTAGGTCATTACTGACTTGTAAAGTATCAGGGCTTAAATTCACTAATGAAACCCTAAAAAGTGATGGGGGCAGAAGGGGCTGGGATAACAGTGCCACCTTTGGGGAATACCAAGCTGAGACTAGGAGATAAAACGATCACTGGGCAATTATTGCATGTACCCAAGGCAGGGACTAACTTGTTGGGAAGGGATTTGATGATGAAATTGGGCATTCAACTAGTAAATTGTTAGGCTGGAATAACAGTGTTATTAATGGAGTGCTCTCAGGCCCTGAGAGCAAAGATAATATTCACCTCTGACTGGAAAGACCCTGAAATGGGGGCGGAAGCAACAATATAGGTGGACAATTTTACCTCAGGGGTTTACAGGGCCACTGATTTATTTGGGCAAGTTCTAGAACAGATTTTGGAGCAATTACAACCTCCCAAGGAGGTATCAATGTTACAAATACGTGGATGATCTTTTATTGTCAGGACAGGAGAAAAGAGTTGTGAAGAAAGCTACTAACAAGCTATTCAACTTTCTGGGAAAGCAGGGCTTGGAAGTATTGAAAAATAAATTACCAAATCTATAAAGAGAAGTCAGGTATTTAAGGCATCTAATGTCTGAGGGAAAACAAAGAATAAATCCAGAGGGGATTCAGGGAGTTGTTGAAAACTAAGAAAGAACTAAAAAGTTTTACGAGAAAGATTTTTTTCTTAAGGAATCAGGAGCCACAAAGTCTGAAGGAAAATGGATACTCCCTGATGGAAGAGAAATGCTGAATAAAGTGATAATGAGGCAAATATTAACTGTTTTACATCAAGAGTCATTGGGAGGTGCAAGCAATGTGTGATGTTGTGCTAAGAAAGTATGTCTGTGAAGGAATATACACTTGAGTGAAGCAAATATGCAGTGGATGTACCATATGTCAAAAGGTACATAAGAAGGACATCTGTAACCCATCTAGAGGGGGACAGGAGCCAGGAATTTGTCTTTTTCAAAGTATACAGGTAGACTCTACTGAATTACTTGTTTGTCCATGTTGACCACGTGACTGGAGGGGGGAAAGCTTTACTGCAAGGGTTAAAGCAGGCCTTAGAGATTGAGTGGGATTTTCACAGCCCCTTGGCAGCCCTCCTCTTCTGGGAAGGTGGATCGAATGAATCAGACATTAATGAAGCAATTAACTAAACTAGTGTTAGAAACCCAACTTCCTTGGGTAAAATGCTTACTGCTACAGGTTCAAACAGCACCAAGAAAGGATATAGGAATTTCACCATATGAGATGCTGTTCAGATTGCCCTATTAGGGCAGAAGGGATGAAATACCACAACTTGAAACAAGAGAGTTTTCTTAAGAACTGTATTCTGGGGTTGTCCTCTTCTTTGTCATCTCTCAGGACCTGTGGGTTGTTGGCTCAAACCCCACCTTTGGAATTCCCTATTCACCACCATCACCCAGGAAACCGGGTCCTGATTCGGACCTGGAAAGAATCAAACCTCCAGCCTGAATGGGAAGGACAATTACTAATCACCGAAACAGCCATAAGAACTGCGGAAAAAGGTTGGACTCACTATACTCGAGTGAATACATCCATCAACCCTGGTACCCGGGAATCTGTTCCTACAGAAGACTTGATGGAAGTTGAAATTGAAGAGAAAAATCTCATAGTGGACTGTGAGCAGGATAAAAGCTTACAATTGTAAACTAACCTTTTATTTTCACAGGTAACTAACGAGTGTGATTTGTGATTGAGAGAAAGGACAGACCTATAGCGAATTGCAGTGCTCCCAAGGGGTTTTTGTTCTAGTACTACATATATCTTATTCTTTGTATTGATAATTATTTGGAAACCTAAGGGTTAAAAATAACGACAGGGAAAAATCAACTATTAATTTTGTTTCCAGTGATTGTAGGCCTCAGACAAGGCCTTGGTCAATTGGCAACTTGGAAAAGGCATGACCAGATAATAGCAAAAACGGGATACCCCATCAAAATATGGGTGAATGTGACAGTTATGAACCACAATTCATCACGTTTGATGCTTGTGAGGTGTTAGCTTGTGGAGATTTAAATGCCCAACGACAATTGAGCAGAGAAAACAAATAACTGGGAGAGACCCAACAGCCAGATTGAGAATGGCTGTATGGAAACAATCCTCTATTGCCATCAGAGAAAGGGAGAAACTCAAGGAGAAAACAGGAGGCCCTCTTTGAAATGCGGCAGTTCAAACATTTGAGATTCAAACAGGGTATGGGGATGTGAATGCCTGGATAGAATGGGTCAAATATACAGTCCAGAATCTCAACCATAGCAATTGCTATGCTTGTGCCTCAGGACGACCGATTGCCCAGATAGTGCCCTTCCCATGGGGGTGGACCAAGGACTCCCCGGGGATGCGATGTATGTTTGCATTGTACCAAGAAAAGACTGCCTGGGGAAATGAGGCCTGTAAGTCTCTCTCTTTGCTGTTCCTTGCGTGATAGGGATATCAGGGCTCCCCCTGCATTCTCTACAGCTATAGGTAACCATACAGCTTGCCTGTCACGGCAGGGTGTGAGTGCTACCTGGCATCTGGGAGAATTTGCCTTGTGCTACCGAGGACTTGATGGGAAACTGCTCAAGACTTGAGATCCCCAGGGCAGATCTCTGGTGGTACGGCTGAGGGAAGATCTTACAGTCCACCCCACCATCCAATTGGGGAGGCACTTCTGCACTTGTTCAATTAGCTATACCCTTCACCCTGGCATTTGAAAGAGAAACATCACAAATACCCAGAAGAAGTAAAAGACACTTAGGAGTATAATTTGATGACAGAGTATACATAGATTCCATCGGGGTGCCTAGAGGAGTTCCTGATGAACAGAAAGCCAGGAATCAAATTGCTGTAGGGTTTGAATCAGCATTGTTCTGGTGGGTGTTACATATGGAGTAGTAATTCTTGTCAAAAAAATGGTTGATATTAAAAAAGAAGGGGGAGATTTGGGAGTGTGGCCATGGGGGTCGGAAACCCCAGGGTTGAGATAACATTAGACTCTTAATGATGAGGCCATCAGGAATATAAAAGAGTTTAGAGGGAACAAAGAATGGTGATTCAGGAGGCTCCATGCAGTCTCCAGTTTCTTGTTCTCCTGCCGTTAAGGCATGGAAGTTGCTGGGTGTTTGCTGTTGCTGTTATATGCGAAGTTGTTTGACCAATGAAAAGCTGTTTTTGAAAAGGACTGCTGTGGGGAGAAGGGTATAAGAGGGGAGCCTGAGCCTCAAGATAAAAAAAGGGAAACACGATGAAGTTATGTCATCAATAAAGAAGTAGAAAGAAGGAATGAAAAGGAAAAGGCTTACAGAACAGAGACCAGGATGGGAACAGGCACATCGATCGCCTCATGAAGATAGGTTTGGCCAAACTCAGCAAACTGCTCAAAGAAGCTCGTACTGAAAGTCGTTGGAAGTAGGCACACTGGAGCTGGGAAGAAGCTCGAGCTGAGAGAAGTGGACCCGCGCACACAACTGCCCCTGGCTGGTAAGCAGTTGCACATTATGGGTAATCATACGTCCTTAGAAACAAAGACTGTCCTGGTAACCTTACAGCTTATTCCCTTTATTAACAATCAGACAGTTTATGATCCTGAAATATGGGACCAAACTGAGGTCAAGGTGTGGGACTCTGCAACTAAAAATGGCAAGGTTACGACGGGATTGCTCGGCACCTGGCGAGCAGTCTCTGAGGCCTTAAAGAGCCATGTGGGACCACAGTCAGAAATGTGTGGCTTGCCAGACAGTGAGGGAGCTGTGGGCTCCTTTACTGATCCAACTGCTCTGCCATCAGCCCCTCTGCTGCTACAGCCATCGAAGGCTTTTGCTGTTACGCCCCCTGGTGACCTGGACGTGCCTTTTGACCCAGGCCCTATTGGCCTTGAAAAGGAGATGGATATGCTTTTCTTCCAACTGGGAAGAATGGGGTACATAAGGCCCGAAGGCCGAGTTGCTTGACAACTTAAAGCAAGACATATTGTTCAAAAGGAATGGAAAATGGAGACTTGTTTGTAGTCAAGAAAAGGAATGGAAAATGAAGACTGTTAAGTCATGGAACTTAAAGGATTGTTTGTTACCTTTTCTGATTGTACATATGTATAGGTGTACTCGGGTTTAGTATGTAAAAGCTATGTTCTTTATATTTAGAATGTTTGATGTTCGTGTGTGTGTGTTGGTGGAGCGCAGACTCCCCGCACACCCAGCGCTGTTTCCTTGCCTTTTATACCTTTTATAAATATTCCTTTTATAAATATTACTAAATTCATATTGTGTTGAGACTTCATTTATAACATGTGTAACAATCAATAAGAATGTGGATTAGATTCATTATATTTATTATAATCAGCAGAGATTCATAAATTATACAAGGGATGTGATAAAAAGTATTGCTGAACAACTAGGTGCCACCAGCAAAATGGTTTAGGAAAACAGAATAGCATTAGATATGAAGGAGGTGTGTGCGCGATGCTGGGCAACCATTGTACTTTTATCTCTAACAATACTGCTCCGGATGGCACAGTAACTAGAGCATTGCAAGGGCTTACCACCCTTGCCAGTGAATTGGCAGAAAACTCAGGAGCAGACACTTCCATCACCGGATGGTTGGAATCTTGGTTTGGTAAATGGAAAGGGATGGTAGTGTCCATATTTACAACCTTGATCATAGTAGCAGGAGTTTTGACAGACATTGGTTGTTGCATTATCCCCTGTGTAAGGGGACTTGTCCAGCAGTTAACTCAAACTGCACTATTGAAACAAATGACCATGGAGCCACCACCCTACTCAGATAAGATGATGATATTAGAGGAAATGGAAAGCAAAAAAGTGAAGAAGAGGAAGATATCTACCAAATTACACCTTAGAGAAAAGTTTTGCAAAAATCAACAGTTTATAATGAAGAAAAGGGAGGAATTGTGGGAATAGAAATATTGTTTTTGCAGAGTTACATTGTTTAGAGGAAAGGAATGTGGTACTGAGATATGCTTGCAGTGATAAGAAAGCTTAACAGACGACCTTGTAAAATGCAGACAACCAGAATCCTTAGAGGAATTAGGCAAAAATCACCGTGTAAGAAACATTACCACCTCAAAGAGTATAAAAGTCAAAAGAAATTTGACTTATAACAGGCCGGCAACTGAAAGCCGGGTCTTGTGTGTGAAGCACCGGATAGGACAGATTGTGAACCTGGATTACCCACTCAGTGGGGAAACAGGGGAGGGTCCCGGTCCTCGAGGAAAAAAAGTATATAAACTGTGTTATGGAACTAGTAGGCAGGCTCTCCTGCTTGTGGGGCGCCCGCCATTGCAATCGCAAATAAATTACTACTTCACTGAGATCCTCGCCTGAGCCTAAGTTGTTGGCTACGGAGTATTTCTCACACCACGATGTCTTTCAACTATGAAAATACAGGATTAAAAGGAAACAAAAGTTAATTTTATCTGACCCGTAAACAAAAAGAACCAATGAACTTCAGACATTAAACATGCTTGTTGGCTTAAAAGCTTTTGGAGCTTTGAAAGTGTTACAGAACAGAATCTAAAGCAACACTGCTGGCACCAGAGAAACTGTGGACTTCAGAAATGTAAATTGATTTATAAGCTCCACCTTCTGCTTCAGCTCAATGACAAAGCCAATTCTTACTGTACAAGTCTGGGTTCGCCAGTTGGACAGAAAACTGATTGTAATGCCAGGAGCTTAAATATACTCAAAAAGCACTCCAGACCAAAAAGCAACCTCAGAGAGCTGGAAAAAAATCACACTGTCTTTTAAGGTTAGAAGCACCATTACCATCAAAATTATTACATAAGTGTATTTTAAGTGGTACTGCTAATTGGAACGTGTAAGTGATGGTAATACTGATCCAGTTTAAATCCAAGACCATATGATTTGATTTTCTAAAAGGATACAATCTTTATCTTAGGACAAGACTGCTCTACAAAGCCAGTTTATAGCCATTTGCTGTAAAATACCAAGTTTTTCAAGTAATTTTGTAAGAGGGGAAAAAATAGTCAAGTTTGTACCTTTTCCAGAAAGCTGAGGTTGGACATAAAAGTTACAATTTCAAAAAATTAAATAAATGCATCATATAAGCATTTATTTTTAACCAACTGTTGACTACTGAGACTGGTTGTTGAAAAACAAGTTTTCAATGGGTATTAGTTGTGCCAGCATGTTACCTTCCAGGACCTTAATGCCATCTTAAGCAGAATAGTTAAGCATATAAAATACATAAGAAAGAAGTAACATCTTCAACAACTTCCCAACCTCTATCCCTCATGTTCTTCTCCCGAATGACTGGAGATGTCAGCGTGATAGTAACTTGCATTTTGGGTTCCAGACATGAATTTAAAATTATTGCTGCTTCTGGGACTGCACACTTGATATCGTATTTCTCAGGACTTATTACCTAAATATTGGGAAACAGATTTCTATTAGCACCAAGAAAAGTATGGAGAAGAAAATGGACTTCAATATAGTCTTTTCAAACAGAAAGACAGAAATGCAGTATTAATTATAAGCAGCAGGTATCTCTATTCATAAAAGTCACAGTATATGCAATTAAAAATATATATACATATGTACAAAGATTTGTGGACTTACTGTTATCAAATCATTAATGAAAATACAAAGCACTCACCAAGCATGCAAAAGAAAAGGGAAAACTGTCCATAAAGGAAATTCATACACCAAGTAAATTATGTAACATGAACAGCATTTAAAATAAAGAAAAGCCTCAGTGCCACTTGAAACAGCTACTGGGTATGTTTCCTGTTCAAACATACAAGTCTTTAAAAAGCACAAAGCTGCAGTGGTTCCCCTCCTTCCAGCTCTCACTTATAGGTTGGGTACTGCTAGGCACATTCTATACTTGGCTGTCGCAACATCCTCAGATGAGAACAAAGAGCAAGATAAACACCAGGGGAAAACATAAGAATAACAAGGTAGTAATTCTTAATTGGTTCTTGCTAGTGATTTAATAGTTCTAAATATCTCAAGAGGAAGCTATAGGCACCTCTGTCATCTCCTTTTACAAACTAGAAGTCAGTTCTCCACAAAGACAGACCAAGATGTGCAATTTTTAGCTTTTCTTGCTTTGTAACTTTTGAGCAGGACCCAAAATTATTTCCTAATTAATTTGATCCTGCTAATGCTTCTACCATGCCACTGATTCTGCCAAGCAATTTACCAGACTACTGAAACACTGATGCTACAAGCAACCCTTCTATAATGAAGGTGGGCAGCGTTATATATTAAGTGGTAATTCGTGTCGAGAAAATGGTTGATATTAATAAAGAAGGGGGAGATGTGGGAGTGAGGCTATGGGGGTCAGAAAAGCCCAGTGGTTGATGGTAACATCACTCTTAAAGATGAGGCCATCAGGAATATAAAAGAATTTAGAGGGAACAAAGAAGGGTGATTCAGGAGACTCCATGCAGTCTCCAGTTTCTTGTTCTCCTGCCATTAAGGCATGGAAGTTGCTGGGTGTTTGCTGTTGTTGTTATATGCAAAGTTGTTTGACCAATGAAAAGTTGTTTTTGAAAAGGACTGCTGTGGGGAGAAGGGTATAAGAGAGGAACCTGTCCTCAAGATGAAAAAAAAAAAAGGCAACACGATATAATGAAGTTATGTCATCAATAAAGAAGTAGAAAGAAGGAATGAAAAGGAACAGGCTAGCAGAACAGAGACCAGGATGGGAACAGGCACATTGATCGCCTCATGAAGATAGGTTTGGCCAAACTCAGCAAACTGCTCAGAGAAGCTCGTACTGAAAGTCGTTGGAAGTAGGCACACTGGAGCTGGGAAGAAGCTCAAGCTGAGAGAAGTGGACCTGTGCACACAACTGTCCCTGGCTGGTAAGCAGTTGCGCATTATGGGGAATCATAAGTCCTTAGAAACAAAGACTGTCCTGGTAACCTTACAGCTTATTCCCTTTATTAACAATCAGACAGTTTATGATCCTGAAATATGGGACCAAACTGAGGTCAAGGTGTGGGACTCTGCAACTAAAAATGGCAAGGTTACGACGGGATTGCTCGGCACCTGGCGAGCAGTCTCTGAGGCCTTAAAGAGCCATGTGGGACCACAGTCAGAAATGTGTGGCTTGCCAGACAGTGAGGGAGCTGTGGGCTCCTTTACTGATCCAACTGCTCTGCCATCAGCCCCTCTGCTGCTACAGCCATCGAAGGCTTTTGCTGTTACGCCCCCTGGTGACCTGGACGTGCCTTTTGACCCAGGCCCTATTGGCCTTGAAAAGGAGATGGATATGCTTTTCTTCCAACTGGGAAGAATGGGGTACATAAGGCCCGAAGGCCGAGTTGCTTGACAACTTAAAGCAAGACATATTGTTCCCACGACTAGCCCTGGAATTCTCTGGTGTTTGTAATCAAGAAAAGGAATGGAAAATGGAGACTGTTAAGTCATGGAAGATATGGGAGCGCTTCAACCAGGATTACCAACTCCAACTATGCTCCCCCAGACATGGACATTAATAGTAATAGACTTAAAGGATTGTTTGTTACCTTTTCTGATTGTACATATGTATAGGCGTACTCGGGTTTAGTATGTAAAAGCAATGTTCTGTATATTTAGAAAGTTCGATGTTCATGTGTGCGTGTTGGTGGAGCGTAGACTCCCCGCACATCCAGCGCTATTTACTTGCCTTTTATAAATATTCCTTTTATAAATATTACTAAATTCATATTGTGTTGAGACTTCATTTATAACAGCAGGCTTTATTTCAGTAGGGAGCAAAGACTTTTACACATTTCTTATGGAAATATATCAAATAGTTTATACGAGTTCCACTGAATGGTTTAGGACTTTTTTTTGGTAACTTTTAAGAACGGTACAACATTAAAAAGCAACAAGACTTAATCTGTTAACTGTGGAACTATGAAGCACACATACTGGAAACACACTGGCATTAATGGAGAACTTTGACCTTCAGGCAGTAAGCTTTCTATAACACTGCACAAATTACCTCTGTCACTGGTGGTAACTGGACAATAGAAAGTCATCTTCTACTCATTTATTCTATTCATTTAATTATTCATTTCTTCTATTCATTTATTCAATTATTTATATATTTTCCAATTAAATGAACTCTATTAAATGATGATTGATACTACACCACTAGCATAAACACCTAGACACTTGTAAACACAATGTACAGAAAGCAAAACATGCAGTGTGGTCACTGAATTCAGATGGAAACACCCAGAAAAACAAAAGAAACTCAACTTGAGCTATGCTGTCAGCTGAGCAGCTGTCAGCCCTGCAGACATATGACTTGAGGACAGATTTTTTTTTTTAAAGTATCTTTACAAAAAATCAGATGAAAGAATCTAAACTCTACTTACTGCAAGTTGTTTGGGAAGACTTTCAGCAATACGACTGAGTAAAGTCTTTGAAGGCTTCTCAGCACATAACAAAACAAGATTGACATTTCTGTCTCCACGGAGCAGCAAACCTTTAGCCAAAACGCCTACCCGTAAAACTCCTTTCAAAGCTCTGTGAAGTAAATTACAGTTAGAAATTGCTTTAAGGTTTTACTATTATTTTAAATGCTAGTCATGAAGATAGAAAAATGAAATGAAATAGGAATATTCCACATACTCCTGAGGACACAGTCCTAATCAAAATTTGCTGTATGAAAACTTAAAGAGAACAGGATCCCTGGAAGCACTAAGAACAGTACAAGGAAAAACATAAAATGATTTTAGAAACAAAAGATGCATTTCTTAAAAAAAAAATACCTGTCTTTACTGCAATCTTTTTTATCATCTCCCTCTTTGCTCTTGTTTTTTTCATGGTCAGTCATATTGTCAGAAACAAGTTTCAAAGCACGCTCAGTAATAGAAACGATTTTTTGGACTGCCTGAAGTTCCTCCTCTGTTGGATATATTGTCGCATGTTTGGTCATCACGTAACGGTCGTCAGAGGAGTCAGGGCGGCATAGAGGCTAAACAGAGATAAAGTATATTTCTGAAATGTGGGAACACTTAAAAGTTCATAGAATATTCAAGCCTCAAATGACTGAAATGTAACAAAACATGAACTGAGATGTCCTTAACAACTTACACTGCTCACAATCATGTCTGAAGAAACTATAGAAATAAAACAAATTTTGAAATCCACAGATCCAAAGTACTCCTCTCTCCCAAATAAGTATCTATTGTCTTTTTATTAACCGCTAAATGCTTGCATACTTATTCACTGCTGCAAAATAAAGTATCTATCGTTTCTTTCAGAGAAAGAAGAATTCAAATAGTAAGGGGCCTCAGGAGGTCTCTAGTCCAACTTCCTGTGCAAACAACGGTTAGCTATAAGATCAGATCACATTGTTTAGGGATTTATCCAGTCATGTCTTGAAAAAACACCAAAGATGGAGGCTGCACAACGTCTCTGTGAAAAAGTTACTTCCTGTATTCAGTCTGAACTTCTCATCTCAGCTTAAGCTGGCTCTATCTTGATCTCACCACTACAAAGAACCCGGCTCCATCGTCTTTCTAAGGCACAGACATTAGAAGGCTCTTAGGACCTACTGACGCTCTCTCTTCTCCAGGCTGAAAGTGGCAAGATCCCTGTCTCTCCATGTAGCACACATGCTGCAGTCCCCAGTCATTCTGGTGACCCCACATTGAACCTGCTATGATTTATCAGTATCTTTCTTGTACTAGAATGCCCTAAACTGAATGCAGTATTGCAGCTTGGGTCTAATGAAAGCTGACTGCTTCCTATCATCTATTGATTATGCTCCTGTTAATACAAATCAGGATACTGTTGGTGTTCCTTGCTGTCAGAGCACATTGCTGGCTCATGTTCAGCTTGTTCTCTGCCAAGATCCCCAGGTTCCCTTCTGTAGGGCTACTACCCAGCCTGTCACTTCCCAGCCTTCACCAGTGCAATGGGTTACTCCTGCCCAAGTGCAGCACTAGCCATTTGTTCTTGCAGAATTGTGTAAAGCTCCTGTCAACTCATTCCTCCGGCTTGCCTAGGTCCATCTGGACAGAAGTCCTGTCCTTAAAGGTATAGGTTCTTCTCCCCACCCTGAGCCAATGTCAGCAGCAAACCTGATGAGCACACACTAAACTCCATCACCTTTCAGATGACTGATAAGGTACTAACAAGACAAATCCCAGGATAAACCCATGTGGTACTCCACTTGTTACCAACCTCAAAGGAGAGTAGTACCCACCACTAACCATTATCCTCTGGGACTCATGATCCAACCACTTTTTACCTAATACATTTGTCCACAATTACAGAATGGTTTGGGTTGGAAGGGATCTTTAAAGATCAAGAAAATAATGTTTTATAATGCAATTAAATAAAAGTAATACACAAATCCAGAAAGACTTGTATTTCAGAAGCATCAGTATTTTTCGAGTATATTTCAAGTATATTTCGAGGCATCTTATTGTCATATTAAGTGGACTTATTTTGGAAGAAAGGTTCATCTACATAATTTCATTAGCATATAATTTTTTTCTTCACCTTTACGAATCCTTTATTAAGAAAGGATGGAGACAACTCTGCACTGAATAATTTATAGTCCTTAACTGTGCCTCCTAGTAAGTAAGATTTCATTGTTTTCCCTTTAAGTTAAGAAACTCACAGCTGGTCCTTGGGGCTGAGGAGGTATTCCTGGTCTAACTCCCAGCAGGCCTAGAGGTCCTGGAGGACCATGAGGATATCCTCCATCTGGTATTCTGCGACGGTCATCCCAGTGATGCTGCTCTTCCTCCATTCTCCTCCAGTACATGTCTTCTTCATATCGCCTGAAGTGCATGAAACAAAGCATTCTCTTTACATAGCTGTTAGTACTTCCAAACATTCTAAATAAATTCTTGGATGTCCTCACTAACTCATTTCTAGTAATTGTGCAAATACCAGGGAATTCCAGAGGGTAAGTAAAAAGGAATGGCTTTTTGAAAGTGAGTCTGTTTATAGCAAAATAATTCTAGTAAGTCCACATTCCTCAGAGGGCTCAAAGACCAGCAAACGAAAACCCCAGTGAATTAATGACAATTTAATTTAAAACAAGACAGTACAGAGTTCCCACATCATTCAAAAGAACTAACTACAGAAGCAGAGTTAGTTTTAATCCGACTTCAGCTTTGTCTCATTTACTGATAAAACAATGCATTACCTCATTTCCATCCTCCAGCGTTCTTCCTCTTCTCGCCTTCTCCAGTATTCTTCCTTCTGCATCTGTTTCCTCATCTTTTCTTCTTGAATTTTTCTTGCTCGAATACTAGGCTTTACTTCTACTTGTAAATCTGGGTTTACTTTTTTCTAGTTCAGAAAAAAATGAATGAAATGCTGGTTTTCCTTGTCATCTCAAATTTACATAGTTTTTCCTGGAATGTTTAACACACACTACTTGTCTACAATAAAATCAAGGGGAGTAAAATGCAGTTTTAGAACTACATTGAATGAGTAGTTGAAGAAAATCATGTCCAGTATTTTAAAGAAATAACATATTACAAATAGCATGAATCCCCTCTTTACCTACATCAGGAACAAAGTAATTTAAGATGAAAATGTTACATGAAAGACCAAGTAACTTGCTGTTCATTCTGTAGCCAGGTGACTAATCTGTAGCCTGAAAAAACATTTCCTCTCAACTACTGTGTGCTTCCTGACATCCTAATTCCTGAAAGGTACCTCATACAGATGTATCATCATGAGTTACTGAACACATTTTTCTAGCAATTCTCTTTTTTCATCCCTTTCATGATTACACAGGCCTATTACAATTCCTGAGACCACAGTAGATTCTTCTTACATTGTTTCATAATAATCAAAATGCACACCATATATCAATACAGGTGGCTCTCCACTCATGACTGGAAAAAAAGCTCCAATGCTCATTTCTCAAATGTCTCCACAAAAGGTTTGTGTGGTCTATCCTGCCAAAAACATTAAGCACTATTCTATTACACTGCTTGAAATTAATGGTAAAAAACATAAAAGAACCTACTGTTCCTTGCATATGTTGTACCATATTTCAATGTTGCAAAGGTTCCCAAAAGCAACATTCAAAATGTTTAATAACAAACAAAATCAAAAATGGAGTTTCATAGTCTGCATTACTGCTTTGAATCACAGAATCACAGAATCACAGAATTTCTAGGTTGGAAGAGACCTCAAGATCATTGAGTACAACCTCTGACCTAACACTAACAAGTCCTCCACTAAACCATATTCCTAAGCTCTACATCTAAACATCTTTTAAAGACTTCCAGGGATGGTGACTCCACCACTTCCCTGGGCAGCCCGTTCCAATGCCTAACAACCCTTTCGGTAAAGAAGTTCTTCCTAACATCCAACCTAAAACTCCCCTGGCACAATTTTTTTTTTTTTTGAAGACTATAATCCAAAGAAAATCAATATATTTCTCTACCTTCTTTAACATGCTGTTTACTCAGAGTACTTAGTTTGGCATTCTTTAAACGTAAGACTGTACAATTAGATGACAATCTGATGGATTTTCAGATAGAAGCATAAACATTTCTACTAACCTTATACTGAAGTCTGTGCCGCCTCCCTTTTAAGTGCATCTCCTTGGCATTTGGATCATTAAAACTGCATTCACAAAGTTTACAGTGAAAGCGGATCACCTTTCCTTCATCATTTCTTACCTGGAAAATAAAGTTTAACACAGTTGTTTTTGTGTTTATTTGTTGTTGTTGTTTTTGTTTTAAACTCAAAAATGATGTAAACATGAATTTAATTCAGTAACATTGGATAATGTGTATTCATCTATAACACATACTAAAAAGTTCACACAGTAACTGAAAGAAGGCTAGCTTTCAATTCTGCCAGAGACACCATTGTGCTCCATAACGAACTGAGTTCTTCCATTCCAATGAGCACACAGCTTTAAACTTGAACCTGAACATATTGAGCTGAAATTAATAATAGCAAAACAAAAATAATGAAAATTAAAAAAATAATAATCAAATAATGAAAAATAATGAAAGATTTACATCAGATTCTGATCCTATTGACTTGATCCACGTCTCATACCACCAACGTGAAGAGTCCCCCGCTCAGTTTAAAACATATACAATACAAAAATGTGAATATATGCACAAGCCTTTGCAGGTGTGATGCCTTGTTTCATAATGAACAATTTTTCACTGAAATAGTTAAAATAATACATATTTTTGCATCAATACCTCCTCCACGTAGTCATGGCCCACTGGCTGTACATCACTTTGCAGGGCAGCAAGAGTCGCAGGAGTCACTGGTTCAGTTGCTGTGTCTGGTGTTACTTCCTGTGTTTGTACCGTGGCAACAAGAGTTGTTTTAACACTTTCAGCTGATTTCATTTCTTCCAGTTTACTTTCTGTTGTCTGAAGCTTATTACCACCTACAAATTAAAATATTAAATTTTTTTAACTTCCATAAAATGCAAACATGATTACACGTGATGTACAGACTGAAGAGTTTATTTGCAAGTATCAATGTTCTGCCCAAAACTTTATCAGTCTTTTAAAACTAGTTAAAACTTAAACATATTTAAAATATGTGTTGTTTTTTTTTTTAATAAATAAGAGTTTGAAAACATTCAAATTTGTTTAAAGCACTTAGTATTAGCTTTTAATTTTAGCACAAAAACCTACTACTTTACGTAATTTTCATCATTCACTAACACGCTTTTTCGAGAGAAAACCGAAAGGAACAAAGACATTTTAATATTTTTTTTTTTGTAAATGGATCCAAAACCATATTTGAAAAACCATATAATTTGTGTATTAACAAAGGTACTATGCTCTCAATGTTGCAACTGCATAGGTTTTTCCTTCAAGAGGAGAACAGCTTATTTCAGAACATCTACTTCCCATCTCTGTATGTCTATCATGCTAATTTCAAAAAGTTTTCACTATACACTTACACTGTTACAAGGATGTTTCAGCTTCCCAGTAATCAACTGCCTGTCTGCCATAGCAGTCCAGGCTGTAAACTGAAATTAGGACCAACTGGACTATAAACTGCAATACTCCATCAGCTACTATGTAAGAAACCAAAACACTTTTATGAAGGAGGAAGAAGCCTCCAGGAAAAGTCAGGTAGAGACAAAAGGACAGAAGACAGAATCACATAAACATCTAGGTTGGAAGATACCTCCAAGATCACCTAGTCCAACTGCTGACCTAACACTAACCAGTCCTCCACTAAACTCCTCTTAGGTCAGAGATTGGACTCGATGATCTTGAGGTCTCTTCCAACCTAGAAATTCTGTGATTCTGTGATTCTGTAAACCATATCCCTAAGCTCTACATCTAAACGTCTTTTAAACAACTCCAGGGATGGTGACTCCACCACTTCCCTGGGCAGCCTGTTCCAATGCCTCACAATCCTTTCGGTAAAGAAGTTCTTCCTAAGATCCAACCTAAAACTCCCCTGGAGCAACCTTAGCCTGTTCCCCCTTCTCCTGTCACCAGGCACGTGGGAGAATAGACCAACCCCCACCTCGCTACAGCCTCCTTTAATGTACTTATAAAGAGCGATAAGGTCGCCCCGAGCCTCCTTTTCTCCAGGCTGAACAAGCCCAGCTCCCTCAGCTGCTCCTCATAAGACTTGTTCTCCAGACCCCTCACCACCTTCATCGCCCTTCTCTGGACTCGCTTGAGCACCTCCATGTCTTCTTGTAGTGAGGGGCCCAAAACTGAACACAGTACTCGAGGTGCGGCCTCACCAGAGCCAAGTACAGGGGGACAATCACTTCCCTAGACCTGCTGGCCACACTGCTTCTTATCCAAGCCAGGATGCTGCTGGCCTTCTTGGCCACCTGAGCACACTGCTGGCTCATATTCAGCCGACTATCAACCAATACTCCCAGGTCCTTCTCCACTAATCAGCTTTCCAGCCACTCATCTCCCAGCCTGCAGCGCTGCTTGGGGTTATTGTGCCCCAGGTGCAGGACCTGGCACTTGGCCTTGGTGAACTTCATGCAGTTGGCCTCAGCCCATCGGTCCAGCCTATCCAGATCCTCCTGCAGAGCCTTCCTGCCCTCGAGCAGATCGACACACGCACCTAACTTGGCGTCATCTGCAAACTTACTGAGGGTGCACTCGATCCCCTCATCCAGATCATCAATAAAGATATTAAAGAGAACTGGCCCTAGTACTGAGCCCTGGGGGACTCCACTAGTGACCAGCCTCCAACTGGATTTAACTCCATTCACCACAACTCTTTGGGCCCGGCTATCCAGCCAGTTTCTAACCCAACGAAGCATAAGCCAGTCCAAGCCATGAGCAGCCAGTTTCTTGAGGAGAATGCTGTGGGAAACGGTGTCAAAAGTCTTGCTGAAGTCAAGGTAGACCACATCCACAGCCTTTCCCTCATCCACCCAGCATGTCTCTTTGTCATAGAAGGAGATCAGGCTCATCAAGCAGGACCTGCCTTTTATAAACCCATGCTGACTGGGCCTGATCGCCTGCTTGCCCTGCAAGTGCCGCGTGATGACACTCAAGATAATCTGCTCCATGAGCTTCCCTGGTACTGAGGTCAAACTAACAGGCCTATAGTTTCCTGGGTCTACCCACAGCCCTTCTTGTAGATGCGCGTCACATTTGCTAGCCACCAGTCAACTGAGACGTCCCTGATAGCCAGGACTGCTGATAAATGATGGAAAGCAGCTTGGTCAGCTATTCTGCCAGTTCTTTCAGTGCCCTCAGGTGGATCCCATCGACTTGCACCATAAATTATGAAGCAGAACTTTTATACACATTTTTATTTTCACCTATCAGGAGTTACTCATGAATAGTTAACTCAATACATTTGTATTTACTAAACTAAGATCTTTAAAAAATATAAGGAATAGGTTAGGTTTCAAAATAAAGACTGACTTCTGTACTTGCCAACAAAGTTTATTTTCGGTGTAGATGTTTTCTTTACAGCTATATTAGCAGCAGTTGAAGACATTTTGTTGTTGGACGCCGTGTTAAGTGGTGTGCTTGCTGTGGGAATAAGAATTTTCACTGCAGAGGATGTAACAGAGGAGTTCACAGTACTGCTGCTAGTTGATATGCTTGAAGCAGATGCAGCTGGTTTGGAAGCAGATGTGGATGTTGAGGAAGTAGCCTGGGTAACCAAATTTGGTTCAGTTGAAGGAATGGGTTTGCCAAGTTTTGTGTGCAATTTTACTACCTATAAGAGAAAAGAGAAATTCATATACTCTTCCTGGGACAACTAGAAAAAAATGAACTTGTTATAGGCTATGGAAGCTGTAACACAAACAAATATAACATCGAAAAAATAAAAATAAAAAGTGATCTTGGCAAGAAAAGATGAACATGTAGAAGTTTTTGTCATCTGTAACAAGGAAATTGTTAACTGTTGTCTCAGATTGCTTATTTCCATCGCAAATTCAGTATTTACTCCAAAAGCTACATGGATAAGATAGCCAATAAACTGAAAGGCCAGTAAAACTGAAGGAGGAATTTTGCTCAAAATGTTTCCATGTCACTGTTTTGCTGTCCGGTTGCTTTTTCTTCTCTTCAAAAAGCATAATACATTAAACTACATTTTTGAAAGAGCTGACCATCACCTGAAAAAGGAATACAAGCAGTCCATAAAAACTAAACATGCAAAATGAAAGCTAAAGATTGGGAAAGATTTAAAAGTAGCAATAAAAAATCTGCTAGACACACCTTTAATGCAAAAGTATAGACAACAATAATACGCATACAACAGTATACATACGCTTCTTGGGTTTTTGCTCTCTCTCTCTCTCTCTCTCTCTTTTTTTTTTTTTTTTTTTTTTTTTTTTTTTTTTTTTTTAAGTAAATCATATTTCCCCCATTGGAATACAGGCTATAACTTCAAGTTTAAGCAACTCTTCAAAATGACTTCTGCAGTAGAATGCACAAGATTCTTCACAGTGTACCAAAGTAATAGATTCCTTTGAGATTTCAGTTTTACGCAGATGACAACCTAAATTAGCAGTAGATAGTGACTATCTATAAGGAAAAGAAAGCTACATCCACATGTACTAAGATAACATACCACCCTCCATATATCTATCCAATTACTAGGGACACCACAAAAAAATTAATGGCTCAATGTATTTATAAAAAAAACACTAGACACGTCTAAATTATATTTGTTCTTGCACTAACAAAAATCATATTAAGGAAACTTTTAAATGCATTGTGAGATTTATTTATTTTAATAGAAATGATGTTACTGATGCCACTTTGTACAGTGCTCTAGGTTAGAAAGGTAAGAGCTGTAAAAGCTGAATATTAATACTGTATTTGTTACTGACATTAATCTTGCCCAAGTAACGAAGAAAATCTGTAATACTGTCCTGGTTTCAGTTAGGACAGAGTTAATTTTCCTCCTAGTAGCTGGTAGGGTGCTATGTTTTGGATTAGGATGAGAAGAGTGCTGATAACATGCTGATGTTTTCATTGTTGCAGAGCAGTGCTTACACCAAGCCAAGGACGTTTCGGCTTCTCACTCTGTCCTGCCAACGGGCAGGCTGGGGGTGCAGCAAGAGCTGGGAGGGGTCAAACCCAGGACAGCTGACCCAAACTAGCCAAAGGGGTATTCCATCTCATCTGACATCATGCTGAACAACACATAGGGGTGGCTAGCCGGGGTGGGGGGGCTGTGCTGCTCAGGAATAGGCTGGACATCGGTCAGCAGGTGGTGAACAATTGCACTGTGCATCACTTGTTTCGTACACATTATTAGTAGTAGCACTATTATCATCATTATTGTTATTATTGTTATTATTATTATTGTTATTATTATTATTTTGTCTTAATAAACTGTCTTTATCTCAACTCACAGGCTTCACTTTCCCGTTTCTCTCCCCCATCCCAGGGAGGGAGGGGAGAGGGTGAGTGAACGGCTGTGTGGTGTTTAGCTGCCGGCTGGGTTAAACCACAACAAATATATAAACACACACTACAGTGCTATTCTATTTACTATTGTATGGCCAAATTCAAAATACAGGTCACAGGGGTTCACAGTGAAGACCGAGTCTTCTTTCCAGAATACCTACATACCTGCACCCAGACAGTAGGGAAAAAGCATGCTTACCCGAAGTATTCCAAGCACACACTATGAAGTCTACTACTACAGTGCACTGTTCTGTGCTCCCATATACCAATTTTGTTTGCAAGAAATGCCAAGGTGTGATGCATAATTATCCTGTCCCTTGGTACTGACTCGGTTTACAGCATTTCAAAACGCACTGTGAACTTCACAGCACCAAGCAAGTAAGCTGACTACCGAGAAAAGTCTTGGAAAGAGTTACTGAAGACAAGCATGCTACCACATGTCTTCACTGACTCTTTTCCCCACCTTATTCTACACCTTCATGCTACAATTTCCATACTTTCCCTAATACATCCCCTTCTTATTGATGCAGCAGCAGTATTTTTCTCCCTTTCTCCCGACAATGCCCTTCTAATAGTGAGCTTAAAGTTACATTTGAAACAAAAAGCAGAAATAAACATTTTAAAACAAACTTATTCAAACTATATTGTGTCTGCTTATTTTCTCCCCTCTAAGATGAGGGGAAAAATATACAACTGACTTGTGTAATAAGAACAAAGAAGACTCTTACTTTCTGATGTTTTGCTCCACGGATATGGGCAGCATATGCATCTGCTCCTGTACAAGACACATCACAAAGCTCACAGCGCAACTGATTCTGAGATCCACGAGCAGATGTGCTGCTGTTATTGGTGTTCTGGGAAGCTTTTAATGCTGCTTCTTTCTTTTTGTGTTTCTGGCCTTCTAAGTGTTCTTTATAAGTCTGATTAAATAAATAATACACACAGTAAGCTACCTTTGTACTGCTTGTTCATCTTTCAAGTGAATACACATAGAATAGACCATAACATAAAATACATGCTTTGTATAAGAACTACTTCCTACTTTGAACATTTATTTTATATTACATGCTCTAAGGCATAAACAGGCCACTTGCAAGAACAAGAAATTTTATTCTCCACTACCAGAATTCCACTTTTAGAAGTAATACAACCTGGCTTCTCCTCCCCTACCTGCTCACTTCCTCAATCAAGTACAGTTCAAAAGATATTAATATTGAAAACTTGAGATGATCACAAAACTGTATCTCAGTTGCAGTTTCCTGCACTACATCGAATTATTCTTGATTTTGAATTTTCCTCAACCTGCATGATGACACTGATTAAGTGTATCCTGAGAGCTAAAAAATTGATTCAAAAGAAGGTAGCACAAAAAGCTGTGGTGAAAATGAAATGCAGAAGTTGAGATTTGCTCCTATAACATCCCTGACAACCTAGAGAGACAGGGTGGGAAATAATGACAGACTTCCTTAAAGAACTGTTGAGCCAAACACACACAGATACTACATGAATTGATGTCTACATTTTACACACTTGTACCCACTGTGAAACTACACTGGGATGACAGAATACCATGAAAAATAAATTTTCGGGCTTCCCATTCACAAAATTTATATAATTGAGTAGTTTTGAAAAAAAAGTGTTTCCTAAGAAGTTTGCTGTGCTAAAAAAGCAAATCAAATTCATAGTTTATAATACTTCTGGAGTTCAAAGTATTGTTAAAGGTTCTCTGTACAAGCTAACAGGATGCATCTTTTGCCTTCACGTAGTAACTCTATAATAGCACAAACTTTCATTTAATTATTCCTTTAATAAAACTTCAGAATCAGGTCCTTAAAATTTAAGGAGTTTTATAAAGGGGGTCATTTTTTTTCTGAAGAAATTATGACGAAAAAACGTATAGCATAATATTACATAATACAAGTACCTGTGGTCCAGCACAGCTGATCTTACAAACATCACAGTAGTGGATCTGGGGTGTTTTGGGAGGTTGTTTTGCTTTCAGTTGCTTATTTTGGAATGATGCCTTTTTTGTAAAGGTGGTCCCTGTCCAAGCAGCTGTTGCAGCAGCAGCAGCAGCAGCTGCTGCCGCCTGTTTCTGTTGCTGCTGCTGCTGCTGGTAATAGGACGATGCAGCTGAATACACAGCAGCTTCATAGCCAGAATAAGAGGTACCTCAAAGATCAAAATAAAATAAATATTACATCACTGTATAGTAAGTACACCATGTATCAATTACATAACACACTACTTACAAGCACACTGTGTAACAGAGGTGGGGGGACAAGATATAAACAATTTATTGATATCTCGTTACATAGTCCAAGTTTTTCTTGATGTTTCACAGTACACAAATATCACAAATATATAGCATACCACTTGTATCTTTTTTTTTTTTTTTTTTTGGACATCTTCACAGAGACATAGTTATGTTGCTGGATATATCAAAGCATCCCTAAAGAATATGTGAAAATTCCTCGTACATCTCGCAAGACTGATTCATAGAATCATTACGGTTGGAAAAGACCTCCAAGATCATATGGTCCAACCATCCCTCTACTACCAAATGTCACCCACTAAACCATGTCCCTAAGCACCCTGTCCAACTTTTCCTTAAACACTCCCAGGGACGGTGACTCCACCACCTCCCTGGGCAACCCATTCCAATGCCTGACCACTCTTGCTGAGAAAAAATGCCTCCCAATTTCCAACCTAAACCTCCCCTGGGCAACTTGAGGCCATTCCCTCTATTGCTATCACTGGTTATCTGTAAGAAGAGGTCGACCCCCAGCTCCCCACAACCTTTCAGGTAGTTGTAGAGAACAATAAGGTCTCCCCTGAGCCTCCTCTCATCCAGACTAGACAACCCCAATTCCCTCAGCCACTCCTCATAGGACTTGTGTTCCAGGCCCTTCACCAGCTTCAAGGCCCTTCTCTGGACATGCTTCAGGGCTTTGATGTCCTTCTTGTAGTGAGGGGTCCAAAGCTGAACACAATACTCGAGGTGTGGCCTCACCAGAGCAGAGTACAGGGGGACAATCACCTCCCTGGTCCTGCTGGCTACACTATTCCTGATACAAGCCAGGATGCCGTTGGCCTTCTTGGCCACCAGGGCACGCTGCCGGCTCATGTTCACGACATAACAAGAACAAAATATTTCTCAAAGGCCAAATGGAATAAATAGTCTTTTGGAAGCAGATTTATTGTTCAAGATCCAAAACAAAAAGGAGGACAAATTATGTAGAGGAAGGCAAAAAAAAATAAATACAAAAGATAGAACTGCTAGTGCTATTATTACATTCTACCTCAGTGATTTAAACTGTTCAAATGCAAAGCTACTTGTCTGCTAAAACCTCTGCAGCACGCCCTAGATATGCACTCCTTGATTTCTAGTCTCAAAGCTGAATAAATCAAGGAAACCGGGCTTTCATATCTTTGAGATAGTTTTCCCATAAACTTTTTACATCTACTGGTTCAACTATTTTAATCCTCTGATCAGGTTCTCTTTCAAGGAAGTCCCTTTAAAATCCCTTTTTAAACAGAAAACCAAAAAACTTCAAGGTAGCTATAACATGTCAGTTGATCACCATCTGGCCATAAACCTGAAGTTTCTTTTCACCTTTAACTAGGCTTTGGATTCTAATGTTTAAAGAAAAGTGTTTTTTTGCACCCATTCTCCTCCCATTTTGTGCCAACAGAACCCAAAATTACAAGATTTATATTGGATTGGTTCTCCCTGTTGGTTTGATAGTGTTATATATGTAATTCGTGTCAGAAAAATGCTTGATATTAATAAAGAAGGGGGAGATTTGGGAATGTGGCAATGGGGGTCGGAAAGCCTCGAGGTTGGTGAAAACATCAGACTCTTAAAGATGAGGTCATCAGGAATGTAAAGAGTTTAGAGGAAACAAAGAAGGGTGATTGAGGCGACGCCCTGCCATCTGGGGTTGCTTGTTTTCCCCTCTGTTAAGGCATGGAAGTTGCTGGAGGGGTTGCTGGTTAGAACTGTTAACATTTATTCTTTAATGTTATATGATAATAATATTATTAGTGTGATTTCAAGGGTTAATGAAACGCGGGAAAAGCAATCACGTTTTGTTGTTTTCGGGAACCTTGTGGTGGGCAGAGCATGTGCAGAAGAAGAGGGAGACAGTCGAAGCCGCTCCTGCAGTCTGGAACAAAAGGTTGCTAATGGTGATGGGGAAACCATGAGCCTTTCACCCACAAGGACCACCACAAAGAGAATTATAATATGAAGCGGGGATAGGATATCCATATGTATAGGCGTACTCGGGTTTCTTGTAAATATGTAACAGCAATGTCCTATATATATTTGGAAAGTTCGACAGGTGCGTGTGCATGTTGGTAGAGCATAGACTCCCTGCGCACCCAGCGCTGTTTACTTGCCTTTTATAAATATTCTTTTATGTTACTAAATTCAGAGTTGAGACTTCATTTATAACAATAGCATCATGCTCTTCCAATTTCCCTGGGTTTTATTTGTGTGGATGTCTCTCCATTTTTTTCTATTCCCCCACCTTCTCTCTCCAAAACTTTAAACAAGTCACAAAACACCATGTACATAGCAATGCTAATACTTTCTATATTTTTACATGTAAAAAAATAGGCATACTTAAGCATAAAAACTTTTAAAGATAAATCATTATACTGGCAAAACATTTTGATGCAACTGGTTGATACTTCTCAGTAGACTGATGCAATTGAACAGAAACATTTTGAGTATTTAAATCCTGTAATCTTCTGTGACAAAGATCCCAGCAGCATAATACACAAAACTCTTACCAGAGTAAGTAACTGCTGTTGTACTGTACGTTGCACTTTGAGTATAGGATGGAACAACAGTAGCTGCAGCTGCCACTGGCTGTACAGTAGAGGATACTGGATATATAGAAAATGTAGTTGTTGCTGGACTTGGGGTTGCAGGTTTTATAGCCGTCACTTGTCGCGTTTGTTGGGCTTGAGTATATTGAGCTGCCCCTTGGCTATATCCTGCTTTCTGAGCTAATGAGGATAGAAAACAGAAGTACACAAACATAGGCTTTAGTTGAATGAAGTGTAAACCATATTAAGTAATGCTTAATGATACCTAATAACATTCTGGGAATTAAACATAACAAGGAGAGGTGTTTTTTTGGTTGGTTCCTTTATTACTATTATTTTAACAGTCATGGTAATGTACTGTGTAATTGTGCAAAAACCACACAACTGTGTAAATATGTCTCAGGTCACATTAGTAAGCCTCAGATTATTTTTTTAACTACGCTGCCATGTTCTCAAATGTTATATATGGAGTGGCAATTTGTGTCGAGAAAATGGTTGATATTAATAAAGAAGGGGGAGATTTGGGAGTGTGGCCATGGGGGTTGGAAAGCCCCATGGTTGAGATAACATTAGACTCTTAACGATGAGGCCATCAGGAATATAAAAGAGTTTAGAGGGAACAAAGAAGGGTGATTCAAGAGATGCCACGCAGTCTTGGGTTGCTTGTTCTCCAGCTGGTTCTCTTGTTCTCCAGCCATTAAGGCATGGATGTCTCTGGGTGTTTGCTGTTGTTGTTACATTCAAAGTTGTTTGACCAATGAAAAGTTGTTTTGAAAAGAACTGCTGTGGAGAGAAGGGTATAAGAGGGGAGCCTGCCCTCAAGATAAAGAGAAGGCAACATGAAGTTACATCAATAAAGAAGCAGGAAAAAGAAGTGACGAGGAACAGGCTGGCAGAATGGAGACCAGGACGGGAACAGGCATTTTGATTGCCTCATGAAGATAGGTTCGTCCAGACTCAGCAAACTGCTCAAAGAAGCTCATACAGTCGCTGGGAATAGGCACACCGGAGCTGGGAAGAAGCTCAAGCTGAGAGAAGTGGACCTGTGCACACAACTGCCTCTCGCTGGTAAGCAGCTGCGCATTATGGGGAATCATACGTCCTTAGAAACAAAGACTGTCCTGGAAACCTTACAGCTTATTCCCTTTATTAACAATCAGACAGTTTATGATCCTGAAACATGGGACCAAACTGAGGTCAAGGTGTGGGACTCTGCAACTAAAAACGACAAGGTTGCAGTGGGATTGCTCGGCACCTGGCGAGCAGTCTCTGAGGCCTTAAAGAGCCATGTGGAGCCACAGTCAGAAACATGTGGCTTGCCAGATAGTGAGGGAGCTGTGGGCTCCTTTACTGATCCGACTGCTACGCCATGGGCCCCTCTGCTGCTACAGCCATCGAAGGCTTTTGCTGTTACGCCCCCTGGTGACCTGGACGTGCCTTTTGACCCAGGCCTCTTGGCCTTCACAAGGAGATGGACATGTTTTTCTTCGATCTGGGAAGAACGGAATACATAAGGTCCGAAGAATGGAAAATGGAGACTGCTAAGTTATGGAACTTAAAGGATTGTTCGTTACCTATCCTGATTGTATGTATGTATAGGAATACTCAGGTTATTATGTAAAGCAATGTTCTGTATACATGTATTTAGAATGTTTGATGTTCGTGTTGGTGGAGCATAGACTCCCTGCACACCCGGCGCTGTTTACTTACCTTTTATACCTTTTAGAAATATTTTAATTCAGACCTCATTTATAACATCAAAATAACCTTCGAATTTAGTTTTTACTGGAATACACTAAGCTAAAGAACATCTAAACCTTCATATTACTTTTCATTAACATAAAAAAAGACTTTGTAGCAGTCATGATACCAATAATTAAATAACTACATACATCATTAAGTAACTGCAGAACTACAAATAAAGTCTAACCAAAGTATCATCTGAACCCACCACTGACTATCTGCACATAGCTCAGCAAACTTTCTAGACAAATCATCAAAACGTTTGCCTAGAAGTATGCTTTGTGTGCATTTAATAACAATCCAAAATTCAAAGATAGCTACAGCAATGTCCAGCTATCCAAAGAAAGTTACAGCATTAACATTCAAGTTCCAGATGCAGCATATTCTTCTACACATTATCAAGGATTACGCGAAAAAAAAATAAAATCTGGGTAATGTGATATGTTCAAATACATATTTTTAAGGTATTAATGTAGTACCCACACTGTATAATGACAGGAGTTGGAAGCGTGCAACCCACCTGTCTGGTAGTACGATTCAGCTACTGAAGGCTGAGGCTGGGCAGCAGCCACAGCCGCAGCAGTTGCTGTTGGCTGTTGATAGTATTGTTTGTTGTCATAAGCTACAGCTGGGGCAGTAGATCGAACATAAGAATAGGATTCCTAAAAATTTTCAAAGAAGAAAACAGTGATTTTCTCCTTAAAATAGGTATCTGGAGTAATGCTCATTACCAGAGTCAAAAAATAAAAACAATATATTTCCTTCTAGTCTACACTAAAGGAGATAGTTTTTAAAAAAAAATTATTCATGGAGACAACATACATAGATATATGCATTAAAGAAATTAAATGTTTACAAATGCTTCTGGACAGAATACAAACCTGATGGTCTTTTTCAGATTTTATATAAAAATTAACCTCACTTAATTAAATCGCTTTCCCTTCCAAGCTATTTTGTAACTGAAAAGCAACTACTTTCATTAGTTTTTCATAGGAACTATATCAAATTCCTAAAAAAAAATATGAAGGAAAAAAAACACCACCAATCTCCACAAAATGTTAATTTCTATAAACCACAATAAAGTCACAAGGTTACAAACATCATCCTATATTTGCCTTAAAAATCCATTCATTAAAAATGGTTATAATGGTTTTCTTGGTTATATTTGTTAAGAGTGTGGAAGTGACACTTTCAAAGCCTTCTTCATTTTTTGACATATCAGCTGTTCCGTTAGGGAACCATAACTAGTCTACAAGGGTAAGGCAAGTAGCCCATTCAACACAGCCAGAACTCAGAAGATGGCTAGTAAGCTTAGAATAGGTGAGCCTGGAAACCACTACATATGTATACATATTTTCTCATCCATACCATATTTACGGTAAAGCGCGACTAGCTGACCAACTGATGGGTAGCAGGGCATAAACTACGTTAGCTGAAGTCTACTGACATGAAATTTTCTTTAATTTAGGGGACTCTTCTCTGAATACATCGAGTAACTGACTACCTTAATGACGTTGTGAATATACACCCAACTGGAAGGACTCCTAGGTTACAATTCATTACCATATGTAACAAATTCTAAAAGCTGCACAAAAGAACTGAACCTAAAGCAACAGAATCATCCTTTTAAACAAACAAGCCCACTAATTAGAATCTATATAATGCCTTGATAATTTTACAACTAATATATTAAGGAAATATTACAAGGGACATACTGTTTCAATGTCCTCTGTCTCACTAGTAAATGCAAATTTTAAATATGAACCATGCCACAAAATTTATGTAATTCCTGTGCATAAACACACCAGACTAGAGATATCCACTGAAGACTTGGACTAACAAATGCTAATGTAGAAAAAAAGCTGTTAAAAATGCAAATAATGCTCACATTTCCAATGGAAAACTACCTGGCCATGTAAAACCCCTCCTCTTTCTGCATCTAAACTGTCTAATTGAAACCAACGGGCTAGGATTGCTGACGTGCAGATACACCTGTATTATGTGAATCTAGACAGACAGGAAAAACTGCAACTTCTGACTCTTCTAAAATCTGAACAGAAATAAAGACATATGTTAGAAAGTCCCAACATGACCTCTACAGACTGAAATCTTCCAGCTGCAAAATCAATGTAGCACGCTGATTTATACTGCAAGTTTACTAACTCATGAACTGAGAAGGAATACAATCCAGTAACAGGATGCTGTCATACTACATTTAAGCCAGTCTAAGAGTGGGAAGCTATCTAAAGTACCAACAAATCTCTCTCCAAACAGGCCTCTTCCTTTTAACATACAAATTTAAAAACCATTAAGCAGAAGATTTTTTTAAGCATACCTGGTAATTCTGCGTAGTGACAGGAGGTGGTGGTGGTGGAGCTTCTTGTTGCCTCTGTGTATAACCATAATCTGTAGCTGTGTGTGCTGTAGGGTAGCCTCCATATGCAGCAGCTGTTGCAGCAGCTGCGACAGCTACTGGAGCAGGCCTAGCTACTGCAACCGTAGCTGCTGCTGGGGCATAGGCTGCAGTAACCGTGTGAGCAGCAACTGGGGCTTGATGGACAGTGTAGCTAGCAACTGTAGTTGGATGGGAATAGGCTACACCCGACGCTGGCTGCTGGCTACACGGAAAAAAGACAGTAAGTAAATAATTAGGTTAATTCAGCATATTAAGCTAATACATAAGCATTTCAAAATCCTGGATTTAATTAATATTTGTCTATTCTACAAACAAAGCAGGAATGGCTATCTACCTGAACATACGCTTCAATAGCTAGTATTACCTCTCTTCTACTCACATTAAAAAAAAAAAAAACACTATCATTTTGAAGTTTCTGTGAATGACAGAAATATCAAGTGGATAATGACTTTCTTCTTAGAGAGTGTTACATATGGAGTGGTAATTTGTGTCGAGAAAATGGTTGATATTAATAAAGAAGGGGGAGATTTGGGAGTGGGGCCATGGAGGTCGAAAAGCCCTGTAGTTGATGATAACATCAGACTCTTAACGACCAGGCCATCAGGAATGTAAAAGAGTTTAGAGGGAACAAAGAAGGGTGATTCAAGAGATGCCATGCAGTCTCCAGTTTCTTGTTCTCCACCTGGTCTCTTGTTCTCCAGCCATTAAGGCATGGATGTTTATGGGTGTTTGCTGTTGTTATATGCAAAGTTGTCTGACCAATGAAAAGTTGTTTTGAAAAGAACTGCTGTGGAGAGAAGGGTATAAGAGGGGAGCCTGCCCTCAAGATGAAAAAAAAAAAAAAAAAAAAAAAAAAAAAAAGGCAACACGATGAAGTTATGTCATCAATAAAGAAGTAGAAAGAAGGAATGAAAAGGAACAGCCTAGCAGAATGGAGACCAGGATGGGAACAGGCATATTAATCACCTCATGAAGATAGGTTTGGCCAAACTCAGCAAACCGCTCAGAGAAGCTCGTACTAAAAGTCGCTGGAAATGGGTGCACCGGAGCTAGGAAGAAGCTCAAGCTGAGAGAAGTGGACCCGTGCACACAACTGCCTCTCGCTGCTACGCAGCTGCGCATTATGGGGAATCATACGTCCTTAGAAACAAAGACTGTCCTGGTAACCTTACAGCTTATTCTCCTTATTAACAATCAGACAGTTTATGATCCTGAAATATGGGACCAAACTGAGGTCAAGGTGTGGGACTCTGCAACTAAAAACGACAAGGTTGCAGTGGGATTGCTCGGCACCTGGCGAGCAGTCTCTGAGGCCTTAAAGAGCCATGTGGAGCCACAATCACAAATGTGTGGCTTGCCAGATAGTGAGGGAGCTGTGGGCTCCTTTACTGATCCGACTGCTCCGCCATCAGCCCCTCTGCTGCTACAGCCATCGAAGGCTTTTGCTGTTACGCCCCCTGCTGACCTGGATGTGCCTTTTGACCCAGGCCCTATTGGCCTTAAAAAAGAGATGGATATGCTTTTCTTCGATCTGAGAAGAATGGGATACATAAGGCCCGAAGGCCGAGTTGCTTGACAACTTAAAGTGAGACATATTGTTCAAAAGGAATGGAAAATGGAGACTGTTAAGTCATGGAACTTAAAGGATTGCTTGTTACCTTTTCTGATTGTACATATGTATAGGTGTACTCGGGTTTAGTATGTAAAGCAATGTTCTGTATATTTAGAATGTTTGATGTTCGTGTGTGCGTGTTGGTGGGGCGTAGACACCCCGCACACTCAGCGCTTTTTACTTGTATCCTGCTTTCAGTTAGAACAGAATTAATTTTCTTCCTAGTAGCTGGTGGAATGCTGTGTTTTGGCTTAGGATGAGAACAGTGCTGATAACACCCCGATGTTTTAATTGTTGCAGAGCAGTGCTTATACCAAGCCAAGGACATCTCAGCCTTTTGCTCTGTCCTGCCAACAGGCAGGCTGGGGGTGCAGTAAGAGCTGGGAGGGGACAGACCCAGGACAGGTGACCCAAACTAGCCAAAGGGGTATTCCATACCATCTGACGTCATGCTAAACAATATATAGGGGTGGCTAGCCGGGGAGAGGGGGCCGGACTGCTCGGGGTTAGGCTGGGCATCGGTCAGCGGGTGGTGAGCAATTGCATTGTGCATCACTTGTTTGTACATATTATTAGTAGTAGTACTATTATCATCATTGTATTATTATTATTATTATTGTTATTATTATTTTCCTGTCTTATTAAACTGTCTTTATCTCAACTCACGGGCTTCGCTTTCCATTTCTCTCCCCCGTCCCAGAGAGGGAGGGGGGAGGGTGAGCGAACGGCTGCGTGGTGTTTAGCTGCCGGCCGGGTTAAACCACGACAACTTGCCTTTTATACCTTTTATAAATATTCCTTTTATAAATATTACTAAATTCAGATTGAGTTCAGACTTCATTTATAAGAAGAGGGTTTGTGGGTTGGTTTTGTGTGCTGTTTTTTTTCCTGAAGCAGTGAAAAAGAAATCTTTCATTCAACATTTTAAACTATTATCTTTTCATGCCCGACAAGCTTGTGCTTCATTAGTTCTTCAATAAAACCACCTGACAAATGAAGAAAAATACTACTTTTCTATGACAGCTCATTATTGACCTGCACTTGCATTATGTTTTTCAGTAAACTATATGTAGTGGGTTTACGTGGCAAGGTTTTGGTAGCAGGGGGGCCATAGGGGTGGTTTCTGTGAGAAGGATCTAGAAGCTGCCCCATGTTTGGTAAGGGCCCCATTGTTGACCAGAGCTGAGCCAATAAGTGATGTTGTTTTGCGCCTCTGTGAGAGCATATTTAAGACAGGGAAAAAAAACACTGCGCCACATAGCAGCTGGGAGAGTGAAAGGAGTGAGGAACAGCCTTGCAGGCGCCAAGGTCAGTGAAGAAGGAGGGGGAGAGGTGCTCCAGGCGCCGGAGCAGAAGTCCCCTGCAGCCTGTGGTGAGGACCATGGTGAAGCAGGAAGTCCCCCTGCAGCCCATGGAGTACCACGGTGGAGCAGGTGGCCCTGCACCGACGGAGGCTGCTGCCTGTGGAAGACCCCTGCCGGAGCAGATTCCGGGCTAGACCTGTAGCCCATGGAGAGGAGACCACACAGGGGCAGGTGACCTGGCAGGATCTGCTGCCCGTGGGGGACCCAGGTTGGAGCAGTTTGCTCCTGAGGGATGGACCCCGTGGTACGGACCCATATCTGGAGCAGTTCTGGAAGAGCTGCTGCCTGTGGGAAGCCCACGCCGGATCAGTTCATCAAGGACTGTGTCCCGCGGGTGGGACCCCACAGCACAGGGGATGAGAGTGACCGAGAAGGAGCAGCAGAGAAGCGCTGTAGACTGACCATAACCCCAATTCCCCTGTTCCCCTGCGCCGCTCGGGGGGAGGAGGTGGAAGAGGGTGGATGGGGGGGGGAAGGTGCTTTTGGTTTCTTTCATTTGTTTCTCACTTCTCTAGCTTGTTAGTAATAAGCAATAAATCTTACTATCTCCTTATGCCGAGTCTGTTTTGCCCGTTACAGTAATTACTGCGTGATCTTCTTGTGATAAATTAGTAGGGGTTTGTTCATTGTCCTTGAGAATTTAAAGAATCTACTGAGGAGATAAGGTTTCACAACTCACGGCATTGTAACATGGGGACAAATGGGGAAGGGGGGTTGGGTGAACATCCTTGTTAAAACAAAGATTTTGTAAGATACCACCCACCCACCGCAAGACATCCTGTTTTGCCCCCACCTGAACACAAGCACAACTCGTGATCACCGGAGGAAGAATAACGACCCCCAACAACAGACTGCACAGTCTTAGGACAGGTCTCGACTGGTCTCGACAAGTCGACAGGTCTCGACAAGCCAGAACTTCAATGCTATAAAACAGCGACACTGGAAAGGGGAAGTTGCGTGCCGTGGTGGAGCGGAGACTCCCCAGCCACCCAGCGCTGTTTTGCTTGTGTCTGCTTACTTGATTAATAAAATAATTTCAATAGACCAGTAAATTGTGTGGTCTAACTTATAACACTTCTCATCCTTATCTCAACCTTTGAGCCCTTTTCATCATATTTTCTCCCCATTCCTCTTTGAGGAGGGGGAGTGAGAGAGCGGCTGTGGTGGAGCTCGGCTGCCCACTCGAGCAGAACCACGACACTATATTAAAGCTATGAGCTTGTAAAGACTTCCATGAAAATTAGCTCAGAACTCTTAAAGTTAAAGCAGACACACTTTAAAAACATACCTGTGATACCAGGCTTTTCCCACAAAAGTTTACAATTATAAAATACTGGCCCCACTTGAACAGAAGTCCACTGCCTTACCGCATGAAGGATCATCAAAAGACAGCTAGATCAAAGAAGAAGACTTCCACCAGAGCTCTGGCAATCTTCCAGGCACATGCTGAGACTAACATGCCTTTCTAAAATTTGCAGGTAGGACATTAATATGTGGCTATTTACTAAGAACGAGTAATTACTAACAATGGAAACAAAAAATTTATGATGGGTTTAATTTTTTGAACAGAAACAAATATTATTGTCCTATTTCAATCCCTACCCATGCATTATGATTAAAAGCTTACAATATCTGTTCTGATTTTTTGAACAAATACAGTGAACTGAGATAAATATCACTATGTAGAACAATTATATGAAATGGGGATTCAGTGATTATTCTGATTTTTTTTCCATACATTTCCAGCACTGCTATTCAATAATATTTAATAATCATTATAGGGTTCTACAACTCCATAGAACTATTAAAAGATAATTCAAATCCAATTTTGTGTCTATCAAGGAGATAGTATACACTATTTTAAAGAAAACAGAAATGATATCTTACTTGAAAGAAACATACACAATGGCACAGTGGAATTGAAGCATGGTTATGCTCAAAACCAAAAGTGTGGGAATATAAATGTTGTTTTTGCAGAGTTACATTGTTTAGAAGGAGGGAATGTGGTACTGAGATATGCTTACAGTGATAAGAAAGCTTAGCAGACTACATTGTAAAATGCAGACAACCAGACTCCTTAGGACAATTAGGTGAAAATCATGGTGTCAAGTCAAGTCAAGTCAGATAAGTGAAGAAACATTACCATTTCAAACAGTAAAAATGGCAAAAGGAAATTGAAATTTGACAGGCCAGCAACTGAAGGCTATGCATTGTTTGTGAAGCATCAGATAGATTGTGAACCTGGATTACCCACTCAGTGGGGAGGGTCCTATCCTCAAAAAGTATATAAACTGTGTTTTGGAACTAGTAGATGCGCTCTCTCCTGCTTGTGGGGCGCCCGCCATTGCAATTGCGAATAAATTACTACTTCACTGAGATCCTCGCCTGAGCCTAAGTTATTGGCTACAGAGTGTTTCTCACAAAAGGACCAAGAAGTCAAGACAGCTATTCCAAAAGACAGCAATATTATCTCTGACATAACTTCCAGAAACAAAGCACCTTTTTGCTGTAGATATTTTTGCTAAAAACATTTCCATAACTCCACTGCGTTTAGTAATTAAAAATAAAATTTGTCATTTAATTACAGCAGAACACATTGACTTTAACATATCAAAAAGCCATTTTTATGTCAGAAACACACAGAGAAAGTTTTATTACTACTGGACTTCCATGTCTAGACTCTACCTTCTTCCCACCATAGTCCCCTGATATTTCATTGTTTAAAAGACCCTTTACATTACATCCAAACTCAACTCAGTTGTGAGTTGTACTCATGATTATATTACATTATATATATTAATGTTATTTATATGTATTAATATTAAATATTATATTACATTTTATTTTTAGCTTCTTGGTGTAACAGTGGAAGGATAAGACCTAAAATATTTTGGTGTAGCTCGAGTCACTACTTGAAACAATTCCTTCTACTTGATTTATATAGGCAGTGCCTTTGTTTTGTCAGCTTTGGGTCAGAAATCACTGTCAGAAAACTCATGAAAACTATTTTATGATGGTAAAAGTGTATGATAATCTATAAAATTAGGCTGCATTGTTTACGTACCTAACAGCACAAAAGTGTAAAATATTCACACGTTCAAAGGTAATTCACAGCATCACATGCATCTACTCAAAATATATTACTGAGAAAACAGGAAGCCTTATACTTTCACTTAGATTACAACTGAACTCATCAACAGTGCAATACTGCCAATGAAGGGACAGTCTTGCTCCACCCTATCCTCATTCTCACTCTTCCCTCCTCCCATATATCAAATCTGGCCATCAGGCCATCACATACAATTCCATCACTTGGGGTAGCTCTGCTATTAGTTGAGC
Source organism: Aythya fuligula (assembly GCF_009819795.1). Lineage (NCBI taxonomy): Eukaryota > Metazoa > Chordata > Aves > Anseriformes > Anatidae > Aythya > Aythya fuligula. The sequence goes on along the minus strand of NC_045594.1, from coordinate 7,113,554 downwards.
TACTGATTTAACTCAATCTAGCAGAAAAGTACAAGATCTTTTTTTTTTTTTTTTTTTTTTTTTGCTTGGCCCATTTTTTGACATGGTAAAACTGTTAGAAAAATTGGAGTTCACAGAACAGTCTGACTGCCAGATTGTGATTGTACTGTTAACAAGATTCTGCTCAGTCTCATTTCTTCTTTGCTATTTTTGTATTAAATTTCCTTATCATGGTATAGAATGAACAGCCCCAATCATTTGATTTCTAAGGCTTAGTTCTATCACCATTTTCACTTTAGCAAAACTGTTCCTCTTGCTTCTGCAATGTTATATATGCAGTGGTAATTCGTGTCAAGAAAATGGTTGATATTAACAAAGAAGGGGGAGATTTGGGAATGTGGCCATGGGGGTTGGAAAGCCCCATGGTTGAGATAACATTAGACTCTTAACGATGAGGCCATCAGGAATATAAAAGAGTTTAGAGGGAACAAAGAAGGGTGATTCAAGAGATGCCATGCAGTCTGGGGTTTCTTGTTCTCCAGCTGGTTCTCTTGTTCTCCAGCCATAAAGGCATGGATGTTTCTGGGTGTTTGCTGTTGTTATATGCAAAGTTGTTTGACCAATGAAAAGTTGTTTTGAAAAGAACTGCTGTGGAGAGAAGGGTATAAGAGGGGAGCCTGACCTCAAGATAAAAAAAAGGCAACACGATGAAGTTACATCAGTAATGATATTGTATAGACTCACTTTAGGATAGGATAAATCTTGTGGTTAAAAATGAATGAGAACAAAATAGATGACATCTTGTTATCCGTCGACCCTCAGTCAGGCTGAGACTTGAGATAACTTGAGTCAACCTTCTGTTATGTCTTGTTAACTGAGACATCCCATTATCTGCCGACCCTCAGTTAGGCCGAAACCCAACTCAGCTTGGAAAACAACCGATTCATCATATCTGGCATTTTTTAAGCAAAAGGTGAAAAGTGCATCACGAGGAAGACCTACAGTCTTCCTCCCAAAGACCACTGCCCACGTCCCGAAGACCCCGGCCCACAATTCTTGGAAGGCTTTGCGCAAGCACTGATAAGCTAATTAGCGTACGAAGCGAGAGTGGGCGGGTTTAGGTAATGAATATGTATAGGCGTTAGAACATTCATCGTTTTGCTGTATAAATATGAGATGGCTTGTTACTTCGGACATGCATGATAGGTGGAAAGATCCCCCGTGCATCCAGCGCTGCAATAAAGAATATACCGCTTAAGGAAATTTCGGCTTCGATCTTTGAATCAGTAAAGAAGCAGGAAAAAGAAGTGAAGAGGAACAGGCTGGCAGAATGGAGACCAGGACGGGAGCAGGCACTTTGATCGCCTCATGAAGATAGGTTCGGCCAGACTCAGCAAACCGCTCAGAGAAGCTCATCGCTGGAAATAGGCAGCACTGGAGCTGGAGAGAAGCTCAAGCTGAGAGAAGCAGGCCAGAGCACACAACTGCCTCTCGCTGGTAAGCAGCTGCGCATTATGGGGAATCATACGTCCTTAGAAACAAAGACCGTCCTGGTAACCTTACAACTTATTCTCCTTATTAACAATTGGACAGTTTATGAGCCTGAAATATGGGACCAAACTGAGGTCAAGGTGTGGGACTCTGCAACTAAAAACGACAAGGTTGCAGTGCGATTGCTCGGCACCTGGCGAGCAGTCTCTGAGGCCTTAAAGAGCCATGTGGAGCCACAGTCAGAAGCCTGTGGTTTGCCAGATAATGAGGGAGCTGTGGGCTCCTTTACCGATCCGACTGCTCCGCCATCAGCCCCTCTGCTGCTACAGCCATCGAAGGCTTTTGCTGTTACGCCCCCTGGTGACCTGGACGTGCCTTTTGACCCAGGCCTCTTGGCCTTCACAAGGAGATGGACATGTTTTTCTTCGATCTGGGAAGAACGGAATACATAAGGCCTGAAGCAAGAAAAGGAATGGAAAATGGAGACTGTTAAGTTATAGAACTTAAAGGACTGTTTGTTACCTATCCTGATTGTATGTATGTATAGGCATACTCAGGTTATTATGTAAAGCAATGTTCTGTATACATGTATTTAGAATGTTTGATGTTTGTGTGTGCGTGTTGGTGGAGCGTAGACTCCCCGCACACCCAGCGCTGTTTACTTGCCTTTTATACCTTTTATAGCTTTTATACCTTTTAGAAATATTTGTTTTATAAATATTACAAAATTCAGATTGAATTGAGACTTCATTTATAACATGCAACATCCTGAAGAGCTAATGATTGAGTTTGCAATATTACAAGAAAAATATTCTAGAACTGCCTGCTTTTTCCTTTTTGAAAGAACTACTCATTATGTTACAGAAATTCACATCTTTTTCAAATTTATGGGCTTCTTTTTTCCCCCATTTTCTTGCCGAAAACCTTTTAACATTAAGATGACCAGATGCTTCCATGTAATTAATTTATATCTAAAGATTTTTGTGCCAACTTTCAATTAACTTACAAGAGGTTTTACCCTTGTTCAGTGACAAGCAATCATCACACAACTTACCTCCTCTCTCAGACTATTCTGCCAGACCCCCTCTGTTCCACTGATCTTTCTTGCAGTGAATCTTTGCACCTATTTACTACCTACTCGTCTTTTATGACTGTGGATGGCCACAACCCTCAATTCAGATGAAGGTTCAGCTGTACTATCCAGTGCTTTCTTTCCAGTCTGGTTTCCTCAGAACAGCTTCTTGTAAAGCTACTTCTGTATTGACAATACTTTCTTTGTATAAAATACAAAGACATGCCATACTAAAATAATAATCAAGACCAATCCCTGGATAATTCCAGTGTAATTATTCCTATTTAATGATGATCACTCTTCTCATTAGAATAACCACCTCTACCAGTATTTCGCTACAATTCTTTTATTAACCTCTACATTAAGTAATAATTTTCCATAATGCACCTCATCAAGTATTTCAACTTAGTCCCACAGTAGGAATAAAAAAGCTGTTATTGCAGAGTTACATTGCTTAAAGGTAAGGAATCTGGTATTGAAATATGTTTGCAGTTGTAAGAAAACTTAGCAGGCGACCTTGTAAAATGCAGACAACCAGACTCCTTAGGACAATCAGGTGAAAATCACAGTGTCAAGTCTAGTCAGATAAGTGAAGAAACATTACCACTTCAAACAGTAAAAAAGTCAAAAGAAATCAGAAATTTAACAGGCCGGCAACTGCAGGCCATGCATTGTCTGTGAAGCATCAGACTGTGAACCAGGATTACCCACTCAGTGGGGAAACAAGGGAGGGTCCTGTCCTCAAAAAGTACATAAACTGTGTTTTGGAACTAGTAGGTGCGCTCTCCTGCTTGTGGGGTGCCCACCATTGCAATAAATTACTACTTCACCAAGATCCGCAACTGAGCCTAAGTTATTGGCTAGAGTGTTTCTCACACAGGGAAAGAAGATGTAGGCATTATCTAAGTAACAGTCCAGAAGTTTTGGTATATTTGCTGTGGTGTTTAGTCAGTTTCCCAAGTATCGGGAAGGGGGGGGGGGGTTGGGGGGGACAGCCTGCTCCACCAGGGGCCTCTCCACAGACCACAGGGGGGCTTCGGCTCCGGTGCCTGGAGCACCTCCTGCCCCTCCTTCTGCACTGACTGGTGTCTGTGGGGAGGTTTCTTGCACCTCGCTCTCCCAGCTGCTTTTGAGCAGCAAGTTTTTGTTTGTTTCTTTGTTTGCTTGTTTTCTTGGATGGGCTCTCACAGAGGCACAGGCTGTGTTGCTCATGGCATGGCTCTGGGCAGCAGTGGGCCCCTTTGGGGCCAGATGAAATTGTCCCTTATCTGCCACGGGGAGGCTTCTGGGTTTTTCTCACAGGGGCTGCCACTGCAGGCCCACCCCCAAACCTTGCCATCAAACCCAATACACTGGGGAACAGCTAGGTCATTACTGGCTTGTAAAGTATCAGGGATTAAATTCACTAATGAAACCCTAAAAAGTGATGGGGGCAGAAGGGGCAGATGGGACGGGGGAGAGAAACGGAAAGTGAAGCCCATGTGTTGAGATAAAGACAGTTTAATAAGACAAAATAATAATAATAATAATAATAATAATAATAATAATACAATGATGATAATAGTACCACTACTAATAATATGTACAAACAAGTGATGCACAATGCAATTGCTCACCACCCGCTGACCGATGCCCAGCCTAACCCCGAGCAGTCCGGCCCCCTCCCCCCGGCTAGCCACCCCTATGTATTGTTTAGCCTGACGTCAGATGGTATGGAATACCCCTTTGGCTAGTTTGGGTCACCTGTCCTGGGTCTGTCCCTTGCCAGCTCTTACTGCACCCCCAGCCTGCCTGTGGGCAGGACAGAGCAAGAAGCTGAGATGTCTTTGGCTTGGTATAAGCACTGCTCTGCAACAATTAAAACATCGGGGTGTTATCAGCACTCTTCTCATCCTAAGCCAAAACACAGCATTCTACCAGCTACTAGGAAGAAAATTAACTCTGTTCTAACTGAAACCAGGACAAGGTGTAACCGAAAAGACTTATTTTTGTGAACCTTTGAAGTACAAGTTAGGGAAACAATGGGGCATACACAGATTTTTATATATGCCTAGCTCCTCATGGGCACTCTTAGGTAGGGATTTATTAGAGCAAGTAGGAGCAGAAATTGTCTTTGAAAAAGGGAAAATGGAATTAAGAATAGGAGAAAAACAACTAATAAATGTGTTAAGCTTGGCACTAATACAAACTGACCCTAAAAGTGAAATACCTTTAGAGATCACAGATCAAGTATGTCCAGGAGTTTGGGCTACCGAAGTCCCTGGAAGAGCTAAAAATGTGACCTTAATAATTATTAAATTAAAGCCAGGAGAGAAACCCGTTAAGGTTAAGTAATATCCTTTGAGGATAGAAGATAGGAAAGGAATTAAAGAGATAATTAATAAATTTTTACAGTATGGATCATTGATTGAATGCGAATCAGAATACAATGCACCCATATTGCCAATTAAAAAGGCAGATGAAAAAGCTATAGGCTAGTTCAGGATTTGAGGGCCATAAATAAAATCACTGAGGATATACATCCAGTAGTGGCAAACCCTTATACTTTGCTGACTAAATTAAAGAATAGTCAAGTCTGGTTTACCGTACTGGATTTAAAAGATGCCTTCTTCTGCCTAGGCTTAGCCACAGAAAGCCAAAACCTATTCGCCTTTGAATGGGAAAATCCCGATTCAGGCAGAAAGACGCAGCTTACGTAGACATTACTACCTCAAGGATTCAAGAATAGCCCCACTATTTTTGGAAACCAATTAGCAAGGAAACTCGAAACATGGATGCCTCCGGACACTGAAGGTGCTTTGTTACAATATGTAGATGATCTCTTAATAGCTACCGAGACTAAAGGGAGTTGTATTCAATGGACTATAAGTCGTCTTAATTTTCTGGGTTTAAATGGATATCAAGTCTCTTGACAGAAAGTCCAGCTGGCTCAACAAAGTGTGACCTATCTGGGATTTGAAATTTCGGAAGGACAACGAGAACTAGGAACTGAACATAAGGAAGTCATTTGCCAGACTCCAGAACCTCAAATGGTAAAGGAGCTACAAACCTTTTTAAGAATGACAGGTTGGTGTCGCCTTTGGATTTATAATTATGGACTATTGGTAAAGCCTCTATGTGAATTGATAAAGATTAACCAGTCAAAGTTAGTCTGGACTGGAGAAGCACAAAAAGTCTTTAAACAACTTAAACAAGAATTGATGATTTTGAAATATCAAGCAATATTGGTAGAACAGGACAACGTGGAAATTGTGATAACTAATATTGTGAATCTAGCCTCTTTTCTTAGTGATGCTCCGGCACAGCCTGTGATTCACGATTGTTTAGAAACTATAGAGACTGTGTATTCCAGCCGACCAGACCTTAAGGAGGAGCCCATGGAAGATGCGGAAGAAACTTGGTTCACGGATGGGAGCAGTTTTGTTATGCAAAGACAACGTAAAGCTGGATATGCTATAACAACTACTCAGCAGGTAATCGAGTCTAAGCCTTTACACCCTGGAACATCAGCTCAAAAGGCGGAGATAGTCGCACTCACGAGAGCATTGGAACTGGCAGCTGGAAAAAGGGTAAATATTTGGACAGATTCTAAATATGCATTCGGCGTGGTACATGCTCATGGAGCAATTTGGAAGGAACGTGGATTACTGACTGCTCAGGGAAAACAGATAAAACATGCTGAAGAAATTTTAAAATTGTTAGAGGCTGTAAAACAACCAGAAAAGGTAACTATCATGCATTGTCAGGGACACCAAAAGGGGAACACCGATTTTGAAATTGGAAATCGATTGGCAGAGGCTACGCAGGCAGCTGAAATAACTGAGGTGAAGGCATTGTCTTTGATACCAGACGGTAAAATCCAAACTATATCCAAATTATACAAAAGAAGACTTAAAATTAATTGAAGATTTGAAAGGTAAAATGAAACCAGATGGATGAGTATATTTAAAAGATAACCACATAGTAATACCCTCTAGTTTGACATGGCCCATAGTTCTTACAGAACACAATAAAACGTATTGGGGAGCTGGCACACTGCATAAGAGCCTGCGTCAGACATTAGTGGGACGATATGATAAAACAAGTAACTCAACAATGTAGCATTTGTTTATACAATAACCCCAATACCAAGAATAGAATAAAGTTTGGAATAATCGGTAAAGGAAATTATTCGGGGCAACAGTGGCAAATTGATTTTTCAGAACTCCCTAGAAAAGGGGGGTATCATTATTACTGGTTCTGACTGACACGTTTTCAGGAAGGCCTGAAGCCTTTCCCTGTCGAACAAACAAAGCAAGAGAAGTGGTTAAAGTCTTGTTAAATGAAATAATACCATGCTTTGGGATTCTAGTAGCAATGTCTTCTGATAGAGTTTCACATTTTTGTGCACAAGTGGTACAACAGATAAGTAAGATTCTAAAGATAGATTGGCAACTGCATACTCCTTATAGACCACAGGCAAGTGGACAGGTAGAAAAATGAACCATTTAATTAAACAATAAATAGCTAAAATTGGATAAGAAGCTAATTTGTCATGGCCTCAATCCCTCCCTTTAGCATTACTTGGAATTAGAGTTAAACCTAGAATAAAAGGGAATTTGAGTCCCTTCAAAATCTTATATGGAAGGCCATAGCAATTTCTATTTAGTGGAGAGGACCTAACGCAGTTAGGATCAGAATATTTATATGCTTATATAACTGAACTTCAGAAACAATTAAATAAAGTACATAAATTTGTTTTAGGGACCAGGGCTAGAGGGTTGGATCAACCAATCCACCCCTTTAAGCTCGGGAATTATATATATATAAAGACTTTTTCAGGACAACCCCTACAGGAAAAATGGAAGGAAAGTGGATGGGACCATACCAAGTATTACTGACAACACACACCGCCATTAAGATTAAGAAGCAAGCAGCTTGGATCCACAATTCAAGGGTGAAGAAGGTCCCGGCGAGGATATAGACCACCACTCCAATTGGACCAACAAAATTACGGTTTTCCAGATCCTAATGATTGCAGGGGTGCGGTTCTCGGATTCGGGGTGGGCAACTTGGGATGAGAACTTACACCTGACCTTAATACAAACAATTTCTCAAGTAACTAATAAGACGAACTGTTGGGTATGCACCCATCTGCCACAGCATGGGAATAAGGGTGTATCGTTAATCGGGATTCCCTTACCTGCAAACTTATCTTGAACTAATTTGTGGGAAAACACATCTTGGGGTCAAAAATATGAAGAAGTTTTGGAACTAGAAGTGAGTAGCTTTGTGCTGTTGGAATCTTACTATGTATGTGTACAAAGGTGTAACCCACCTAGGGGTATGGAGAAACAGGATTGTATAAATACGGATACTACTTATGTGGGAAATCAGACATCTTGTAATTGAACAATTGATATTAGTACGACTAGCGGCTGGGCAAATTCAACCAGCTGGACAGTTCCAGAAGGAAAAGGGTGGTATTGGCTATGCAATGATACAGCCCGTAAGGTCTTGCCTGAGAATTGGAAGGGAACTTGCACTCTTGGAGCGGTAGTCCCCAATATGACAGTACATGATGTAGTGCCTCGAGCCTACTTGAGAAATCATATCTGGAGAATCAGATGAAAAATTAACAATACAATGGTAGAGAGACACACCCCTTTTCATAGTTTTGTGTGATGGTTTATCACATGGTTAGGAGTGAGTGAATTGGAAAAGGCAATAGTTAATATTTCTGCAATTATAGAGAAGTTAGAAAACAAAACTCTGGATGCTGTAAAGGCTCAACAAGAAGAGATATCTAGTTTATCACAGGTAGTATTACAAAATTGGATGGCCCTAGACTTGTTACTGGCCGCTCAAGGGGGAGTCTGTACAGTAATAAACACAAGTTGTTGTATGTATGTAGATCAGAGTGGAAGGATCTCTACCGACCTGGAAGAAATATGGAAGCAGACAAGGATCCTACATGATATCAGTAAAGATGATCTTTCGTGGAGTTTTAGTGAAATATGGAATAAGTTAACCTCCTGGTTGCCCAATTTCCAATGGTTGAAACAAGTATTCATTGCTCTAATCGTATTAGTAGTGTTAGGAATATTTGTGTGCATGTTGTTTAGATGCCTGCTTTGTTGTGTTACTGTAAATAATGAAAGTATCTGATGCAAAAGAATTTGCATGGGAAAAGAAAAGGGGGGATTGATTAAGGAGGTATTGGGGAGGCATTGGGGAGGCAAGGACAATCCCCAGACATGGACTGTATATCTCGAAACAAGACACTGAAACTCATGATAAGGAAGCGGCAGACGGACAGAGAAACAAACGTAAGGACTATAAATCTCAAAACTGGACATTGGAATTCATTATAAAGATACAACAAACGGAAGAATTAGCAACAACCAGCTCTTGCAATTAAGAAACCTGCCAATTCAGCAGATTCCTGACCAAAGGTGAAAAGTACACTGTGAGGAAGACTCGGGGTCTTCCTCCCAAAGACCCCTGCCCACGTCCCAAAGACCCCTGCCCACAATTCTTGGAAGGCTCTACGCAGGCGCAAGGTGCCAAAAGGCTAATTAGCATGAGAAGCGAGGGAAGGCGGGGATAGGTAATGCATATGTATAGGTGCTTGTAGAATATTGATAGATTGATTGTATAAATTCAAGACTGCTTTCCGCTTTAGGTATGCACGATAGGTGGAGAGATCCCCCGTGCATCCAGCGCTGCAATAAAGAATATACCACTTAAAGGAATTTCGGCTTCGATCTTTGAATCAATATCAAGAGAGTCATTGGGAGGTGCAAGCAATGTGTGATGTTGTGCTAAGAAAGTATGACTGTGTAGGAATATACACTTCAGTGAAGCAAATATGCAGAGGATGTACCATATGTCAAAAGGTAAATAAAAAGGTCATCCGTAACCCACCTAGAGGGGGGCGGGAGCCAGGGATTCGAGCTTTCCAAAGTATATAGGTAGACTTTACTGAGTTACCTAAAGTAGGGAGACTGGATGGGTGTAAGCTTTCCCCTTGGTATCTGCCACTGCGAACACAGTGGCTAAAGTATCAATGGAGCAAATTGTCCCTAGATATGGGATAGTTGAAAACATTGATTCAGATCAAGGACGTCATTTCACTTCACAAGTACTGCAAGGGTTAAAGCAGGCCCTAGAGATTGAGTGGGATTTTCACACCCCCTGGCAACCCTCCTCTTCTGGATAGGTGGGGCAAATGAACCAGACATTAAAGAAACAATTAACTAAATTAGTGTTAGAAACCCAACTTCTTTGGCTAAAATGCTTACCTTTAGCGCTCCTACAGGTTCAAACAGCACCAAGAAAGGAGATGCTGTTCAGATTATCCTATCTGGGCAGAAGGGATGAGATACCACAATTCAAAACAAGAGTTTTCTTAAGAACTGTATTCTGGGGTTGCCCTCTTCTTTGTTATCTCTCAGGACCCATGGGTTGTTGGCTCAACATCCCACCCCACCCCCAAATCACCCAGGAAATGGGGTCCTGATTCGAACCTGGAAAGTATCAAAACTTCGTCCTGAAGGGGAAGGACCATTCCAAGTACTACTAAGCACTGAAAGTGAATTAAGAGCATTTAAATTTAAGAAATAAATATTAAATCCTTCCCTGAGAACACTTTGCTCCTGTCCTTTTCCAGATATTGACCTTTTTTATTAAAATTGAAGCTTTGCTAAAAAAAATAATACATTGAAGGTAGAAAGATTTGTTTTATTTCATTTATTTATTAATATCAGGAGAATTTAAAATAGACAGCATTATATCCATGTGTTATCAGGTAATAACTTCAGGTGACTTGAGACTGTAAGATACTCCACAGGCATCCTAATGTGGAAAATAAACTAAGTTGTGTATTAAGAATCTTAATACAATATCTTTAGCATTTATTGTCAAGGGAATTCACTTTCAGAAGAAAACAGTATTTCCATACAGGGTACGAAGCACATGAAAGATTAAAAGGATAGCACAAATAAGGCTCCCTATAAGCCTTGCATTTCATCACACCAACTGATTTAACTTGAAAATGAATTACAGTTCACGTGCACGTAAGCCCAAGGAATATAGAAATGGTCATCTCCTATGTATTTATGTACTAACAACCAACACATACATTTTAACTGCTGCTATTCCAGCTTGGTTTAGAGCACTGAACATAGAAATCTCTATTTCTAGAGGCAAAATACATTGTTGTATATTTAGTTTTAACTTTCTGAAGAGTACTATTCTAACAGATTTAAAACTAAGGCTAAAACCAATTGTCTCAATCCAAATTATGAACTTCCTCAGAAATGACAACTTCTTAACTATGTTTCTTGCATATTTTTTCATTTAAAGAAGCGATTTGCAGGCTAGCTTAATACGACATTTAAACTACTCTTAAGCATAATTTTAAAAATACAAATATCTAGACAAAACAATTAAGCCTTATTTCTTGAAAATTCTAATTTCTTAGAACATTTTAGCATTAAGGAAACTGTACTTATTGAGACCCAACTGCAGGATTTTTCAAAGATTCACAGACTATTCTATCAATAGCAGAATAGCAAAGCTCTGTCTAAAAACATAATTCTGCAGTTTTTCTTTTAGTGATATTAAGATTGAAACAAGTATGACCTAACTCTCCAAAAACTGAATGAAGCACTACAACCTGCTGCTTCTTCAGAGAAGCGGATAAAGAGGAACTACTGAATAACTGGTCAGATGAAGTTTCAGGTATGTTAATGAAAGTAGGGCAGAGTGAAAAACAATAATCCTCATTCAACTCTTTTCTCCTGAACACACTTAACAATACACAGCATAAAATGGTCAAATAAAATGGTCAGAGAAGTGAAGAAACATTACCACTTCAAACAGCAAAAAAGTCAAAAGGAATCTGAAATTACCACCATATAGCTAAATTATACGCTATCAGTAATTCATCTCAAAGATTAAAATGTTCATCTTTTGAATATACTATTACTGTTTAATCTTCACATTTATTCTCACTACCTGCTTTAAAACCAATCAAATCAGGTAACGTTTATCTCTGTACATCAGACCATAACTGCTAGCATCTAAAACAGTGATGCAATAAATGCTCTGTATCTACCACCCCCATACTCAGTTGCATACAACAGATGGCTCTTCCCTATATTACTTCCTTCATCATCAAAACATTGCTTTTATTCAAGTCTAGTTAACAGCCATGTTCACGATGATAGCACAACACGAAAAGAACTGAGCTCAAGATGTCACATCTGCCTGAAAAATACTAGCTACAAACATTTTCCCTGTCAGAAAAAAAAAAAACAAAAAAAAAAAAACAACAAAAAACACTAAAATTGGCAAGCTCTTTATTAAGTGAGAGAAACTTCACTAGTAAGGAAAAATGTATTCAATTCTTGAAGCGTTCTATATTTCCTGCCTTTAGCCACTACTTCGCTTTTCTAGGTACCAATAACTCAACTACATTTTACCCTACCATTTTTGCATCTAGGTAACAAGTTTTTACAAATAATTTAACACCCCAGAGTTAAGCCTGCAATCATCAATACATTTTGAGGTTACAACTACAAAGGACTTTAATATTAACAGAAAATTTTTCCCAAGTGCTCGATTTTTAAAATCATGAGCCTGTTGCAAATTTCACCTCATTGGCAGACTTCACTCTTCCAAATGACAAAGCTTCCTCTGATTACTGAGGCACCTTTCCTCCCCAGTTACCACCACCTCCTCTGATTCCCTGTCAATAGTCAACTGCAGTACCGGCACGCAGCCCACACTAACAAACCCAGAGGCTCCTTACTGCCTTACTAATGTTGGCGTATCTCACTCAAGGGTGGCACCTCACTGGTTTGGAAACAAGTCTACCAAAATCTTTGCATAAACAGCACTAGCTTAATGGAGGCTTCTTGTGTACATTAAGACAGAACAGCGTGTTTAAGACAACACTTAAGACTATCATAGACTGAGCAAAGGAGAATCAGCACCATACACAGCTTGATCATATGGTTCTTGAACTTATTGAGGCGCACCTGGGGGACAAAGCAGTCATTGGTCCCAGCCAGCATGGGTTTGTGAAGGGTAGGTCCTGCCTAACTAACCTGATTTCCTTTTATGATAAGATCACCCGTATGGTGGACCAAGGGAAACCAGCTGATGTGATTTTTTTGGACTTCAGCAAGGCTTTTGACACGGTTTCCCATAGGATCCTCCTGGACAAAATGTCCACCATACAGCTAAATATCATACATCATACGATGGGTGAGCAATTGGCTAACGGGCAGGGCCCAAAGGGTTATGGTAAATGGGGCTGCGTCAGGCTGGCGGGCGGTCACCAGTGGGGTCCCTCAAGGCTCCATTTTAGGGCCAGTACTTTTCAATATTTTTATAAACGATCTGGATGTAGGAATAGAAGGTATTTTGAGCAAGTTTGCTGATGACACCAAACTTGGAGGAGTTGTGGACTCAAATGAGGGTGGAAAGGCCTTGCAGAGGGATCTGGATAGGTTGGAGAGCTGGGCGATCACCAACCGCATGAAGTTCAATAAGAGCAAGTGCCGGGTCCTGCACCTGGGACGGGGAAACCCTGGCTGCATGTACAGACTGGGCGATGAGACGCTGGAGAGCAGCCTAGAAGAGAGGGATCTGGGGGTCGTGGTAGACAGCAAGTTGAATATGAGCCAGCAGTGTGCCCTGGCAGCCAGGAGGGCCAACCGTGTCCTGGGGTGCATCAAGCACGGCATCGCTAGTAGGTCAAGGGAGGTGATTGTCCCGCTCTACTCTGCGCTGGTGCGGCCTCACCTCGAGTACTGTGTGCAGTTCTGGGCACCACAGTATAAAAAGGACATGAAACTGTTGGAAAGTGTCCAGAGGAGGGCTACAAAGATGGTGAAAGGCCTGGAGGGGAAGACGTACGAAGAACGGCTGAGGTCACTGGGCCTGTTCAGCCTGGAGAAGAGGAGGCTGAGGGGAGACCTCATCACAGTCTACAACTTCCTCGTAAGGGGGTGTCGAGAGGCAGGAGACCTTTTCTCCATTAACACCAGTGACAGGACCCGCGGGGACGGGGTTAAGCTGAGGCAGGGGAAATTTAGGCTTGACATCAGGAGGGGGTTCTTCACAGAGAGGGTGGTTGCACACTGGAACAGGCTCCCCAGGGAAGTGGTCACTGCACCGAGCCTGTCTGAATTTAAGAAGAGATTGGACTGTGCACTTAGTCACATGGTCTGAACTTTTGGGTAGACCTGTGCGGTGTCAAGAGTTGGACTTGATGATCCTTAAGGGTCCCTTCCAACTCAGGATATTCTATGATTCTATGATATTAAGAAGCTCTTTTTGCTAAAAACACATATCCTTTAAGATGTGGTGCAATTCAAGGCACCACAGTCATAAAATTCACAGAAAGAAAGCATTTACAATTTTTACACTCTGATATAAGTAGGTTCATCCCGTGATAAAATTATTACTTTTGTTCCCCATTAATTTTAAGCACTGCACCTGAATGCCAGACTAGCTATAATTGCAAAAATTCATTTCCATATGGCTGCCTAGAAGACTGCATCTTAACCTAAACTCACAGGCATCATGATCTGCTCTGGATCCAAACATCTTCCTTTGCCCTTGTGTGTTACAGCTCACAATACTGAATGTATAATATTCACGCTACTTGAGGGCAATTTAAAGTTAACAAATCACTCCTAACTACCCAAGGATCTCCCACCTGTCTCATTACAGCAGAGCCTTGATAAGAACATCACTAAGATGAAATTCAAAGAATTACTCTATCTTCTTGAAACCAAAATTTTAACACAAGGTTGGTTAAATGAGACCATCACATTTGCAAGCAAAGAAAAGCTCACTTTTCTATCCAAATGTTTCTCAATGCTCTCATCTCTCCACCAGCATCCCCACATTTCAATCAGCCAACTTTCAAATAAAAGCATAACAATGACTCTACAGCACCAAATCAAGAATGCTAACATTGTTTTTTACACATGAAAGACAAGCCAATATTAAGCTCTTCATTTCAAATTGGAGATACACAGTGGTTCATGTGAGTTATGGAGTGTGAGCACAGAAGAGAAGAGGACTGGTATCACCAAGTTACACATTTATTTCAGACTCCTAAATAGATTAATACAGTTACTGAAATAAGTAACAGATGAGTTTTGCACTGCACACAGATTTATGATGTTAGGTCCTAATACCACCATCAGCATAAAGTAAAGCTATTGCAGAGAAATTTCCTGTATAGGTATTTGCATAATCTAATTCTTCTCTCATTAAGTCATGATATTATTAACGTACAGTTCATAGAAGAATTCTAAATGAAGCGGGCAGCAGGAAATTTTATGCAGTAACAACACTAGAAGAAACAAGAATGATTCTAATCCGTTATTTATAGGTTTAAAGGGCACTTAGCTCTTTTTCTGCCCTTAAGCATGAAATAAGGTAAGTTTCAAACATGCTTTATGAAAACTAGTATTTATGAGCAAATAAAAAAGACATCTATTCCCTTTCTTATCTAGTCAACTCAGGAGCTATACTGCTTACATGTTACAACAGTAAACATGTTATTAACTCCTGAACACTCCGCTCATGAATCTCCCAAACCAAGTTCTAACATCTGAGCAGCTACCAATCATTCACCCAGCACACAAAGGATGGGAGAGTATTTAAGTGATCCACCATGGCCACAAACAACCTAGAATAATAATAAAGAAGCACTGAGATTGCTTTTAAAGTTCTATCCTGAAGTTCTCCCAATGCATCAGAATTTTTGACAGCCATTTTGTCAAGAGAGAACCCAAAAACGTGACTAATCATGTTTATTATGAACATTTGTTACATTCTATAATACCCACAGGAGTAAAACTTCTAAAAAGCCTATGTCAAAAAAAATAAGGTCTGCAGTTGCAAGTGTCTAATTTACTCTCCTAAAACAACCTGCTATTTTGATCAACTTTTTGAAAACCATGGAGTAGTTCTGTGACCAGAAAAAGTCTACTGTAGAGTTGAGGCCCACCTGCACGTTAGCTATCAGATAAACATTAATCTGTATTCTCTACAAGTCTGTTCTCTAATGAGGCAGGAATTTTATTATTTTTATATGTTATGATACTTCGAATACTGGTAACAATCTTAAAGAGCTTGTTGCAATATTAAATCTTCAATTATCTTACCCTGATGCCATTACCTCTAAAATATGCTAGAGTAGAATATACATTTTGTAGTACTCAGTAAATAAGCTACTAAGGACCTGTCAAACCTGCTTTATGAAGGTAAGACCCCCTTTCAGATGCTTTAAGCAATTTCTGTGTTTTCTGCTCAAAATATTAAATTTCTCTCTTACGAAAAGACCACTTGAACACCCATCACTGTCTCTCATCACACTCAGACATGATACACATACAAACCATTTATAGAACACAGAGTCTTACTGATATACTTGTAGTAAGAAAGGAAAAACCTTTTGATCAGTTTTTCTTTCCTCAAGAACGCATTTATGATTAACAAGGAAGAGAGTTTTGAACTTCAACTTTATTCCAATTATACTTTAATATTGCAATGCAGAAGGAAACTCCAACTGAGTTGTTTGGGTTCTTAAATCTATACAGCTCTTCAGCTCCACAACAAAAGGAAAAGTAGATTTAAAAATTAATCTCCACTTCATAACTGCAGTCATATGGATCTCATAGTTTATTATTCACTTAAAGATCATTTATTTTCTTATCAAGAAAAGAAAATCCTCTATGCTATTTAAAAACTGCTCTACATCCCACAAGGACCCAGTTTCAAATTTCACTATAACTGTGAAGTAACACATAAATATGCTGTGAGCACCTCATCTTAAAAGAACTAGAAGACATGCTAAGTTTAATCCCTTCCTTTAACTATTCAACACCGGAAGTAAATTAAAACAAATGTATTTTACATCCATTTCCAGGAAAGAATAGATGCACCAACTTGAGCATCACTACAAGACCTCCATAAAATTGCACTCCTGAAACTACGCCAGGTATGCAAGCCTTGAGCCCTAATCCTGCCACTGATTCTCCTCCTCTGTGGTGCCCAGCTCCACCTCTCCACCCCCACACCACAGGGGACACAGGTGGCAGCAGGATAAGCAAACACACCCCGCGACAGTGCAGGCGAGCAAAAGGGTCCCTAGCACAACCAGCCCGGGGGCACACGGTGCAGCAGAGGCCCCCAGAGAGGGACAGGCAAAGATGGCAAGCCCCAGGCTCCCCCCCCGAGAAGGCGGGGAGAACCCTCTCAGGGACCAAAGCGGGAGAGAAGAGGGCTTCGGGCCTGGCCGAGGAAAGGGACGGTGGGGCGGGGAAGGGAAGGGAAGGGTGGCGGCAGTTACCTGTACTGAGCAGCAGCCCCACTATGGGTGAATCCAAAGTAGTTGCCGGTAGCCATTTTGGCATCTTCTCCCAGCCGGCTGGGCACTACGGTGATGGTAACCGAGAGGAGACGGCAGCGGCAGACAGGGCCATAACAGGAGGAAGAAGGAAGAGAAAGCAGGGGGTAAGAGAAGTGGACAGATGGACAAGAGACAGAACGAGCGTGACAGCGCCTAGTCAGACACGGTGCCTCAGGACCCCCGCTTCCCCCCTCCCCCACCTCGCAGCCGCCCTCCCCAAGCGCTGTTACTTACCATAGGCGAACGAAACTACCGGGCATATGGGAATCATGAGTCCGAGCTGGTGGCGGCAACGACGTCTGAACTAACTCACTCACTCTCTCCTCTCTTCTCTTCTCTTCTCTTCTCTTCTCCTCTCCTCTCCCCCCCCTCCCCCCCCTCCCCCCCTCCTCCTCCCCCCCCCCCCCCTCCTCCCCCCCCCCCTCCTCCCTCCCCCCCTCCTCCCCCCCCCCCCTCCTCCCTCCCCCCCTCCCTCCCTCCCTCCCCCCCCCCCCTCCTCCTCCCTCCTCCCTCCCTCCCTCCCCCCCCCCTCCTCCCCCCTCCTCCCCCCCCCCCCCTCCCTCCCTTCCCTTCCCTTCTCTCCTCCTCCTCCTCCTCCTCCTCCTCCTCCTCCCCCTCCTCTCCCCCCCCACTCTCCGCTCCCTCTCTTCCTCCTCTCTTTCTCCTCTCCTCCTCCTGACGACCACGATTGCTCCCTTCCCTCCAGCCACCTATGGCGACAACTGCGGAGTACGGCCGGGCCGGCGCCGTACGCACATGCGACGCATGCGAGAAGCCGCTGGGAGTTGTAGTTCGGCCCGTTGCTGCCTTCGCCCGCAGATGCGCGTGCTTGACGCCGCAGGAGCTGCCGCGCATGCGCGGGATGTGCAAAAGCTCTTGGGAAGTGTAGTCCTGATCCATCAGACCCACGCGGGAGGGAGCGTTGCATGTACCGCTCTCCTTATTCCCTCCATTACCCTGTGTTTTGCGCCCATAATCACACCACAGACGTACCCCTTAACTTTTATGGCAAACTATAGGGCCGATTTCTCATTCCTGCCTATGCAGGCAGAACACACAGCAGTTGGTAACCCAAGTAGATGAAGTCCAGGTGAAAGGGCTCACCGCCACGCTTGCCACATACTGCTATTTTCCCTGTGAACATACTGGATGTGTCAGTACTGTTATAAATGAAGTCTCAATCTGAATTTAGTAATATTTATAAAAGGAATATTAACAAAAGGCAAGTAAACAGCACTGGGTGCGCGGGGAGTCTATGCTCTACCAACATGCACACACGCACATCGAAACTTCTAAATATACAGAACATTGCTTTACATACTAAACCCGAGTACACCTATACATATGTACAATCAGAAAAGGTAACAAGCAATCCTTTAAGTTCCATGACTAAACAGTCTCCATTTTTCATTCCTTTTCCTGATTACAAAAACTGGAGAATTCCAGTGCTAGTAGTGGGAAAATTATGTCTTGCTTTAAGTAGTCAAGCAACTCGGTCTTCGGGCCTTATATATCCCGTTCTTCCCGGATCGAAGAAAAGCATATCCATCTCCTTTTCAAGGCCAATAGGGCCTGGGTCAAAAGGCACATCCAGGTCAGCAGGGGGCGTAACAGCAAAAGCCTTCGATGGCTGTAGCAGCAGAGGGGCTGATGGCAGAGCAGTTGGATCAGTAAAGGAGCCCACAGCTCCCTCACTGTCTGGCAAACCACACGTTTCTGACTGTGGCCGCACATGGCTCTTTAAGGCCTCAGAGACTGCTCGCCAGGTGCCGAGCAATCCCACTGCAACCTTGTCGTTTTTAGTTGCAGAATCCCACACCTTAACCTCAGTTTGGTCCCATGTTTCAGGATCATAAACTGTCTGATTGTTAATAAAGGGAATAAGCTGTAAGGTTTCCAGGACAGTCTTTGTTTCTAAGGACGTATGATTCCCCATAATGCACAGCTGCTTACTACCGAGGGGCAGTTGTGTGCACAGGTCCACTTCTCTCAGCTTGAGCTTCTTCCCAGCTCCAGTGTGCCTACTTCCAACGACTTTCAGTACGAACTTCTCTGAGCGGTTTGCTGAGTTTGGCCAAACCTATCTTCATGAGGCGATCAATTTGCCTGTTCCCATCCTGGTCTCCGTTCTGCTAGCCTGTTTCTTTTCATTCCTTCTTTCTACTTCTTTATTGATGACATGACTTCATCGTGTTGCCTTTTTATTTATCTCGAGGACAGGCTCCCCTCTTAAAGCCTTCTCCCCACAGCAGTTCTTTTCAAAACAACTTTTCATTGGTCAAACAACTTTGCATATAACTGACTCGTGGAAAGCTGACTCCTCGATCAGTATGATTGTAAAATAGGTATGTTTATTCAGCGGTGGGCAGCACAGGGGGTAGTCCCTCCAAAGTCGTGCGCACCTGACGCAGCAACTTGCTGTGGTTATATGCAGTAAAGAGTTACATATGCATGAAGTTTCCCAATACACCTATTCATATGCATAACCTGTCCCCGCTTAATATTAAAATTAGCTACAAGAAGTCATTTCCATAAATTCCTCTTGTCTGCGCTTGCTCAGTGCCTTGTGGTGGTGGGCGCTGAGGGTCGCGGGGATGAAGTAAGATGTCTTCATCAGGGTTGAACTTTTCACCTCATCTCTTTGCACATGCTCTCTGAGGCCTTGGTCACAATCTGGGCCATAAGGTTGTTTTGATCTGGTTCTTGGGGTCCGAGGGGCTCCTGTTATCTGGAGGTCTAAGCGCAGCACAGGCACAGTACATCACAAATGTAGCACATATTAATTCTTAATCAATCGCTCTCTAATTTCTAATTCCATGTTTAAGTCCCCCCTTTTCTAGAAAATCTAGTAAATTCTTTTACTTAATACAAAAAATCTTCCCAGTCTCTATGATATGTACCCCTCAATGCCTTGCCATGCACTTTTGTCAAGGAAGCTAATATAGACATTCATTGTAACAATTTCCAATTCCAAACAAGTATTACAAAAGGACAATATTAAACATATACCAACTAATATCAATAAAACAATAATTGGGTGACTCAATGTGTTCAAAATCCCAGTTGCAGTTGGTGACCATCCAAAGAGTGCATCCCACCAGTTGTGATTTGTGTCTTGTTTTACTCTTTGCAAATCTCTGCTTATTTCCTTTGTATCATGATGGACAGTGATTAGAGTCTTCTCTCCATTTTCCTGAATACCTTTTAAAATTTTGATCAGGTCTTGGTGTTTAACTAGTTGCTTCACTGGTGCGAGGTTCATCCCAATAGGTGTAGGTAATAACATTGTGTTGTTAGACTTGATCAACTGGTGGGATACCACTGGTGCCAAATATAGAAAATCACACCTGACAATTCTAACAAAGTTACAAATACAGAAGTTAGAATGATTTTTGCTACGGAGAGTTATGTCCTCCTTATCTACTTCTACAAAATCACAAGCAGTTCTTAAACACACACAGCCTTGACCAATATATACAAGCACAGTCTTTTGACTAGTATTTGGATGAATTTCAAAGTGGCAGACACCTTGCTCCGTGTCAAGACATACATCCTGAGCATCAATTGTGTTGCCTTCACAAATAAATCCTTGTTGTTCCCAGGTAACACATGATTCTAGATTTATAGACTGCCATTTCCCATTCTCCATCCGTGCCCATGTTCTATGCTCTGAAGGATAGAGCACTGTCTCCTCATGGTTTAATCCTAGTGCAACGATGGGGTGGATAACATAAACTTTGGCATTACTTATAGTAAGCACAAAGGCAGTAGCCATGTTAACAGTGGGATCACAGGTAAAATTTACCAGAGTCCACCAAGACTGGAACTTCTTCTCAAAATCTTTGGCATTGTCCCAAACATTCTTTTGGACTTCAGCCGGAAAAATGCCTTCACTTCGTTCCCTAATGATCAAGGCAGCCGTTGCCTGCAACCATAACTGTGCTTGCATACAACTAAGAGCTAAAGATACATTATCTTGAACCATGCTAAGTGCATCTATTATTAGTCTGTGGTCTTGGTATTAGCCTTTTCCCATCTCGGTGACACCTTTGAAACTTGCTATTGGCTAGTTCCCAATGCCAATAAGGATGATTGTAGAGGCTGTTTTAGTTTTGTCCCGCTGTTGTAGGAAGTACAGCCAAAAACAGCTAATTACTACAGTCTGTGTTAATATAAAATTATACCAGCAATCTGATTTACCTGGGTGGATACAACCTTCTTGTTGGCCACTTTTGGAAATCGGTTTTACTAAAATCCCCGTTACTTTCTCGTGGGTCGTTCCATTAATCATTAGGCACCCTATTTTAATTTCGTCCCCTACAGTTCTTTGGTGTGTCCATTCTTCCCCTATTTTTTTCCATTCTTATAATGTATATAAATGGTCACCATTTGTTCACCAAATAACCACAACTGCTAACTTTCCATTAATGCTCTTATCCTCTGTTGTTACAGCTTTGGACCAAGGCCACTCACCATTCTCTATTATCATAGAGGCACCTTCTTGAATCACAATTACAACTTATAAGCCATAGAAATAAAACAATTCTGTTAACTAAATTCCTGCTAACTATATTATTAAATACTCCTGACCGTAATGTCCTCATTTTGCTCGACTGAGCTTTAGTTTCAGTTCACTGTCACCTGGCGTTACTTTCCAAGGGGCTTCTAGAGCTTTCTTCACTCGAGAATGGTGAATCCAGGCACTCTGTTCCTTGATCTCAATTGTGGTGGAGGTTGTAAGGAGCACCTGGTATAGTCCTTCCCACTGTGGTTTCAAAGTTTTCTCTACAAGAGACTTAGCTACCTCTCAGGCTTTGGCAGTCCTAGTAGGGAAAGCCTCTGGCCATCCTGAAAAGGTATCTGTTAACACCAGTAAATATCGACACCTCCCTTTTCTTGAAAGTTCAAACAAGTCAATTTGCCACTGTTGCCCTGGCCCATGGCCTTTTCCAATTTGACAGTTTTGGTTTGGGGGCATTTTTGGGGTTAGTCTGGAGACAAAGATCACATTGTTAAGTTATTTGAGTGATGGTAGCATATAAGATCCTGGCAATATTTTTTCCAATTAGATAGTTATTGTGGTGGTTTTACTCAGGTGGGCAGCCGAGCTCCACCACAACTGCTCTCTCACTCCCCCTCTCCTCAAAGAGGAAGGGGGAGAAAATACAACACAGAGAACTCGAGGTTTGAGATGAGAAAGGTTTAATTAAAGGGAAAGGGAATGGGGAGGAAAAAAGAAACCACAGAAACAATAAGTCCGCGCGGAAGCAGAGAGAGAGGGAAAAAAATTATTCTCTACTTCCCATCAACGAGTGATGTTTGGCCACGTCCTGGGAAGCAGGGCCTTAAAACGTGCAGTAGTTGTTCAGGAGGATCAGCCCCCTCCCCCACGAGAGCCCCCCTTTTTATTGCTGAGTGTGACATCAGGTGTTATGGGATATCCCTTTGGTTGGTTTAGGTCAGCTGCCCTGGCGATGTCCCCTCCCCATCACTTGCCCACCCCCAGCCTGCTGGCTCTTGGGGGCTTGGAAGGAGTCCTGATGCTGTGCCAGCACTACGCAGCAATAGACACAACACTGGAGTGATATCAGTGCCGTTCCAGCTACGAGTGCAGAGCACAGCACTGTGTGGGCTGCTGCAGGGAAAAGGTGACTCCAGCTCAGACAGACCCAACACAGTTAATAACAAATTCCCATTTTTGGAAGAAGAATCGGAGTATGCAGCTTGTTGGATACAAA
Organism: Aythya fuligula; assembly: GCF_009819795.1. NCBI lineage: Eukaryota > Metazoa > Chordata > Aves > Anseriformes > Anatidae > Aythya > Aythya fuligula. Next base: position 7,090,852 of record NC_045594.1, on the reverse strand, counting down.
GAACAAATTTGGATTTGAGCAAAAATCAAAATAAAGAGGGAAAGAAAGAGGAAGAGACAAATGATAAATGGGACCTTCTGGATAACTTACCTCTTCCTTATAACCCCCAAGCTGCAGCAGTGGCTGCTGTAGCAGTTTCTCTGAGGGAAGAGACAGGAACTGTAAGTAACATTAGCCCTGGGAACAGGAGGTACTGCAGACTTGTAAAAGAATTGGAACCATGTAAAAAAGACCTTGAGAATTTTCCACTCCCTGGTACTAATACTACTAACACTACTGAAGCTGCTATGTATCCTCTCTGTGAAGTGCCGCTGGGATCTGGACAGATAGGATATGTATTTGCCCCCCTTTCTAGCGGAGAAGTGCAAAATTTTAAAAAGGAAATGAAAGGACCCCATTGGATTAGCAGAACAGTTAGATCAGTTTTTGGGACCCAACCTATATTGCTGGGGAGAAATTATGGCAATTCTGAATCTGCTATTCTCAGGGGAAAAACGAGGAATGATTAGAAGAGCAGCAATGCAGGAATGGGAAAAGGATCATCCTCCAGGAGATGGAGTGATTCCAGCAGAGCAAAAATTTCCAAATGTGGACCCTAATTGGGACAACAATAATGTGCAGGATAGGGTTAACATGAGAAACTTGAGAGAAATGGTAATTAGAGGAATTAGAGAGGCAGTACCTAAGTTTCAGAATTTTATTAAAGCCTTTGAGGTTCAGCAGAGTAAAGATGAAACTCGGAGTGGTTTCTTGGAAAGGCTCAGGGACAGGATGCGAAGGTATTCAGGAATGAATCCTGACGACCCCATAGCGCAGGGGCTCTTGAAGATTAATTTTGTGATGAAAGTGTGGCTGGACATACAAAGTGAACTTCAGAAATTGGAGGGGTGGAATTAACTGAACAGCCGTTAGAAAAAAATTTTGAGGGAAGCCCAGAAAGTGTATGTTAGAAGGGAAGATGAGAAACAGAAACAAAAGGCGAAAATGATGATCTCCACAGTGAATCAAGTGGTAGGATAGAAGGGGGAACCAATGGGAAAAGAATTTTTAAGAAAGACAAGGGTTAGGATGGAACGAAGAAGAAAAAGGGAATGGGAATGTAAAATCAGTGGCCACTTCCTCCACAGCCAGGACAGAGACAGGTACAGAAAGGATGTTTTAAATGTGGGCAAATAGGTAATTTTAAATGAGAATGCCCTGAATTGAAAAGGGAAGGGAGATTGTTTACTATCATAAACTCTTAATAGGGGGGTCAGGGGTTCTCTGAACAGTGGTCCCACTGAGAGCCCTTGATAAATTTAGAGATGGGACCTAATAAAGAAGAGGCTGTATTCTTAGTAGATACAGGAGCAGCCAGATCGTCTTTAGCTTATAAAATATCAGGACTCAATTTGACTAGTAATACTTTAAGAGTACAGGGGTAGAAGGATTTGGTATGGTGGTGTCACTTTTTGAAACTACTCAATTATACTGGGGAGCTAAAACTGTCACTGGTCAATTGTTATATGTACCTGAAGCGGGGACCAGTTTATTAGGGAGAGATTTAATAGTCAAATTAGGGTTACAATTGAAGACCTGCGAAAAAGGAATAACAGTCTCAATGAAATTATTAACAGAAAATGTTGAAGAAGAAATAAATCCCATGGTATGGGTAAGGGAAGGAAATTGAGGAGGGCTTAATATAACTCCCTTAAAGATAACTGTTCAAGAAGGGAGCTGAATAGTTAGAAAACGGCAGTATCCTATCTCTTGTGAAGGAAAAATGGGCCTGAAACCTATAGTGCAACCTTTAGTTAGAGATGGTCTTTTGGAGCCTTGTATGTCACCATATAACACTCCAATTTTACCAGTACGAAAGCCAGGTGGTTCGTACCGATTAGTACAAGACTGGAGAAAATTTAAGGAGATAACACGAAAGCGCCACCCTGTGGTTCCTAACCCTTATACCCTGATGAGTAAAATCCCTTATGAGCACAAATGGTTCAGTGTTATAGATTTAAAGGATGCCTTTTGGGCATGCCCACTGGATCCTGAAAGTCAGGATATTTTTTAATTTGAATGGGAAGACCCAGAAATAGGCTGTAAACAACAATATAAATGGACTGTTTTGCCTCAAGGATTCACTGAATCCTCCAGTTTGCTTGGACAAGAATTGTAAAAGATTTTAGAAACGTTTCAGATTCCAGAAGGGATGACATTGTTACAGTATGTAGATGATTTATTGATATCTGGGGTAGAAAGATCGGAGGTAAAAGAAGCCACAAACTCCTGATTTTTTTTTTAGGAGAACATGGGCTAAGGGTATCTAAAGATAAATTACAGTATGTAAAAAAAGAGGTTAGGTATTTGGGACATTTAATCTCTGAAGGCAGACAGAGAGTAAACCCTGAAAGGACTCAGGGAATTGTGCAACTTCCTCTCCCTAGAACAAAGAAGGAGTTGAGAAAATTTTGGGGTTTAATTGGATATTGCAGACTGTGGATAGAGGCATATGTGCAGAAAACAAATTATATCTCAAATTATTGTAGGAAGAACCCAATATACTGAACTGGACTAAAGAGGAAAAAAGTAATGGAAAAATTAAAAAAGACCTTATCACGGCACCAGTCTTAGCTTTTCCTGCCCTAAAGAAATCATTTTATCTTTTTATAACTGTAAGTGAGGGTGCTGTTTTGGGGGTGTTAACCCAAGAATGGGGAGATAAGAAGAAACCTGTAGCGTATTTGTCTAAATTATTAGACCCCGTGTCCTGGGGATGGCCAGAATGCATTCAGGCAGTAGCAGCAACTGCCTTATTAGTAGAAGAGAGCAGGAAATTGACCTTTGGAGGACAACTGATTGTTGTTACCCCTCACCAAGTGAAAACTATTGTCACTCAGAAAGCAGGAAGGTGGCTGACAGACTCCAGAATACTAAAATCTGAAGCTATACTAATTGAAAAGGATGATTTAACTATAACTACAGAACCTGTTTTGAATCCCGCCTCCTTCTTGTCAAAGGGAATTGAAGATCCAATAAATCACCAGACAAAGATAAGATCAGATTTACAAGAGGTGCCCTTAGAAGAAGGGTAAATATTGTTTATAGATGGATCTTCTAGGGTGGTACAAGGAAGGAGATGTAATGGTTATGCCATTATTGAAGGAACAAATGGGAATGTCGAAGAAATGGGAAAACTGCCTAGTAATTGGTCAGCTCAAACTTGTGAATTATATGCATTAAATCAAGCATTAAAGTTGTTGCAAGGGAAACAGGGAACTATATATACAGATTCACGATATGCATGTGGGGTGGTACATACATTTGGAAAAATTTGAGAAGAAAGGGGCTTAGTAAACAGCAAGGGAAAGGAATTGGTCCATGAAGAATTAATTTGACAGATTTTGGAAAATCTGTTACTACCAGAAGAGATTGCTGTGGTGCATGTGAAAGGACATCAAAAAGGAAACTCCCTAGTTGAATGGGGAAACAGAATTGCAGATGAAAAGGCTAAAGAATCAGCTTTGCAATTAGAAGTAGAAGCAAAGCTGCTTCTTGTACCTGAAATAAAACCTCCACCTGAAAAGCAAATATTCAGTGAAAAAGAGATAGAAGCCTTTAGGGAATTAGGAGCAAAGGAGTCCAAAAGACGGTGGATTCTCCGTGATGGGAGAGAAATGGTAAATAAATAATGAGGGAAATTTTAGCTGTTCTACATTAAGGAAGCGACTGGGGAGTAAGAAAATATATATGTGTAGGCATGTATACCGTAGCTAAACAGGTGTGTAATAGTTGCATAACATGCCAACGAGTGGTCCTTTATGGATCCCTTCCAACTCGGGGTATTCTATGAAATTAGTGGCTTTTGTAGGAATTCAACTTGGTAAGAACATAGGTATTTTTATTCTAGAAGGAGCCCCATTTGCAGAAATGTATTGAATGTTCAACTGTTTTTTAAGTCCTTCGTTTATATTGTCATTAACTATTAGTCTAAAATAAGCTGCAGTGGGTAATGTCATATGTCTGAGTCTAATACTGTTTGGAAAAGTGAATGCTCTAATATGTGAAAAACCTAATAGATCCTTCTATGTGTTTTTGACAGATTGGTAAAATGAGGTATGTCAGTGTTCGTGACTTTAAAGGGAAAGTCTTAATTGATATTAGAGAGTGCTGGATGGATCAAGAAGGTGAAATGAAGCCGGGCAGAAAAGGTATTTTTCTGTATCTGTACATTATAAACAAAAGAGAAGTGGTTTTGTTGGCCTGAGTCTGTTTTTTCTAAATGGATCCTGCATAATTTAGAGAAACAAGGCATCAGATACAAGCAAATGTATTGTGGGAGCTATGAATGTAACCATACTTTTTCTCCTCTTAATTAACTCAATTTCTTGCCTCTAACAGAGGTCAGATTTTCTTATTTCTAATTTGTCTGAAAAGGTTTGGGTTTAGTTGAAATAAGATGTTAAATAATTTAAAACAATTGTGTTCTTCATTTTTATCAAATTTCAGATTAAAATAATAGAAACATTCCATATGACTAATTTTTTTGGGTGGGGGGATCAAGATTTTAGCTGACGTGAAAACACTTGAAGTGCTTGAGCTTTGGTACTTTGTGTCTGTCTAATCTGGAACACAGCATAAGCCTTTACACCTTTAATTTCTACTCCCATGCTTAATTTTTATGTCATCCTTTCACTGAACTGTTTGTGGAACTTTGGCCACCTGCAAGATGAGGATGAGTTGATAGTTGCAGTAGTGCTTTCCTTAATGTCATGTTGCTTCTTTAGAAAAGCTTACTTCACTCATTTTTCATATTGTGTAAAGGAAAGAGGTAAGTGTGAAACATTCTGTTCTGAAGATTAAAGGTATTTATATTTTTGTGATGTATCTGGGAGCAGCGCAGTGAATAGACGTTTGGAAAGCTTCAGAATTTTCAACATCTCATAGATAACAACTGATAATAGGTTTGCATGAGCAGGATATTATGGGTACCTTACAGGAAAAATTCTTTCTTGGATGTGTTGCTGCTGTCTAACAAAAATCATGACTCTGGTGTTTAAAGACTAGTGTATCACATCAATCAAAAGCTTGAGTGGGAAGCAACAACAAAACTTGATGGGCAGGCAAAGTGATGATCTACATGATGTAGATAGAAATGTTTATCATTGTGGGAAACAGGACTGGATTTTATTAGGATAAAGTTAATAATCTGATAGCATGAGAGTTTAATGTTCCAGTGATGCGCTTACAAGCTGCTTACGTAGCTATCCTACAAACAGTATAAACAGTTGAAATTTTATAATAAACAAGGGAAAAAATCCAACAGTTATGTTATAAATGGCTCAGGATTCAAATTAGGATTAAATAAAAAAATAGGATTTATTGAAAGAATATAAAGGAATAGAGGTAAGCAAACAGCGCTGGGTGCACCGGGAGTCTCCGCTCCACCAGGACGCACACCAGTTACATCAAGCAGCTGATTTTTATGCTCCTAGACTAATACATATTCATTACTACTTCTAAAAAAAATAGATTATTAAAATTAGCTTCCGGGGTGCAGTCCCTCCTACTGGAGCATGCGCAGTCTCCTCTGGGGTCTCTTCTGGGGGTCTCTAGGGGTCTTTCATGCTGAAGGCTCGTAGTCTTCCTCTCCCCCTTTGTACTTACTGGGCACCATACCAAGTTTATAGAACATCCTCTTCAAGTCTTGTCTCCCAGCCGTCCTTCAGCTTCTTTCTCCTTCCTCTTTATCTCTCGCCCCCCCCTAACCAGATACCAAAGATCCACATAGTATCCCATAACAGTCACTAGTTGTTATCAGTTGTTCTGAAACTCCCAGACACACGAGTAATTAAAACATTCTTCCCCAGCCATTCACAGACACATCTATAGCAGTGTTAGAAATAGAAGTCCGGAATAACAAAAGCAAACAGGTTCATAAATTTAAGAAGTGATAAATTGACTAGAATGAGGGGGAGACTGGGACACACTGCATCTGTGGTTCAAGAATTAAATTGCCAGTGCAGGGCCCAGAGGCAGACAGGATTCAAACAGAATTGTTCTTTATGGACACGAATTGTTAAAACATTCCTCACAATCCCTTATCTTCTTTTTAATATCAACAATTCGTGTCACTTCTGTTGTTAATAACTGGATTTCATCAGTCCGTCCTTGGAGGGTCCAATTCTTAAAAATCATAATTGACATATCCCCTTCCTTTTTACTATTTATCACCCGGTGTATTAATAATGTAAGACAAGGTATCATACAAGGTATAAACAATAACATCATTACCATCATTACACCACATAACAATAAAAATAACACTCTTTTAAACCATGGTCCACCAGGCAGCCATGAAAATAAATCCCATTCCATATCCTTCCAGGTTTGTGTTTGCTCGCTCACCTCCCCCCTCCTTCTCTGGGATGGGAGAGAGAAATGGGAAAGTGAAGCCTGTGAGTTGAGATAAAAACAAGAAAATAATAACAATAACAATAATGATGATAATAGTACTACTAGTAATAATGTGTACGAAACAAGTGATGCACAATGCAATTGCTCACCACCTGCTGTCCGATGCCCAACCTAACCCCGAGCAGTCCGGCCCTCCTCCCAGCCTGCCTGCTGACAGGACAGTGAGAAGCTGAATTTGGCTTGGTCCTTGGCTTGGTGTAAGCACTGCTCTGTAACAATTAAAAACAATTAAAACATCAGCATATTATTAACATTCTTCTCATCCTAAACCAGAACATAACATTCTATCAGTTACTAGGAAGAAACACCCTTTTTATCAATCTTTAAACAGCAATTACTAAAGCTAAATTTTCCATAGATTTCTCCTTCTTGTGCTAGTAAATAATCCAAAGGTAGGCAATTTTGATACAAAGCAGTTCTCATCATTTATAACTATTTCTATTACAGCTAATAACCTAATTATTCTATTAAGTATATATACTGGGGTCCTATAGTCCCAGGATCTGTCTTCTGCCCATGTATCTGGATCATAATAGGCAAACGCCTTCAGTCAAGGAGTTAGGCCCGCTTTCAGGGTCACTTCAGGCTTGTGTTACCGTTCGGCCTGTCAGGGTGATCCAGCTCCTGTAAAATGATCACAATTTTATATAGGTTTAAAAAAGAGTTTTTTTATGTTATTTTCTCAGGACAACCTGATCTTAGTATGGGAGAAGTCCGGTCGAGGCCCTCTCACTCGGCAGTCAATACCCATAGGGGTTGCCTCCCTCGGTAGACCATACACACCGCAGTGGAGGGTCCTGCCCCGGTCTTGCCTTCTCCCTTTCCTCCCTTCAGGCTTGTTCCCTTTATTTGGCATCCTTAATTCATGCAGAGCCTCGTTGCCAGAATATTAGTTCTTCCTTAGCTTGAGTTTCAGTTTCCCAGGAGCAGACTCAACCCTCCAAGTTTCAGTAGTTACTGGTCCTTTTATTCTGGATGCGTGGGTCCCTTTCTGCAGTTCTCACAGCTGTTTCAGTAGTCAGTAAAACAAGGTACAGTCCCTCACATCGGGGGTTCAGTGATTCTTTCCTCTCGTGGCTGCTTGTTGAAACACTCTTTTTTATCTTCTGACAAGGCCCTTTCCAGGTTTCTGTAGCAGGATTCATCTGATAGCCACGGCTACATTCACATTTGTAGCCACCTTTCAGGTTGATACAGATTTGACTACAGTTACCAGGGTTTTGGCATTCATCAATACCTCCACAGTTTCTCTTGTTTACAAACTCAAACTCAGCTGGACAGTCACATTCATTTATGTTGCATTCCTTCAGGGGCTCATCACCCCAGTCCTTGCAGTCTCTCTGCTGGTTACACACTTTATTGATATCTATGCATTCTCCACTTCTGCACTTGAATTTGCCAGGTTCAGAGCACTGAATAACATTGTTATAGTTTGCTTCATCAGTGCCATCCAGACAGTCTCTCACACCACTGCACTGCCTACTCCCATGGACACAATTCCCATCTTCACATCTGAACTGGTCTGGTCCACAGGTCCAAGAAGGGCAGTTAATTTCATCTCTTCCATCCTTGCAATAAGGATCTCTGTCACATCGCCACTTCTTGTAGATACATTCACCTGAGCCGCACTGCATCTCACTCACAGAACACTTCACCGGAGGTGCAGGCTGGCAGCCACACTGCTCCAAAGATTCATCCGAGTGGTCAGAGCAGTCACCTTGACCATTGCAGATAAAGCTTTTGGAAATACATTGTCCACTACTGCATGTGAACTCTGCTGCACTACAAGTCACATTGCCACAATTCTCTTCATCTTCTCCACTGTCACAGTCTTTTTCACCATCACATTTCCATGACACTGTTCTCATATGACACAGCTCAGCACTTTCATCAGACCCATCTTCACAATCCGGATCCCCATCACACTGCCATCTGTTTGGCACACACTGACCACTGTTGCACACAAAATCAGATTCAGCACACATCTTCTTCACACAAGCACTCTCATCACTGCCATCTGAGCAGTCTTCACATTTTACTCTAGCACTGTCGGCAGCAGTGCACAGTCAGGCGAAGGCGAGCAGCAGGCAGAGCGCCCCGCACTGTCACCTGTGTCACTTATACTACTCCTATTACCCATGCTGTTAGTGTCAGTGGCATCCTCCTTTTCTTTTTGCCACTGACCATTTACCACAACTGGATGAGACACATGATTACTAGTTAGGAAAGAGAGTGTAACGTCTGCTATACGGCTGCAGGCAGTGCCAGCTGCAACCTTAGGTTTGTGAAAGAGCCTGCCCGTGGTCATTTGGCAGTGTAATCTGCGTCTCTGCACTCCTGCCCCGCAATAGAGCTAAGTCGTCATTAGTAATAGTTATAACCCCGATCTGGGGACGAATAGTCTTTTTTGCATTGCAAGATAAACCTTTTATAAAAAGAATGCTAGAGTGAAGCAGCACAGCCGCTGCTGCCGCTGCCTCCATGGTTACGTCAGACAGGCTGCAGGGTCCTGATGTCCGCCCCTCTGCTCTGTGCTGACTCGCCTCACGGTGAGAGTCGACTGCCGGTGTCCACTGACGCCTCTGGTCTCCCGTAGCAACTCGATCTCGGATGTTCCGCAATTACTTCAATTTCCCCGTGTTTTGCAGCTTCTGTCAGGTCTATTCTGTGTCTCTCAGAGCCGTCCGTGGCTCTGCAGTGTCTCTCAGGGCTCTCTCCGTCCAGCGGTAGTCCCTCCGTAGTTTCTCTGGTCTCCCAGCGCCGCTCCAGTCTCTCGGCCTGTTCAGGTCTCAGCGAGTCCAGGTCTCGGCCTGTGCGGGCCTCATATGTTGCAGGAAGCACAGGCGAAAGCACCAGTAGAGTCAGATCATGCTCCTGCCTTTTTCTTGTCACAGTCAAAACATTTAAGAGCAAAAATAGGATACACAAGATACACAAGATACACCGGGCCCATATATTAGGCACCACCACTCAAAACTTGGATAAAACAGCACTTCTTTTCAGTCTGTCAAGCACTTCGTTCATCTCTGCCCACTCCCCTTGCGGAGAGTATGGAACCATGGATCGGAACTCTGCACTCGCTTTGCAACAACGCTACGTCTCACTCACACAGCACAATCGCACACGGAGGCCTCCAGCACATCTCATTCATACCACAGGAATATAATTTAGAATGATAACCAACCAAATAAGTATTGTCTCTGACTGTGTTCTTTGTGAAGTGACTTGTAACACTTTGTTTCAAACCCTTACATTTACACAAATACTTTCAACACAAAATACATACAATATGCAAATATTACAATATACAAAATGTCAACACAAAATACATACATAAAAACACATACAATTATTAACACTCCAGTTAGTATCCCTCCAGCAGCTGAAAACATACCGTTTGTCTGCAGTTTCAGGAGATCTTTGCTCCTGCGGTGAGCAGCTGAGAGTGGAGTCCCCTCCGAGCAAAACACTCAGGGTGCACCTAGGGGTGTCCACGCTACAGCCGATCCCGCAGCCGAGCAGAGTGTCTCCTGCCTGGCTCACCAAAATGACTCACAGAAAGCTGACTCCACAATCAGTAAGATTGTAAAGTAGGTATGTTTACTCAGTTCCATGCAGCACGGGGTGGGTAGTCCCACCAGAGTCGTGCACGCCTAACGTGGCAAATTGCTCTAGTAAAGAGTTACATATACATGAACATTCCTATACATATACATATTCCTAACCTGTCCCTTTGTGAACAGTCGTCCTTATCTCAGACCCCTTGATTAAAGTCCGAACTGTGAGGTTGTTTTTGATCTGGTTCTCGGGGTCTGAGAGGCTCCTGTTATCTGGTGGTATAAGTGCAGCACAGGCACAAATGTAGCACATATTCATTCTTAATCAATTGCTCTCTAATTTCTAATTCCAATGTTTCAGCTTGCTCTTTTCCGGATCCACGGGTATTCTACTATTAATGTTCAAAGCCTGACAGACCCCGTCCTCCGTGGATCAAAATACATGGGGTCTTAAGGGTTCTTTTGGTCATTCTATCATAAAATACTGGATCATTTTCAATTTACTCTTTAATTTTCTGGGGCCCCTATTGTTCCAATTTCTAATCATTATTCATAATGGACTTTTTGGTCATATATCTGGTAATTTGCTCCCTTTCTGGTCCTTGGTCTTCGATTTTATCTGACCCATCCGGGAATTTTACTAGTGGCAATTCCCACAGCCCTTGGTTGCCCCCAGTGAGAGTGTCTTGCAGGGGGTTTAGGACCTATCACCCACCCACGTATCACTCCATTCACCACCTCCCCCCCGACAGGAGATTAGAACCAGTGAGAAAACAAAAAGACTTCTACGCAGACTTTAGAAGCCTCAGTTACACTCTCACACACAAACACGGGCAACCGTACCTTTACCCAACCGGACGGTATCTTACGAATCAGTCGTCTTCGTCCAGAGTCCAACCGGACGGTATCCACAAGCGTCTTCATCTGGGATCGAACCAGACGGTATCCAAACGACTGTCGTCTTCGTCCGGTTCGATCCCGGACACCGGAATCCAACCGAACGGTATCCAAACGACCCTGTTGTCTTCGTCCGGATCTTCGCGTGCAGAATTACGGGCAAAAAACAGCCGGCAAGGGAGCTCAAAAAAAAATCAAATTCTTTGCTTACCTTTATTCAGGTTCAGGATGGCATTAGTCCTGATCTGACTCAAACAGGAGCCACCAAATGGTGGGGCGCCTCTCCTAGATTAAATCAGAATTCAGGAACTATAGCCATCCCGGACGAGCCCACAAATTGTTATAAATGGCTCAGGATTCAAATTAGGATTAAATAAAAAAATAGGATTTATTGAAAGAATATAAAGGAATAGAGGTAAGCAAACAGCGCTGGGTGCACCGGGAGTCTCCGCTCCACCAGGACGCACACCAGTTACATCAAGCAGCTGATTTTTATGCTCCTAGACTAATACATATTCATTACTACTTCTAAAAAAAATAGATTATTAAAATTAGCTTCCGGGGTGCAGTCCCTCCTACTGGAGCATGCGCAGTCTCCTCTGGGGTCTCTTCTGGGGGTCTCTAGGGGTCTTTCATGCTGAAGGCTCGTAGTCTTCCTCTCCCCCTTTGTACTTACTGGGCACCATGCCAAGTTTATAGAACATCCTCTTCAAGTCTTGTCTCCCAGCCGTCCTTCAGCTTCTTTCTCCTTCCTCTTTATCTCTCGCCCCCCCCTAACCAGATACCAAAGATCCACATAGTATCCCATAACAGTCACTAGTTGTTATCAGTTGTTCTGAAACTCCCAGACACACGAGTAATTAAAACATTCTTCCCCAGCCATTCACAGACACATCTATAGCAGTGTTAGAAATAGAAGTCCGGAATAACAAAAGCAAACAGGTTCATAAATTTAAGAAGTGATAAATTGACTAGAATGAGGGGGAGACTGGGACACACTGCATCTGTGGTTCAAGAATTGAATTGCCAGTGCAGGGCCCAGAGGCAGACAGGATTCAAACAGAATTGTTCTTTATGGACACGAATTGTTAAAACATTCCTCACAAGTTAGGAATTGCTTTGTCATATACCATGACAATATACCTTTATGTATGACAATATACCTTTATTTCATATAGCAGTTCTAAACTTCATGCCTGCATACAGTTCATATTGTATGTTGTTCAGGGGCAACTTGATGACATTTGGTCCCCCAATAATGGTTAGCATGCCTGACCAAACTGTTTTCAAAACACATCTTCCACTTAAAGACTAGTGGGAGAACTCGTTAGAAAAAGTAACAGTGCAGACTTCTTGCTGCTCAAAATAACAGTACTCTGATAAAGCACTAGTAGTAGAAGGGGGGGGGGGGTGATGAGCCCCAAAAGTGGAATTCATAGTTTTACCTGTTTTCAGGTCCTGCTCCACCTACAGGGAGAAAGCAATGAAAGAAGCCTGATCACTGAGGGGGGGAGAAAGGGGGTAAATAGTAGAAGAGCCTGGCTGGAGAGGGTGAGAGGTAGGCCTATGAGCCTCTACTTACATAGAGTTGGCATAGAGATTAGTAGGGGAAGAAGGAGGAGGCTAATACACAATGGAAATGTGTGCCTGGACTGGAGCTTGAGGAAGTAAAAATTGAGAACTGAGGAGATGAGTTGTGGGGTACTGAGTGGTTGATTGAATGTCACAAGAATCTGTAGTGATATTCCATGTTGGTTTGAGTGCTAGGGAATAGAATAAAGCTTCTCTAAAATATTACTTATAGCATACGATATTCACAGTGCTTTAAGAAAGAATTCCACAGGTTTTCACAAGAAAAGAAAACAACACAGAATTATAGTATATCGAAAATACTTAGTTCAGTCCACAGAGGTATTTGGTTTTTAGCAGCCAACTGAAATAGAATTGGTTTCCTACATCTCACCTCATTTTGTGCTGCCCCCTATCAGGGCAAGAGCTCTTTCTCTTCCTGCATTTAGCAAAACACTTGTGAATGAATGTTGTATTGTACCCATTTTCTTTGTAAGGTAAACCTGTCCAGAGATGGGCTAAAGGTCTAAACTGAAGTGTTCTGAGTAGTTTAACTCTGCAGCTGAGACTTATTACACTTGATGTAGCTCAAACATTAATAGTTGTGACAGTCTTTGTGTATGAAATCAGTCTTGGTTGTAAATATGCAAGATGCTGAATTACAATTTTCTTATTGTACTAAGTGTTTGTTTCTAATACATTTCAGGTATTTCTTTAAATCCAGAACAGTGGAACCAGCTGAAGGAACAGATTTCTGATATTGATGATGCAGTAAGAAAACTTTAAAGATAGCCATACAGAAATCTTTATCATTTCAGTTGTTTTAAGCAGTCTTTTTACATTGGATTTTGTTTTCTAAAATAGTGTTTTCAAAGCTATTGTATATTTGGTTTGTAAAACAATTTGTAAGATGAATACTTTTTTTTTTTATGTGCATTTAAAGTGTATTCTGAGTGAGGCTATTTGTGTATACTTTACTAAAAGGAAATGTGTTGCTTTTACCTCATGGTGTAAAATAAATCAAGTAATGGTTAAAACGTAGCTGTTACGGCCTTTTGATTGAAGATGTTTGCTGGTAAGGCCACCTATTGGCTTTAGGCTTTGTTTCAGTTCAGTTGTTTGTTTTCTAAGGAGAATTTTAAAACATCTTTATTTAAATAGTTTTTCTTTCATACGCTTTGGTATTGTCCTCAACTTTCTGCATTAAAACTTGATACAAACAGTGAATACCTGGTAAAACACATTTTTGTAGATAATTTTAAATACTGTATTTGCTAATTTTCCCTATTTATTCATATGTAAACAGTCCTGAGTATATAGACTTTTTTGCGTTATTTGCATAGAGTGTTATATTAAACAGTAACACTTGAACACCATCCACACGCTGTTCCCACTTCTCTATAGCTTGTTTGACTTAGAAAATACAATTAGCTTTTATTCATGGACCCTAGATTTTAGGATGCGATGCATAAACTTTTACATTAATAGGTAACATATGGAGTAATAATTTGTGTCAAGAAGATGGTTGATATTAATAAAGAAGGGGGAGATGTGGGAGTGGGGCCATGGGGGTCGACAAGCCCCATGGTTGGTGATAACATTAGACTCTTAACGATGAGGCCATCAGGAATGTAAAAGAGTTTAGAGGGAACAAAGAAGGGTGATTCATGAGACTCCATGCAGTCTCGGGTTGCTTGTTCTACAGCCCTTAAGGCATGGAAGTTGCTGGGTGTTTGCTGGTTGCCAGGCAAAGTTGTTTGACCAATGAAAAGTTGTTTTTGAAAAGAACTGCTGTGGGGAGAAGGGTATAAGAGGGGAACCTGTCCTCAAGATGAAAAAAAAAAAAAAAGGCAACACGATATAATGAAGTTATGTCATCAATAAAGAAGTAGAAAAAAAAAGAAATGAATAGGGACAGGCTAGCAGAACACGGACCAGGACAGGAACAGGGACATTGATCGCCTCATGAAGATAGGTTCGGCCAAACTCAGCAAACCGCTCAAAGAAGAAAGTCTCTGGAAATAGACGCACTGGAGCTGGAAAGAAGCTCAAGCTGAGAGAAGCTGACCTACACGTACAATTGCCCCTCGCTGGCCGAAGTTGCGCATTATGGGGAGTCATATGTCCTTAGAAACACAGACTGTCCTGGTAACCTTACAGCTTATTCTCCTTATTAACAATCAGACAGTTTATGATCCTGAAACATGGGCCCAAACTGAGGTCAAGGTGTGGGACTCTGCAACTAAAAACGACAAGGTGGCAGTGTGTGAGAAACGCTCCGTAGCCAATAACTTAGGCTCAGGCGAGGATCTCAGTGAAGTAGTAATTTATTCGCAATTGCAATGGCGGGCGCCCCACAAGCAGGAGAGAGCGCATCTACTAGTTCCAAAACACAGTTTATATACTTTTTGAGGACAGGACCCTCCCCTGTTTCCCCACTGAGTGGGTAATCCAGATTCACAATCTATCTGATGCTTCACAAACAATACATGGCCTTCAGTTGCTGGCCTGTTAAATTTTAATTTCCATTTGCCATTTTTACTGCTTGAAATGATAATGTTTCTTCACTTATCTGACTTGACTTAACACCGTGATTTTCACCTAATTGTCCTAAGGAGTCTGGTTGTCTGCATTTTACAAGGTCACCTGCTTAAGCTTTCATATCACTGTAAGCCTATCTCAGTACCACATTCCTTCTTTCTAAACAATGTAACTTTGCAAAAACAACATTTCTATTCCCACAATTCCCCCTTTTCTTTTTTTTTTTTTATTATAAACTGTTGATTTTTGCAAAACCTTTCTCTAAGGTGTAATTTGGTAGATTTCTTCTTTGCTTTCTTTGCTTTCCATCTCCTCATTATCACCTTATTATATATGGAGTGGTAATTTGTGTCAGAAAAATGGTTGATATTAATAAAGAAGGGGGAGATTTGTGAATGTGGCAATGGGGGTCGGAAAGCCTGGAGGTTGGTGAAAACATCAGACTCTTAATGATGAGATCATCAGGAATGTAAAGAGTTTAGAGGAAATAAAGAAGGGTGATTGAGGTGACGCCCTGCCATCTGGGGTTGCTTGTTTTCCCCTCTGTTAAGGCACAGAAGTTGCTGGGGGGGTTGCTGGTTAGAACTGTTAACATTTATTCTTTAATGTTATATGATAATAATATTATTAGTGTGGTTTCAAGGGTTAACGAAACGCGGGAAAAGCAATCACGTTTTGTTGCTTTTGGGAACCTTGTGGTGGGCAGAGCATGTGCAGAAGAAGAGGGAGACAGTCGAAGCCGCTCCTGCAGTCTGGAACAAAAGGTTGCTAATGGTGATGGGGAAACCATGAGCCTTTCACCCACAAGGACCACCACAAAGAGAATTATAATATGAAGCGGGGATAGGATATCCATATGTATAGGCGTACTCGGGTTTCTTGTAAATATGTAACAGCAATGTCCTATATATATTTGGAAAGTTCGACGGGCGCGTGTGCATGTTGGTAGAGCATTAAACTCCCCGTGCCCCCAATGCTGTTTACTTCCCTTTTATAAATATTTTTTTATGTTACTAAATTCAGAGTTGAGACTTCATTTATAACAAATTGGTGACCCCGACGTGATCTTCTTGGACTTTGGATCTGCAATCGGTAAAGGGAGGCGCCCCACACAGTGGCCCTTGCCAATAGTGGCGTTAGAGTTCAACAAGATTTCGAACATAAGAAGCAAGTTAAAAAAAAAAAAAAAAAAAAGAGCTCTCCGTCAGTGACCCATAATCTTGTGTGCGAAAACCCTAACGAAGAGGATTTGTGAGTATACTGTTCGGTTGGGTGGGATTCGGCTGTGTGACTGTGTGTAAGGGTGTGACTGAGACAGAATTTAGTTCCGAAGCGAGTGCGGAGGTCTTCTAACAGCGGTTCCGATCTCCCGCGAGGGACTCGGCCAGTGAAGGACCGAAGCGATTGGTCTAGGAATTTGTGGGTGGGTTAACCACTTGCAAGACACCTCTACACAAACACAGCCAGGGATTCAGGACCTCTTTAAGGTTTCCAGGGATTCGGAACTTATTTTAAGCTTCCAGGGATTCGGCCAGGGATTCGGAACCTCTTAGAGGATTCCAGGGATTCGGAACCTTTTTAAGGGTTCCAGGGATTCGGAACTTATTTGAAGGTTCCAGGATGGGTCTGGGGGAAAGTGGATTCTCTGACCTGGGAGACTCAGAGAGCCCAGACATTCCACCAGAAAGCCCATTAGGGATAATGTTAAAATATTGGGATGTTTGGGAATCGAGGAAAGGAAAAAATAAAGAGAAAATGGCTCAATTTTGTATGATAAAATGGCCAAAGGAACCTTTAAGGCCACATGTTTTTTGGCCAGTTTTTGGATCCTTTGAGGATTGGGTATGTCAGGCATTAAACCGCTATGTTAACTCTAAGGAGCCTTTTAACCAAGAAGAAAGCGATTATGCGGCTCTATGGGTAGGAGCCTCAAACGCATTTCCCCCAAAACAAATATTTGCATTAAATACAAGAACTGACAGGGGAAAGGAAGAATGGGAACCTCTGGATAATATACCCCCTCCCTATTCATGGCAACCAGAACTGCCACATTTTGAAAGTCTATTGTCCGCGGCCCCTGTTCTCTCTCCCTCTCCTCCTGCACAAAGGACTAGAAGTAAGATAAGGGCCACAGAAAGGGAGGAAAGTGAAACACGAGGCCGGACTGATGATTTAGGAGGCCTTTACCCTTTGAGGGAGGTACCCCTTGGGGGGAACCAGGGGGGAATAGGGTTTGTAGTGGTTCCTTTGAACACGTCAGATGTAAGAAATTTTAAGAAGGAAATGGGAAACCTTTTAGATGACCCTTTAGGAGTTGCCGAAAGATTGGACCAGTTCCTAGGTCCAAACACATATACCTGGGAAGAAATGCAGTCCATATTAGGAATCCTCTTCACTATAGAAGAAAGAGGAATGATCAGGCAAGCAGGAATGAGACTGTGGGAAAGACAAAATCAGGGAGGTCCTCCAGGGGATGTGAAATGGCCAAATACCAACCCTAACTGGGAGCATCAGGCTGCTCAGGGGAGGCAAAATATGAGGGATCTTAGGACCATAATGATACAAGGGATAAAGGAATCGGTTCCAAGGGGACAAAATATAAATAAAGCTTTTAACGAGTGTCAGTGCAGAGACGAATCTCCAACTGAATGGTTAGACAGGCTGAGAAAAAGCCTTCAGATGTACTTGGGTATAGATCCTGATTCCCCTGCAGGAGGGGCACTGTTGAGAACCCAGTTTGTAGCAAAATCCTGGGAAGACATCCGAAAGAAATTGGAGAAACTTGATGATTGGCATGAAAAGGGATTAGAAGAATTATTGAGGGAAGCACAGAAGGTCTATGTGAGGAGAGATGGGGAAAAACAGAAGGCAAAAGCAAATGTTTTTATGGCAGCAATAAGGGAAAGTCAAAAGCCAAGTGGACAGGAAAGCAGGAAAGGATCAGGAAAAAAACAGGGTGAAAGAGAACCCATGGATAAATGGAAAGGACAACAAGATAAAATCCCTATCTGTTACTATTGTGGCAAAAAGGGTCATCTTCAGAGGAACTGTAGAAAAAAAGAAACAGGATGAAGAAATGTTAAATGTTTAAGGAAGTCTAGGGGTGTCAGGGGCTATATCTTTTGGGGACCCGAACATCGAATGAGCCCTTGATAAAATTATTAATAGGTCCCCAGAGGGAAGAGGTGTATTTTTTGGTAGATACTGGAGCGGAGAAATCAACTCTTAGAAAATTACCAAAAGGGGTTAAGGAAGGGAAGAGGAATACCATGGTAGTAGGAGCAAAAGGTGAGCCCTTTAAGGTTCCTATATTGGAAAATATAGAAATAGAATCAGAAAAGAAACTATGTCTCAATGACCTATTGTTGGTGCCTGAGGCTGAGCACAATCTATTTGGAAGAGACTTAATAATAAGATTAGGGTTGGAAATCAAGAGCCAGGGGGAAGAATTAAAAATTCAGTGATATACCCTAACCCAAGAAGATGAGGGAGAAATAGACCCACAGGTATGGTATCAAGAGAGAGATTCGGGAAAATTAGATATGGAACCCTTGGCAGTAGAAATAGTGTATCCACAACAGCCAATAAGGATTAGGCAATATCCTATCCCATTGGAGGGGAAAAGAGGACTCAAACCAGTTATAGACAGGTTGCTCCAAAAGGGGATGTTGGAACCATGTATGTCCCCACATAATACCCCCATTTTGCCAGTAAAAAAGGCTGATGGATCATATAGGTTGGTTCAGGATCTTAGGGCTGTGAATCAGCGAACCATAACCAAATTTCCAGTGGTGGCTAACCCATATACTTTATTAAACCACCTAACACCTCAGCATAAATGGTATAGTGTAATAGATTTGAAGGATGCTTTCTGGGCCTGCCCATTAAGTGAAGGGTCGCGGAATTACTTCGCCTTTGAATGGGAAGACCCCGAAACAGGAAGGCGACAACAGCTCAGATGCACTGTACTTCCTCAGGGATTTACTGAATCCCCACATTTATTTGGCCAAACCTTAGAAAAATTATTACAACTTTTTGAGGTAAAGGGGGAAGTGAAATTGTTGCAATATGTGGATGACCTATTAATAGCTGGGGAGACTGAAAAAGAGACACGGAGAACCACTATTGAATTACTTAATTTCTTAGGGAAAAAAGGGTTGAAGGTCTCAAAATCTAAATTACAGTTTGTGGAAAAGGAAGTAAGGTACTTAGGACATTGGCTTAGCCAAGGAAAGAAAAAATTGGATCCTGACAGGGTATCTGGGATTTTAGCCCTGTCATCACCCAAAACGAAGAAGGAAGTGAGGCAACTGCTCGGCCTCTTGGGATGTTGTAGACCCTGGATTGAAGGGTTTAGTGAAAAGGCAAAGTTTTTATATGAAAAATTGGAGAAAAAAATAAGTGGAACGAGGAAGATGAGGAAAAGTTGAGGTTGATCAAGAAAACGTTAATAGAAGCTCCAGTGCTGAGCCTCCCAGATTTAGAAAGACCCTTTTATTTATTTGTAAATGTTTCTAACCAAACCGCATATGGAGTACTAACTCAAGAATGGGCAGGAATCAAGAAACCTGTGGGATATTGTTCCAAACTATTAGACCCTGTGAGTAGGGGGTGGCCAGTATGCTTACAGGCAATTGTGGCTACTGCCTGACTGATTGAGGAAGCTAGAAAAGTAACTTTTAGGGCACCTCTGAAGATATATACTCCACATAATGTTAGGGGAGTACTCCAGCAAAAGGCTGAAAAATGGTTAACTGATAGTAGGATGCTGAAATATGAGGCCATCCTGATCAACTCCCCTGATTTAGAACTAAAAGTAACTGCTGCACAGAGCCCTGCACAATTTCTATATGGGGAACCCCTAACAGAACTGTTATATATGGAGTGGTAATTCGTGTCGAGAAAATGGCTGATATTAAAAAAAAGAAGGGGGAGATTTGGGAATGTGGCCATGGGGGTTGGAAAGCCCCATGATTGAGATAACATTAGACTCGTGACGAGGCCATCAGGAATGTAAAAGAGTTTAGAGGGAACAAAGAAGGGTGATTCAGGAGACTCCATGCAGTCTTGGGTTTCTTGTTCTCCAGCAGGTTCTCTTGTTCTCCAGCCATTAAGGCATGGATGTTTCTGGGTGTTTGCTGTTGTTGTTACATTCAAAGTTGTTTGACCAATGAAAAGTTGTTTTGAAAAGAACTGCTGTGGAGAGAAGGGTATAAGAGGGGAGCCTGCCCTCAAGATAAAGAGAAGGCAACATGAAGTTACATCAATAAAGATGCAGGAAAAAGAAGTGAAGAGGAACAGGCTGGCAGAATGGAGACCAGGACGGGAACAGGCACATTGATTGCCTCACGAGGACAGGTTCAGCCAAACTCATCAAACCGCTCAGAGAAGCTCTTACAGAAAGTCGCTGGAAATATGTGCACTGGAGCTGGAGAGAACCTCGAGCTGAGAGAAGCGGACCCACGCACACAACTGCCCCTGGCTGGTAAGCAGCTGCGCATTATGGGGAATCATACGTCCTTAGGAACAAAGACTGTCCTGGAAACCTTACAGCTTATTCTCCTTATTAACAATCAGACAGTTTATGATCCTGAAATATGGGACCAAACTGAGGTCAAGGTGTGGGACTCTGCAAATAAAAATGACAAGGTTGCAGTGGGATTGCTCAGCACCTGGCGAGCAGTCTCTGAGGCCTTAAAGAGCCATGCGGAGCCACAGTCAGAAACATGTGGCTTGCCAGATAGTGAGGGAGATGTGGGCTCCTTTACTGATCCAACTGCTACGCCATGGGCCCCTCTGCTGCTACAGCAATCGAAGGTGTTTGCTGTTACGCCCCCTGTTGACCTGGACGTTCCTTTTGACCCAGGCCTATTGGCCTTGAAAAGGAGACAACTTAAAGCAAGACATTGTTCAAAAGGAATGGAGAATGGAGACTGTTAAGTTATGGAACTTAAAGGATTGTTTGTTATCTATCCTGATTGTATGTATGTATAGGCATACTCGGGTTATTATGTAAAGCAATGTTCTGTATACATGTATTTAGAATGTTTGATGTGTGTGTTTTCGTGTTGGTGGAGCGTAGACTCCCTGCACACCCAGCGCTGTTTACTTGCCTTTTATACCTTTTATACCTTTTATAGCTTTTATACCTTTTAGAAATATTTGTTTTATAAATATTACAAAATTCAGATTGAATTCAGACCTCATTTATAACAGAACTACAACATAACTGCCTAGAAGTGATTGAATTGCAAACTAAAATCTGACCCAATCTCGAGGAGACAGAATTAGAAACAGAGGAAAAATTACTTATTGATGGATCAAGAAGATCAGGATATGCCATTGTAAATGGGGATATGGTCCTAATAGAATCGGGACCACTCAGAGCTGCCTGGTCCGCTCAAGCATGTGAACTTTATGCATTATTACGAGCCCTAGAACTATTGAATGGAAAAAGTGGCACTATTTGTACAGACTCTAAATATGCTTATGGAATAGTCCACACATTTGGGAAAATTTGGGAAGAAAGGGGACTCATAGGCACACAGGGAAAAGGGCTGATTCACCAAACTTTAGTTACTCAAAGATTGCAGGCATTGAGAGGACCTAGGGAGATTGCTGTGGTACATGTCAGAGGACATCAAAAGGGAACTGGCTTCCACATAAGAGGGAATAACCTAGCGAATAGAGAAGCTAGGGAAGCAGCTCTTAGGAAGCATGGTGTAGTCCTAACCCCACAAGAAACGGATAACGGAAAAGGGACACAAAAGAAAAAGTATACAGAAGCAGAAATAAAAATTATAAAGACCATAGGAGCAGAACTGAAAGAAGGAAAATGGATTCTGCCTGATGGAAGAGAAATACTGCCAAAGGAACAAACTAGGCGTCTACTTTTACGGCTACACCTACAAACCCACTGGGGAACAAAAGCACTGAGTGATCAATTTCTAAAATTTTATGGGTGTGTAGGAATATATGAGATAGCCAAACAAACCATACAAGGATGCTTAACGTGTCAAAAAGTAAATAAGAAGGTGATTAGGCAAGCACCTGCTGGAGGAAGAAGAATTGCATATCGACCATTTGAGAGAATACAGGTGGACTTTACTGAACTACCAAAGAGATGGCTATAAGAATGGTGGAAAAGGGGTGGACACATGCATCACGAGTAAAGGGACCCGTAACAGGAACCTGGAAGGTTGAGTCTACTCCTGGAGATCTGAAAGTTAAGCTTAAAAGAACTTGAAGTATATCAGGGCATAGGTACCCTTTGGATGCTAATTGTATGTATATTAAATCTTGTATTGATTAGAATATTAGCAATCATTGGAAACTCATATAAAGGCCCTAATAGAAGGATTTGGGGACCCCAAAGTCCCATAGGGGGAGTGCCACCTCCAGTAGAGATACCCGCAACATATTGAATTACCTGAAAATTTAATAATAGGTGGGAAAATTTACCTAGATGATTGGTTATCTGCTTTGAATCGAGCCCCCACTAACTCGTGGAAAAGTTGAACACAAATAGAAGAACCATCGTTTGTGTAAGCCTGGACCATTTCCTAAGAAGCATCAGGGAGAGGGCAAGACCGGAGAAGGGACCAGTACTGCGGCTCAAGAAGGTTTACCAAGGGCTGCAACCCCTTAGGATAATAACCGCCGGGTAACATGGCCTTTACCGGACCTCTCCTAATTACATGCCATTGGTCTCAGAATTGTAGTGAATGTATTGTTAACACCCAGAGGGGAAGAATGCAGGAACAAACAGTACTACGCCTGTTAAACCTATGCTATGTGTGAGAAACACTCCGTAGCCAATAACTTAGGCTCAGGCGAGGATCTCAGTGAAGTAGTAATTTATTTGCGATTGCAATGGCGGGCGCCCCACAAGCAGGAGAGAGCGCATCTACTAGTTCCAAAACACAGTTTATATACCTTTTGATGGCCGGACCCTCCCCTGTGTCCCCACTGAGTGGGTAATCCAGATTCACAATCTATCTGATGCTTCACAAACAATGCATGGCCTTCAGTTGCCAGCCTGTTAAATTTCAAATTTCTTTTGACATTTTTACTGCTTGAAGTGGTAATGTCTCTTCACTTATCTGACTTGACTTGACACCATGATTTTCACCTAATTGTCCTAAGGAGTCTGATTGTCTGCATTTTACAAGGTCGCCTGCTAAACTTTCTTATCACTGTAAGCATATCTCTATACCACATTCCCTCCTTCTAAACAATGTAACTCTGCAAAAACAACATTTCTATTCCCTCACTATGGAAACCAGAGTATGCTCCATGTAATGAAAGCAATAAGATAACCAGTTATGAGCCAAAAGAGATCCCCTATCAATGGTGGATGGAGGTAAGAGCTAATAATGAAGGAGGGTTAATTGGGAAAAGTACAATTATTATACACCCGGCGGAATCATGAAATTGAAACACGAGCTAAATATGGGATTCCAACCATTGCTAAAAACTTGTTTATAAATCTGACAGAGAACATTGTGAAAGCATTCTTTTATGGTTCAATTGGCATTGGCCAAATTCGAAGCCAAGACACGAATTAATGACATTCAAAAGAAGAGGAGGGATTGTTATATATGGAGTGGTAATTTGTGTCAGAAAAATGGTTGATATTAATAAAGAAGGGGGAGATTTGTGAATGTGGCAATGGGGGTCGGAAAGCCTGGAGGTTGGTGAAAACATCAGACTCTTAATGATGAGATCATCAGGAATGTAAAGAGTTTAGAGGAAATAAAGAAGGGTGATTGAGGTGACGCCCTGCCATCTGGGGTTGCTTGTTTTCCCCTCTGTTAAGGCACAGAAGTTGCTGGGGGGGTTGCTGGTTAGAACTGTTAACATTTATTCTTTAATGTTATATGATAATAATATTATTAGTGTGGTTTCAAGGGTTAACGAAACGCGGGAAAAGCAATCACGTTTTGTTGCTTTTGGGAACCTTGTGGTGGGCAGAGCATGTGCAGAAGAAGAGGGAGACAGTCGAAGCCGCTCCTGCAGTCTGGAACAAAAGGTTGCTAATGGTGATGGGGAAACCATGAGCCTTTCACCCACAAGGACCACCACAAAGAGAATTATAATATGAAGCGGGGATAGGATATCCATATGTATAGGCGTACTCGGGTTTCTTGTAAATATGTAACAGCAATGTCCTATATATATTTGGAAAGTTCGACAGGTGCGTGTGCATGTTGGTAGAGCATAGACTCCCCACGCACCCAGCGCTGTTTACTTGCCTTTTATAAATATTCTTTTACGTTACTAAATTCAGAGTGAGTTGAGACTTCATTTATAACACCTGGATCTCATATTTCCCATTTTTCCTAGCCCTTGTCAGTGTGCTGCTACAGAAATTTCCCTCCTGCAGGGTACCACACACTAACGTTCCGATTCTGAAAAATTGGGGTGTACTGTCAAGCACTTCCCCATTGTTATAAATGACGATACAGCTCAATCTGAATTTAGTAATGTTATATATGGAGTAGTAATTGGTGTCAAGAAAATGGTTGATATTAATAAAGAAGGGGGAGATTTGGGAGTGTGGCCATGGGGGTTGGAAAGCCCCATGGTTGAGATAACATTAGACTCTTAATGATGAGGCCATCAGGAATATAAAAGAGTTTAGAGGGAACAAAGAAGGGTGATTCAGGAGACTCCATGCAGTCTCCAGTTTCTTGTTCCCCAGCTGGTTCTCTTGTTCTCCAGCCATTAAGGCATGGAAGTTTCTGGGTGATTGCTGTTGTTGTTACATTCAAAGTTGTTTGACCAATGAAAAGTTGTTTTGAAAAGAACTGCTGTGGGGAGAAGGGTATAAGAGGGGAGCCTGCCCTCAAGAAAAAAAAAAAAAAAAAAGAAGAAAAAGAAAAAAAAAAAAGAAGAAAAAGAAAAAAAAAAAGAAGCAACACGATGAAGTTACATCAATAAAGAAGCAGGAAAAAGCAGTGAAGAGGAACAGGCTAGCAGAACGGAGACCAGGACGGGAACAGGCACATTAATCGCCTCATGAAGATAGGTTCGGCCAGACTCAGCAAACTGCTCAAAGAAGCTCTCACTGAAACTTGCTGCAAATAGGCGCACCGGAGTTGGAGAGAAGCTCAAGCTGAGAGAAGCGGACCCGTGCACACAACTGCCCCTCACTGGTAAGCAGCCGGGCATTATGGGGAATCATAAGTCCTTAGAAACACAGACTGTCCTGGTAACCTTACAGCTCATTCTCCTTGTTAACAATTGGACAGTTTATGAGCCTGAAATATGGGACGAAACTGAGGTCAAGGTGTGGGACTCTGCAACTAAAAATGACAAGGTTGCAGTGGGATTGCTCAGCACCTGGTGAGCAGTCTCTGAGGCCTTAAAGAGCCATTTGGAGCCACAATCACAAACGTGTGGCTTGCCAGATAGTGAGGGAGCTGTGGGCTCCTTTACTGATCCGACTGCTACGCCATCGGCCCCTCTGCTGCTACAGCCATCAAAGGCTTTTGCTGTTACGCCCCCTGGTGACCTGGATGTGCCTTTTGACCCAGGCCTCATTGGCCTTGAAAAAAAGATGGGTATGCTTTTCTTCGATCTGGGAAGAATGGGATACATAAGGCCTGAAGACCAAGTTGCTTGACAACTTAAAGCGAGACATATTGTTCAAAAGGAATGGAAAATGGAGACTGTTGAGTTATGGAACTTAAAGGATTGTTTGTTACCTTTCCTGACTGTAGGTATGTATAGGCATACTTGCATTTAGTATGTAAAGCAATTGTTATAAATGAGGTCTCAAGTCAATCTGCATTTTGTAATATTTATAAAACAAATATTTCTAAAAGGTATAAAAGCTATAAAAGGTATAAAAGGCAAGTAAACAGCGCTGGGTGTGTGGGGAGTCTACGCTCCACCAACATGCACACACACATCAAACATTCTAAATACATGTATACAGAACATTGCTTTACATAATAACCCGAGTATGCCTATATATACATACAATCAGGATAGGTAACAAACAATCCTTGTTCTGTTTTCCCAAGCCACTTTGCTGGTGGCATCTAGTTGTTCAGCGATTCTTTGCATTGTCATTTGTTTCAATAATGCGGTTTCAATTAACCGCTGGAAAAGTCCCCTTACACAGGGGATAATGCAACAGCCAATAGCTGTCAAAACTCCTGCTACTACAATCAAGGATGTAAATATGGACATTACCATCCCTTTCCATTTACCAAACCAAGATTCCAACCATCCTGTGATGGAAGTGTCTGCTCCCGAATTTTCTGCCAATTCATTGGCAAGGGTGGTAAGCCCTTGCAATGCTCTTGTTACTGTGCCATCCGGGGCAGTATTGTTAGGGATAAAAGTACAGCAATGGTTGCCCAGCATCACGCATACACCACCCTTCTCCACGAGCATCATATCTAATGCTATCCTGTTTTCCCAAGCCATTTTGCTGATGGCATCTAGTTGTTCAGCGATTCCTCTCATCGCATCCTTGGTATAATTGATGAATCTCTGCTGATTATAATAGAAATAATTAATCCAATCCACATTTTTATTCATTGTTACCCACCAGAACAGTAACTCAAACCCTGCAGCAATTTCATTTCTGGCTTTATGTTCATCCGGAACTCCTCTAGGCACCCCAATAGAATCTATGTATACTCTATCATCAAATGATATTCCTAAGCCTCTTTTACTTCTTCTGGGTATTTGTGATGTTTCTCTTTCAAATGCCAGGGTGAAGGGTATAGCTAATTGAACAAGTGCACAAGTGCCTTCCCAATTAGATGGTAGGGTGGACCGTAAGATCTTCCCTCAGCCGTACCACCAGAGATCTGCCCTGGGGATCTCTAGTCTTGAG
The DNA here is from genome assembly GCF_009819795.1 of Aythya fuligula. Classification (NCBI taxonomy): domain Eukaryota; kingdom Metazoa; phylum Chordata; class Aves; order Anseriformes; family Anatidae; genus Aythya; species Aythya fuligula. Next base: position 7,063,978 of record NC_045594.1, on the reverse strand, counting down.
CAGTTTCCCATCAAGTCCTTGGTAGCACAAGGCAAATTCTCCCAGATGCCAGGTAGCACTCACACCCTGCTGTGAGAGGCAAGCTGTATGGTTACCTATAGCTGTAGAGAATGCAGGGGGAACTGTGATATTGTTATCATGCAAGAAACAGCAAAGAGAGACTTACAGGCCTCATTTCCCCAGGCAGTCTTTTCTTGGTACAATGCAATCACACATCGCATCCCCTGGGAGTCGACAGAGGCCTTCACTCGAGTATAGTGAGTCCAACCTTTTTCCACAGTTCTTACGGCTGTTTCAGTGGTTAGTAATGGTCCTTCCCATTCAGGCTGGAGGTTTGATTCTTTCCAGGTCCGAATCAGGACCCGGTTTCCTGGGTGATGGTGGTGAATGGGGAATTCCAAAGGTGGGGTTTGAGCCAACAACCCACAGGTCCTGAGAGATGACAAAGAAGAGGACAACCCCAGAATACAGTTCTTAAGAAAACTTTCTTGTTTTGAATTGTGGTATCTCATCCCTTCTGCCCAGATAGGGCAATCTGAACAGCATCTCATATGGTGAAATTCCTATATCCTTTCTTGGTGCTGTTTGAACCTGTAGGAGTAAGCATTTTACCCAAGGAAGTTGGGTTTCTAACACTAGTTTAGTTAATTGCTTCTTTAATGTCTGATTCATTCGCTCCACCTTCCCAGAAGAGGAGGGCTGCCAGGGGCTGTGAAAATCCCACTCAATCTCTAAGGCCTGCTTTAACCCTTGCAGTAAAGCTTTACACCCATCCAGTCACGTGGTCAATTAGGACAAACAAGTAACTCAGTAAAGTCTACCTGTACCAGGTCAACCCCCTGGCTCCTGTCCCCCTCTAGATGGGTTACAGAAGACCTTTTTATTTCCTGTCCTGGTTTCAGTTAGAACAGAATTAATTTTCTTCCTAGTAGCTGGTGGAATGCTGTGTTTTGGCTTGGGATGAGAAGAGTGCTGATAACACCCCGATGTTTTAATTGTTGCAGAGCAGTGCTTATACCAAGCCAAGGACACCTCAGACTTTTGCTCTGTCCTGCCAACAGGCAGGCTGGGGGTGCAGTAAGAGCTGGGAGGGGACAGACCCAGGACAGGTGACCCAAACTAGCCAAAGGGGTATTCCATACCATCTGACGTCATGCTAAACAATATATAGGGGTGGCTAGCCGGGGGGAGGGGGCCGGACTGCTCGGGGTTAAGCTGGGCATTGGTCAGCGGGTGGTGAGCAATTCCATTGTGCATCACTTGTTTGTACATATTATTAGTAGTAGTACTATTATCATCATTGTATTATTATTATTATTATTATTATTATTATTATTATTATTATTATTATTATTATTATTATTTTCCTGTCTTATTAAACTGTCTTTATCTCAACTCACGGGCTTCACTTTCCATTTCTCTCCCCCGTCCCAGAGAGGGAGGGGGGAGGGTGAGCGAACGGCTGCGTGGTGTTTAGCTGCCAGCCGGGTTAAACCACGACAGTCTTTTTGGCGCCCAACGTGGGGCTCGAAAGGTTGAGATAACGGCAGATCTGACCAGAGTGTGTTAAACTAAAATTGTTATAAGTATTAGACCTGCTTAATAGTCACTTGTCATAATGCTGATTGCTTTAATCACAACTGTGCACTGTCGGCAATATCGCACTAACCGAGACTCCCTGATTCCCATCCATAAGCTAATTCGTCAATTGGAGAGCCAAGGAGTGATCAGCAAGACTCATTCACCTTTCAATAGTCCCATATGGCCAGTGCGAAAGTCTAATGGCGAGTGGAGACTAACAGTGGACTATCGTGGCCTGAACGAAGTGACGCCACCACTTAGTGCTGCAGTGCCGGACATGCTGGAACTTCAGTACGAACTTGAATCGAAGGCAGCCAAGTGGTACGCCACAATTGATATCGCTAATGCATTTTTCTCCATCCCTCTAGCAGCAGAGTGCAGGCCACAGTTTGCTTTCACTTGGAGGGAAGTCCAATATACTTGGAATCGACTGCCCCAGGGGTGGAAACACAGCCCTACCATTTGCCATGGGCTGATCCAGTCTGCGCTGGAGCAGGGGGAAGCTCCTGAACACCTGCAGTACATTGATGACATTATTGTGTGGGGTGACACAGCAGAGGAAGTTTTTGAGAAAGGGAAGAAAATAGTCCAAATCCTTCTGAAAGCCGGTTTTGCCATAAAACAAAATAAAGTCAAAGGACCTGCACGAGAGATCCAGTTTTTAGGAATAAAATGGCAAGATGGACGTCGTCAAATCCCAATGGATGTGATCAACAAAATAACAGCTATGTCTCCACCAACTAACAAAAAAGAAACACAGACTTTCCTAGGTGTTGTGGGGTTTTGGAGAATGTACATCCCAAATTACAGTCTGATTGTAAACCCGCTCTACCAAGTAACCCGTAAGAATGAGTTTGAATGGGGCCCTGAACAACGACAAGCCTTTGAACAAATTAAGCAGGAAATAGTCCATGCAGTAGCCCTTGGGCCAGTTCGAACAGGACCAGATGTAAAGAATGTGCTCTACACTGCAGCCAGGGAGAACGGCCCCACCTGGAGCCTCTGGCAGAAAGAACCTGGGGAAACTCGAGGTCAGCCCCTGGGGTTTTGGAGCCGGGGATACAGAGGGTCTGAGACCCGCTATACTCCAACTGAAAAGGAGATACTGGCAGCATATGAAGGAGTTCGATCTGCTTCAGAGGTGGTCGGTACTGAAGCGCAGCTCCTCCTAGCACCCCGATTGCCGGTACTAGGCTGGATGTTCAAAGGAAGGGTCTCTTCTACGCATCATGCAACTGCTGCTACGTGGAGCAAGTGGGTTGCACTGATTACTCAGCGGGCTCGAATAGGAAACCCCAGTCGCCCAGGAATATTGGAAGTGATTATGGACTGGCCAGAAGGTAAATACTTTGGGATATCATCCGAGGAGGAGGTTTGTCATGCTGAAGAAGCCCCACTGTACAACCAGTTACCAGACAATGAAAAGAAATACGCCCTGTTCACTGGTGGGTACTGTCGTATTGTGGGGAAGCATCGGAGATGGAAGGCTGCTGTATGGAGTCCTACACGACGAGTTGTAGAAGCTGCTGAGGGAGAAGGTGAATCGAGTCAGTTTGCAGAAGTGAAGGCCATTCAGCTGGCTTTAGACATTGCTGAACGAGAAAAATGGCCAGTTCTCTATCTCTACACCGATTCATGGATGGTAGCAAATGCCCTATGGGGATGGTTACAGCAATGGAAGCAAAACAACTGGCAGCGTAGGGGCAAACCCATCGGGGCTGCTGCATTGTGGCAAGATATTGCTGCTCGGGTAGAGAACCTGGCTGTGAAAGTACGCCACGTAGATGCTCATGTGCCCAAGAATCGGGCTACTGAAGAACATCAAAACAACCAGCAGGTGGATCAGGCTGCTAAGATTGAAGTAGCTCAGGTGGATCTGGATTGGCAGCATAAAGGTGAATTATTTATAGCCCGATGGGCCCATGACACCTCAGGCCATCAAGGTAGAGATGCAACATACAGATGGGCTCGTGATCGAGGGGTGGACCTGACCATGGACGCTATAGCACAGGTTATTCATGACTGTGAAACGTGTGCTGCAATCAAGCAAGCCAAACGGTCAAAGCCTCTTTGGTATGGAGGACGATGGCTGAAATATCAATATGGAGAGGCCTGGCAGATTGATTACATCACACTCCCTCAAACTCACAATGGCAAGCGCCACGTACTTACAATGGTGGAAGCAACCACCGGATGGCTGGAAACATATCCTGTGCCTCATGGCACCGCCCGGAACACTATCCTGGGCCTTGAAAAGCAAGTCCTATGGCGACATGGCACCCCAGAAAGAATAGAGTCAGACAATGGAACTCATTTCCGAAACAACCTTATAGACACTTGGGCCAAAGAACATGGTATTGAGTGGGTGTATCACATCCCCTATCATGCACCAGCCTCCGGGAAAGTTGAACGATACAATGGACTGTTAAAGACTACATTGAAAGCAATGGGCGCTGGGACATTCAAAAACTGGGATACGCATTTGGCAAAGGCCACCTGGCTAGTCAATACTAGGGGATCTGCCAACCGAGCTGGACCTGCCCAATCAAACCTGTTACGTACTGTAGATGGGGATAAAGTTCCTGTAGTGCATGTAAAAAATATGCTGGGTAAAACAGTCTGGGCTACTCCTGCCTCAGGAAAAGGAAAACCTATTCGTGGAATTGTTTTCACTCAGGGACCTGGATACACTTGGTGGGTGATGCAAAAGAACGGAGAGGTCCGGTGTGTACCTCAAGGAGATTTAATACTGGGTGAGAATAGCCCATGAACTGAATTGTATCATGTTAATTGCTATATAATACTGTATGTTACCACTACCATGACTACTATAGGTGACTAATTAGAATGTATGGAAAAGAGTGTAACCTGAGCATGACATAAATGGTATGGAATAAGGGGTGGATAGATGTCCTGGTTTCAGTTAGAACAGAATTAATTTTCTTCCTAGTAGCTGGTGGAATGCTGTGTTTTGGCTTGGGATGAGAAGAGTGCTGATAACACCCCGATGTTTTAATTGTTGCAGAGCAGTGCTTATACCAAGCCAAGGACACCTCAGACTTTTGCTCTGTCCTGCCAACAGGCAGGCTGGGGGTGCAGTAAGAGCTGGGAGGGGACAGACCCAGGACAGGTGACCCAAACTAGCCAAAGGGGTATTCCATACCATCTGACGTCATGCTAAACAATATATAGGGGTGGCTAGCCGGGGGGAGGGGGCCGGACTGCTCGGGGTTAAGCTGGGCATCAGTCAGCGGGTGGTGAGCAATTCCATTGTGCATCACTTGTTTGTACATATTATTAGTAGTAGTACTATTATCATCATTGTATTATTATTATTATTATTATTATTATTATTATTATTATTATTATTATTATTATTATTATTATTATTTTCCTGTCTTATTAAACTGTCTGTATCTCAACTCACGGGCTTCACTTTCCATTTCTCTCCCCCGTCCCAGAGAGGGAGGGGGGAGGGTGAGCGAACGGCTGCGTGGTGTTTAGCTGCCGGCCGGGTTAAACCACGACATTTCCCTTTTGACATATGGTACATCCTCTGCATGTGTGCTTCCCTAAAGTGTATATTCCTACACAGACATACTTTCTTAGAACAACATCACACATTGCTTGCACCTCCCAATGACTCTTCTGATGTAAAACAGTTAATATTTGCCTCATTATCACTTTATTCAGCATTTCTCTCCCATCAGGGAGTATCCATTTTCCTTCAGACTTTGTGGCTCCTGATTCCTTAAAAAAAAAAAAAATCTTTCTTTTAAAACTTTTTAGTTGTTTCTTAATTTTCAACAATTCCCTGAATCCTCTCCGGATTTATTCTTCGTTTTCCCTCAGACATTAGATGCCTTAAATACCTGACTTCTCTTTCTCCATATTGTAATTTATTTTTCAATACTCCCAAGCCCTGCTTTCCCAGAAAGTTGAATAGCTTGTTAGTAGCTTTCTTTACAACTGTTTTCTCCTGTCCTGACAATAGAAAACGATCCACATATTTGTTAACATTAATACCTCCTTGGGAGGTTGTAATTGCTCCAAAATCTTTTTTTTTAGAACTTACCCAAATAGATAGGTGGCCCTGTAAACCCCTGAGGTAAAATTGTCCACCTATATTGTTGCTTCCGCCCCCATTTAAGGGTCTTTCCAGTCAGAGGTGAATATTATCTTTGCTCTCAGGGCCAGAGAGCACTCCATTAATAACACTGTTATTCCAGCCTAACAATTTACTAGTTGAATGCCCAATTTCATCATCAAATCCCTTCCCAACAAGTTAGTCCCTGCCTTGGGTACATGCAATAATTGCCCAGTGATCGTTTTATCTCCTAGTCTCAGCTTGGTATCCCCCAAAGGGGGCACTGTTATCCCAGCCCCTTCTGCCCCCATCACTTTTTAGGGTTTCATTAGTTAATTTAATCCCTGATACTTTACAAGCCAGTAATGACCTAGCTGCCCCAGTGTATTGGGTTTGATGGCAAGGTTCGGGGGGTGTGAGGGGTATGGGGGTGGGAAACTGCAGTGGCAGCCCCTGTGAGAAAAACCCAGAAGCCTCCCCGTGGCAGATAAGGGACAATTTCATCTGGCTCCAAAGGGGCCCACTGCTGCCCAGAGCCAAGCCATGAGCAATACAGTCCATGCCTCTGTGAGAGCACATCCACGAAAACAAGCAAACAAAGAAACAAACAAAAACCTGCTGCTCAACAGCAGCTGGGAGAGCAAGGAGTGAGAAACCTCCCCACAGACATAAAAGTCAGCCCAGAAGGAGAGGGAGGAGGTGCTCCAGGCGCTGGAGCCGAAACCCCCCTGCGGCCTGTGGCTCCTGGTGGAGCAGGCTGTCCCCCCTCCGTCCCCCTCCCCGATACTTGGGAAACTGACCAAACACCACAGCAAATATACCAAAACTTCTAGACTGTTACATAGATAATGCCTACATCCCCTTTCCCTGCTCATTCAACTTCAAACAGCTCTGTTAAATACTACATGCCACACCTTTAACACCTTCAACAACCCTTTTAACACTTCCTTTATCTTTCTCCAGCCTGTACTTTTCTAATACCAAAGGCTCACTCAGGGTCCAACTTAATTCCATACCTTTTCCCTCCAAGATACTGAAACAACATATCAGTATACCATATTTAATCCCATTTTCCTTCTTTATTCCTTCTTCCACTCCAGATATTCCTATTCGAAGTGGCCAGCCTGGCCACACTTAAAACATCTTATCAAAGCTTGTCCCTGCTAGGATTCAGGCCACAACACAGGCAGCCTTCTTTGCCTGCCATTCCTTCATCTCTCTTCCTCTCCTTTCCATCCTGGCCCTGACTCCTCCTGAAGATTTTCTTCCTCCTTCTCCAAACCTCTGCCTCACTACCCACTGCACTGTCAATACCATTAGTTTCGCTCTCTGCTTTTCCTTCTCATCTCCCCTCCAGACACACACCTCCAGGGTGTGAGAAACACTCCATAGCCAATAACTTAGGCTCAGGCGAGGATCTCAGTGAAGTAGTAATTTATTCGCGATTGCAATGGCGGGCGCCCCACAAGCAGGAGAGAGCGCATCTACTAGTTCCAAAACACAGTTTATATACCTTTTGATGGCAGGACCCTCCCCTGTGTCCCCACTGAGTGGGTAATCCAGATTCACAATCTATCTGATGCTTCACAAACAATGCATGGCCTTCAGTCGCCGGCCTGTTAACTTTCAAATTTCTTTTGACATTTTTACTGCTTGAAGTGGTAATGTTTCTTCATTTATCTGACTTGACTTGACACCGTGATTTTCACCTAATTGTCCTAAGGAGTCTGATTGTCTGCATTTTACAAGGTCGCCTGCTAAACTTTCTTATCACTGTAAGCATATCTCAGTACCACATTCCCTCCTTCTAAACAATGTAACTCTGCAAAAAAAACATTTCTATTCCCACAATTCCCCCCTTTTCTTTTTTTTTATAAACTGTTGATTTTTGCAAAAACTCTTTTTATTTTTATTTATTTATTTATTTTAAGTGTAATTTGGTAAATATCTTCCTCTTCTTCACTTTCTTTGCTCTCCATTTCCTCTAATATCATTTTATCTGAGTAGGGTGGTGGATCTATGGTCATTTGTTTCAATAATGTGGTTTCAATTAACCGCTGGACAAGTCCCCTTACACAGGGGATAACGCAACAGCCAATAGCTGTCAAAACTCCTGCTACTATAATCAAGGATGTAAATATGGACATTACCATCCCTTTCCATTTACCAAACCAAGATTTCAACCATCCTGTGATGGAAGTGTCTGCTCCCGAATTTTCTGCTAATTCATTGGCAACTGTGGTAAGCCCTTGCAATGCTCTTGTTACTGTGCCATCCAGGGCAGTATTGTTACGGATAAAAGTACAATGGTTGCCCAGCATCACGCATACACCACCCTTCTCCACAAGCATCATATCTAATGCTATCCTGTTTTCCCAAGCCATTTTGCTGATGGCATCTAGTTGTTCAGCGATTCCTCTCATCGCATCCTTGGTATAATTGATGAATCTCTGCTGATTATAATAGAAATAATTAATCCAATCCACATTTTTATTGATTGTTACCCACCAGAACAGTAACTCAAACCCTGCAGCAATTTAATTTCTGGCTTTATATTCATCCCGAACTCCTCTAGGTACCCCAACAGAATCTATGTATACTCTATCATCAAATGATATTCCTAAGCCTCCTTTACTTCTTCTGGGTATTTGTGATGTTTCTCTTTCAAATGCCAGGGTGAAGGGTATAGCTGATTGAACAAGTGCACAAGTGCCTTCCCAATTAGATGGTAGGGTGGACCGTAAGATCTTCCCTCCACTGTACCACCAGAGATCTGCCCTGGGGATCTCTAGTCTTGAGCAGTTTCCCATCAAGTCTTTGGTAGCACAAGGCAAATTCTCCCAGATGCCAGGTAGCACTCACACCCTGCTGTGAGAGGCAAGCTGTATGGTTACCTATAGCTGTAGAGAATGCAGGGGGAACTGTGATATTGTTATCATGCAAGAAACAGCAAAGAGAGACTTACAGGCCTCATTTCCCCAGGCAGTCTTTTCTTGGTACAATGCAATCATACATCGCATCCCTTGGGAGTCTTTGGTCCACCCCCATGGGAAGGGCACTATCTGGGCAATCGGTCATCCCGAGGCACAAGCATAGCAGTAGCTACGATTGAGACTCTGGACAGTATATTTGACCCATTCTATCCAGGCATTCACATCCCCATACCCTGTTTGAATCTCAAATGTTTGAACTGCCACATTTCAGAGGGCCTCCTGTTTACTCTCCTGTTTTCTCCTTGAGTTTCTCCCTTTCTCTGATGGCAATAGAGGATTGTTTCCATACAGCTATTCTCAATCTGGCTGTTGTGTCTCTCCCAGTTATTTGTTCTTTCTGCTCAATTGTCATTGGGCATTTAAATCTCCACAAGCTAACACCTCACAAGCATCAAACGTGACGGCTTGTGGTACATAACCCTCTGTCACAGTCACCCATATTTTGATGGGGTATCCCGTTTTTGCTATTATCTGGTCATGCCTTTTCCAAGTTACCAATTGACCAAGGCCTTCTCTGAGGCCTAGAATCACTAAAAACAAAATTAGTAATCAATTTTTCCCTGTCATTATTTTTAAACCTTAGGTTTCCAAATAATTATCGATACAAAAATAAGATGTACACTACTACTATAACAACCCCCCCCTTGGGAGCACTGCAGTTCCCTATAGGTCTGTCCTTTCTCTCAATCACAAGTCACACTCATTAGTTACCTGTGAAAATAAAAGGTTCGTTTACAATTGTAAGCTCTTATCCTGCTCAGAGTCCACTACGAAATTTTTCTCTTCAATTTCAACTTCCAACAAGTCTTTTGTAGGAACAGCTTCCCAGGTACTAGCGTCGACAGATGCCTTCACTCGAGTATAGTGAGTCCAACCTTTTTCCGCAGTTCTTACGGCTGTTTCAGTGGTCAGTAATTGTCCTTCCCATTCAGGCCAGAGTTGACTCTTTCCAGGTCCGAATCAGGACCCAGTTTCCTGGATGATGGTGGTGAATGGGGAATTCCAAAGGTGGGGTTTGAGCCAACAACCCACAGGTCCTGAGAGATGACAAAGAAGAAGACAACCCCAGAATACAGCTCTTAAGGAAACTCTCTTATTTTGAATTGTGGTATCTCATCCCTTCTGCCCAGATAGGGCAATCTGAACAGCATCTCATATGGTGAAATTCCTATATCCTTTCTTGGTGCTGTTTGAACCTGTAGGAGTAAGCATTTTACCCAAGGAAGTTGGGTTTCTAACACTAGTTTAGTTAATTGCTTCTTTAATGTCTGATTCATTCGCTCCACCTTCCCAGAAGAGGAGGGGTGCCAGGGGCTGTGAAAATCCCACTCAATCTCTAAGGCCTGCTTTAACCCTTGCAGTAAAGCTTACACCCATCTAGTCACGTGGTCAATTAGGACAAACAAGTAACTCAGTAAAGTTTACCTGTATACTTTGGAAAGGTCAAACCCCTGGCTCCCGTCCCCCTCTAGATGGGTTACAGAACACCTTTTTATTTACCTTTTGACATATGGTACACCCGCTACATATGTGCTTCCCTAAAGTGTATATTCCTACACAGACATACTTTCTTAGAACAACATCACACATTGCTTGCACCTCCTAATGACTCTTCTGATGTAAAACAGTTAATATTTGCCTCATTATCACTTTATTCAGCATTTCTCTCCCATCAGGGAGTATCGATTTTCCTTCAGACTTCATGGCTCCTGATTCCTTAAAAAAATCTTTCTTTTAAAACTTTTTAGTTCTTTCTTAATTTTCAACAATTCCCTGAATCCTCTCTGCATTTATTCTGTTTTCCTTCAGACATTAGATGCCTTAAATACCTGACTTCTCTTTCTCCATATTGTAATTTATTTATTTATTTATTTATTAATACTCCCAAGCCCTGCTTTCCCAGAAAGTTGAATAGCTTGTTAGTAGCTTTCTTTACAACTGTTTTCTCCTGTCCTGACAATAGAAAACGATCCACATATTTGTTAACATTAATACCTCCTTGGGAGGTTGTAATTGCTCCAAAATCTTTTGTTATTTAAACTGACCCAAATAGATAGGTGGCCCTGTAAACCCCTGAGGTAAAATTGTCCACCTATATTGTTGCTTCCGCCCCCATTTAAGGGTCTTTCCAGTCAGAGGTGAATATACATGTATGTTTGCTCTCAGGGCCAGAGAGCACTCCATTAATAACACTGTTATTCCAGTCTAACAATTTACTATTTGAATGCCCAATTTAATCATCAAATCCCTTCCCAACAAATTAGTCCTTGCCTTGGGTACATACAATAATTACCCAGTGATCATTTTATCCCCTAGTCTCAGCTTGGTATCCCCCCCAAAGTGGCACTGTTATCCCAGCCCCACTTTTTAGGGTTTCATTAGTTAATTTAATCCCTGATACTTTACAGGTCAGTAATGACCTAGCTGTTCCCCAGTGTATTGGGTTTGATGGCAAGGTTCGGGGGCTGCGAGTAGGGGGGTGGGAAACTGCAGTGGCAGCCCCCGTGAGAAAAAAAACCCGGAAGCCTCCCCGTGGCAGATAAGGGACAATTTCATCTGGCCCTAAGGGGCCCACTGCTGCCCAGAGCCAAGCCATGAGCAATACTGTCAGTGCCTCTGTGAGAGCACATCCACGAAAACAAACAAACAAAGAAACAAACAAAAACCTGCTTCTCAACAGCAGTTGAGAGAGCGAGAAACCCCCCCGCAGACACCAAAGTCAGTGCAGAAGGAGGGGGAGGAGGCGCTCCAGGCGCTGGAGCCGAAGCCCCCCTGCGGCCGCTGGAGAGGCCCCTGGTGGAGCAGGCTGTTCCCCCCTCCCCGATGCCTGGGAAACTGACCAAACACCACAGCAAATATGCAAATATACCATAACTTCTAGACTGTTACTTAGATAATGCCTACATCCTCTTTCCCTGCTCATTCAACTTCAAACAGCTCTGTTAAATATTACATGCCACACCTTTAACACCTTCAGCAACTCTTTTAACACTTCCTTTATCTTTTTCCAGCCTGTACTTTTCTAATACCAGCATCAAAGGCTCAGTCAGGGTCCAACTTAATTCCATACCTTTTCCCTCCAAGATACTGAAACAACATATCAATATAGCATATTTCATCCCATATTCCTTCTTTCCTCCTTCTTCCACTCCAGATATTCCCATTCGAAGTGGCCAGCCTGGCCGCACTTAAAACATCTTATCAAAGCCTGTCTCTGCTAGGACTCGGGCCACAACACAGGCAGCCTTCTTTGCCTGCCATTCCTTCATCTCTCTTCCTCTCCTTTCCATCCTGGCCCTGACTCCCCCTGAAGATTTTCTTCATCTTTCTCCAACCCTCTGCCTCACTACCCGCTGCACTGTCAATACCATTAGTTTCGATATTTTTTTTTTTTTTTTTTTTTTTTTTTTTTTCCCCCCAGTGACTGTTCACTACATTCCCCCACCTTCTGAAGCATTTTCTGCGTATTTTGCAAGGCTTTAATCAAACAATGAACTTTCAAGAGCCCTTGGGATACTGGGTCCTCAGGTCTCATCCCCAAGTACTTTCTCATTCTAACCCGAAGTCTCTCATATGATTTCTGTGTTGCACACTATTATTATTCCAGCCAGGATTGGCAAGTGGGTATTTCTGCCCTGCCGGTATTACCCCTGGTCCTGGAGGATGAGCTCTTTCCCATTCTTGTATAGCAGCTCTCCTCCTGATCATTCCCATTTCTTTCCCTGTAAACAACATACTTATAGACATAATTCCCTCCCCCAAGAGTATAAATCAGGTCGTAGGAACTGGTCTAATTGTTCAGCTAGGCTGTTGGGGTCCTTGAATAAAGACTTCCTCTCCTTCTTAAAAAGTCCTAACCTCTCTGCTGGTAAGGAGGAGGGGGTAGTTCACCTAAGAGGATACACAGTTAGTGTTAGTACTGTTAGTATCAGGGAAGGCAAAATTCTCAACATATCTTCTACCTTGTTCTAATTCTTGCCAGAGCCTAGAGTACAATCCTTCTTTAGGGACAGTGTTAATTACAGTCCCTGTCTCCCTTCCCGGAGTGACTGCTGCTGCCACCAGTTCAATATTAAGATTATAGGGAGCATAACTTGGCTCCTTCTCTGAAAAAGGAATCTTATTGTTTACACATAAATTTAAAGCCTGAATTTTCATCAGACCCGTATTTTGGCCAAAATACTGCTGTTTCCTTAATTGATTGTTTTGTCCAGACTGATACACAATGTTTAACCTTTTTTTTTTTTTTTTTTTTAAATTACTTTTCTTTTACAATCCCTCTAATTTTGGGATTATGTTTCCAATTTCTTATCATTTTTCAGGAAGAACTATTAGTAGGCACTCCCCCAGGGATATCTCCCTGTCCCCTGGAACTCATATTTTCCCATTTTTCCTAACCCTTGCCAGTATGTGCTACAGAAATTTCCCTTCTGCAGTGTACCACACACCAACGTACTGAAAAATGGGGGTGTACCGCCAAGCACTTCCCCGTGCCAGCGTTACCGCACACCTATGAGTTTACCAGATTCCCTGGAACTCGTACTTCCCATCTTTCCTAACCCTCGCCAGTATGTGCTACAGAATTTTCCCTTCTGCAGTGTACCACACACCAACGTACTGAAAGATGGGGGTGTACCGCCAAGCACTTCCCCGTGCCAGCGTTACCGCACACCTGAGTTTACCAGATTCCCTGGTGTACTTCCAAGCACTTCCCCGTGCAAGGATTACCGTACACCAGATTCCCCTGGTGTAGTGCCAGCACTTCCCCGTGCAAGGGCTTACCATACACCAGATCACCCGACCCCCAAGGCAATACTTAATATTTCTTACCTTGGTCTGTGCACAGAGTTACCGGATCGATTCTTAAAAACCCGGAGTGCCTACCTTCTTCCTTTCCCCACTACTTCACGGATCCTGCCTCTTTAACCAGTCTCGGGCCCTCTGTCAGCTTTCCGCAGAACCGCCACCGTCGATGCACAGGACCGCTGAAATCAGCGGGGCATGCCTTCCTGCTGCTGCGGCGGTGGGGCTCCCCAGTAGGTGACTGGATCCCGGACGAGCCCCCAAATTGTGAGAAACACTCCGTAGCCAATAACTTAGGCTCAGGCGAGGATCTCAGTGAAGTAGTAATTTATTCGCGATTGCAATGGCGGGCGCCCCACAAGCAGGAGAGAGCGCATCTACTAGTTCCAAAACACAGTTTATATACCTTTTGATGGCAGGACCCTCCCCTGTTTCCCCACTGAGTGGGTAATCCAGATTCACAATCTATCTGATGCTTCACAAACAATGCATGGCCTTCAGTAGCCGGCCTGTTAACTTTCAAATTTCTTTTGACATTTTTACTGCTTGAAGTGGTAATGTTTCTTCACTTATCTGACTTGACTTGACACCGTGATTTTCACCTAATTGTCCTAAGGAGTCTGATTGTCTGCATTTTACAAGGTCGCCTGCTAAACTTTCTTATCACTGTAAGCATATCTCAGTACCACATTCCCTCCTTCTAAACAATGTAACTCTGCAAAAACAACATTTCTATTCCCACAAGGGCCTCCCGTAGGAGGGTCCCCCAGTGACCGTTCGCTACATCCCCCCACCTTCTGAAACATTTTCTGTGTATTTTGCCAGGCTTTAATCACACAATGAACTTCCAAGAGCCCTTGGGATACTGGGTCCTCAAATAAAGACTTCCTCTCCTTCTTAAAAGTCCTAACCTCTCTGCTGGTAAGGAGGGGGGGTAGTTCACCTAAGAGGATACACAGTTAGTGTTAGTACTGCTAGTATCAGGGAAGGCAAAATTCTCAATAGATCTTCTACCTTGTTCTAATTCTTGCCAGAGCCTAGAGTATACTCTTCTCTAGGGACAGTGTTAATTGCAGTCCCTGTCTCCCTTCCTGGAACGACTGGTGCTGCCACCGGTGCAATATTAGGATTATAGGGAGCACAACTTGGCTCCTTCTCCGAAAAAGGAATCTTATTGTTTACACATAAATTTAAATCCTGAATTTTCATCAGAGCCGTATTTTGGCCAAAATACTGCTATTTCCTTAATTGGTTCTTTTGTCCAGACTGATACACAATATTTAACTTTTTTTTTTCTTTTTTTTTTTTCTTCTTTTTTTTCCTTTTATCATCTCCTCTAATATTGGGATTATTTTTCCAAATTGCTTATCATTCTTCAGGAAGAACTATTGGTAGGCACTCCCCCAGGGATATCTCCCTATCCCCTGGAACTCATATTTCCCCTTTTTCCTAGCCCTCGTCAGTATGTTGCTACAGAAATTTCCCTTCTGCAGTGTACCACACACTAACGTTCCAATTCTGGAAAATGGGGGTGTACTGCCAAGCACTTCCCCGTGCAAGGGTTACAGCACACCTATGAGTTTACCAGATTCCCTGGTGTACTTCCAAGCACTTCCCCGTGCAAGGATTACCGTACACCAAATTTCCTGAGACTCTTCACACAGAGTTTCACCCGACCCTCAAGGCAATACTTAATATTTCTTACCTTGGTCTGTGCACAGAGTTACTGGATCAATTCTTAAACCTGGAGTGCCTACCTTCTTCCCTTCTCCACTACTTCATGGTGTGAGAAACACTCCATAGCCAATAACTTAGGCTCAGGCAAGGATCTCAGTGAAGTAGTAATATATTCGCAATTGCAATGGCGGGCGCCCCACAAGCAGGAGAGAGCGCATCTACTAGTTCCAAAACACAGTTTATATACCTTTTGATGGCAGGACCCTCCCCTGTTTCCCCACTGAGTGGGTAATCCAGGTTCACAATCTATCTGATGCTTCACAAACAATGCATGGCCTTCAGTTGCTGGCCTGTTAAATTTCAATTTCTTTTGACATTTTTACTGCTTGAAGTGGTAATGTTTCTTCACTTATCTGACTTGACTTAACACCGTGATTGTTACCTAATTGTCCTAAGGAGTCTGGTTGTCTGCATTTTACAAGGTCGCCTGCTAAGCTTTCTTATCACTGTAAGCATACCTCAAGACCACATTCCTTTCCTCTAAACAATGTAACTGCAAAAACAACATTTCTATTCTCACAGTGGATCCTGCCTCTTTAATAAGTCTCGGGCCCTCTGTCAGCAATCTGCAGAACCTCCAGAGTCCATGCACTCACAGACAAGACATGGCTTTCAGTTGCCGGCCTGTTATAAGTCAAATTTCTTTTGACTTTTATACTCTTTGAGGTGGTAATGTTTCTTACACAGTGATTTCCGCCTAATTGCTCTAAGGATTCTGGTTGTCTGCATTTTACAAGGTTGCCTGCTATAGCTTTCTTATCACTGCAAGCATATCTCAATACCACATTCCTTCCCTCTAAACAATGTAACTGTGCAAAAACAACATTTTTATTCCCACACTTTCAACATTAGATACCCGGACATCTAGAAATAAGACATACAATTATTAACACTCCAGTTAGCATCCCTCCTGCAGCTGCAAATATTACCCAGGTAACCTTGTCACAATTGTGAGAGGTCCGCTTACCCTTTTCCTGCTTCTTATACAGTCATTAGCAAGTCCTCCCAGAACTGGGATGCAGCAGTAACCTCGGATTTGCTCGATCTGCTCCCAAGATCACTAGCAGCCGCTCCATTGGTCAGCAAATCCCTCTTGACCACTTTATCCCTCAGCAAATCCCCCTCAACCACTCCATCAGTCAGCCTGTAGTGTACCCTCCTCCTTTACAGGGACTATGCTGCACGCCAGACGTCTCTGTGCGGTTTACCAGCTGCCCTGGCCACGTGTACGACTTATTTGCCCTTCCTGTACTGTTACACATACTGTTTGGCCACAGTCCAGCAGGTTGTTGTCTGCCTGTGCAGTAAGCGGCCGAGGAGCAGACTTCCCTCAGGGTAATGTGCCCGGTGCGCGCTAGGACATCCGCAGCACAGCCACTGCTGTGGGCAGGCAGAGAGCTTCCTGCCTGGCTCGCCAAAATGATTCATGGAATAACTCTACAACTGAAAGCAAATGAGTTATAAAGTAGGTATGTGGTTTATTTTGGCGCCGGGCGCATGCAGGATAGCTCCCAAAGGTACGTGCACCCCAACGCGGCAACTTACCTTGGTTATATGCAGTAAAAAGTTACATATGCATGAAGTTTCCCAATATACCTATACATATGCATAACCTATCCCTGCTTCATATTAAAATTAGTTCCAAGAAGTAATTTCCATAAACTCCTCTGTCTGCACTTGTGCAGTGCCTTCTCATGGTGGTCGCCGGGGGTCATAGGGATGATGTCTGATAACTCTTCTTCATCACCACTAGTTGACCTCCTGCCTTTGTGCAGGCTCAGCTGCTCCTTGGCTCTTGTCCAAACCACAAGGTCGGTCTCAGATGGTTTTTGAGACAGTTTCCCCATTTTTGTCAGGAACCATCCTTTGTGAGGGGCCCCAAGAGTCCTTGTTTCAGTTAATTTGCACAGTAGTAAGTAAAGACATTCAGCAACATCTATTTTTAATGCGACTAAGCAAGTCCCCATTCTTCTATCCTTGGCTTCACTAACCCTGGAGTATAGGCCATCCTTTCATTAGAGGCACCTTTATTCTGCAACAAAATACACTACTTCGGAATGAATACATGTGGGATTTGGCTTTGATAGTTTGAGGTTTTGGTGAAACATGTGGGAATAAAAATGTTTTTGCACAGAGTTACATTGCTTAAAGGGAAGGAATGTGGTATTGAGATATACTTGCAGTGATAAGAAAGTTTAACAGACGACCTTGTAAAATGCAGACAACCAGAATCCTTAGAGCAATTAGGCAGAAATCACTGTGTAAGAAACATTACCACCTCAAAGAGTATAAAAGTCAAAAGAAATTTGACTTATAACAGGCTGGCAACTGAAAGCCATGTCTTGTCTGTGAAGCACCATATAGATTGTGAACCTGGATTACCCAAATCCAGTCAATGGGGAAATGGGAGGGTCCTGGTCCTCGAGGAAAAAAAAAAAAAAAAGTATATAAACTGTGTTATGGAACTAGTAAGCGCGCTCTCCTGCTTGTAGGGCCCCCACCATTGCAATCGCGAATAAAAATGCTACTTCACTGAGATCCTTGCCTGAGCCTAAGGTATTGGCTACAGAGTGTTTCTCACAAACACGGCCATTGCAGCGCTTGAATTGGGTAAATAGAAGTGCATGGGAAGAGAAGTTGTGCTGCCTCCATCTGTGGCTGAAGCAGCAGCAGCACTGGTGTCAAGGTGTTGGACAGGCCTGCAGGAGCAGTTGAAGGCTTGGCAAGATGCCTTGTGGACAAGGGACTGCATCTGTTCATTTTGAAGTCAAGACTGTTAAGAGCTCAATGTGGCTTGAGCTTCGTTGTTGTGTTTATATATATCAGATGCTCATATTGAGAGTGCCATGGTATCCATGAGGCAAGGTGTGGCAGCTAAAACTGAAACCAAGCAGAGCGATGGCCGTCAGTAAGGCACTGTCTATCGAGTGCCATGGCCGGCTCGGGGGACAGTTCCCGAGGAGTCACAGACTCGCCCCGGCTATAGCCGAGATACCCCCGACGGCAGCCGGCACCCCCTGGGCTTCGTTCCCCCTTTCTGTCCCTGTCCCTGTCCCCCTCCCTCTGTACCGCACTTCGCCCGTCTGTTGCTGTGGAACCCCCCGAAACCCCCCGCCCACTGCCGCCCCTCCCGGGGGACCGTCCTCGCTGTCCCTCAGGGCAGAGCGGGGCGGGCAGGAGAGCGGGGATGGGTCGGGTCTCGCTCCCTTTCCGGTGCCTCCCCCCGACCGCCGCTGCCACATCCTCCGCTGACATCAGCCCGCGCCGCCATATTGGGCGAGGAGCGCAGTCCTCCAGTTCGGTCGCCGCAGGGGAGGACGCCGGCCGCCTCCACCTCCCTCACTGTGGCCGAGCCCCAGCCCTGCTCCTCATGAGTCCTCCCGGCCGGCCGCAGCGGCGGTGCGGGTAGGGCCGAGGTGGGAGCGGCTCCCGCGCTTTACTTTTCCCCGCTCCCCCTCCCTGTACCCTCCCCGCCGCCTCCGGCCATGACTTCCCTTACCCAGCGCAGCTCCGGCCTGGTGCAGCGCCGCACTGAGGCCTCCCGCAGTGCCGCCGCCGCCGACAAGGAGTGGGGGGCTGGCGGCGGCCTGGAGGACGAAGGCCACCGAGATGAGCTGGGGGATGACGTGAAGGGTGACTCCAAGGAAACGCGGCTCACCCTCATGGAGGAGGTGCTACTCCTCGGCCTCAAGGACCGCGAGGTGCGGCGGCCCCTGAAGGGAGCGGGATTTGTCGAGGGGTTGTGGGGGGTGCTGACGGTGAAAGGGAGGTCGGGGGAGGGCGTCGGCGAATTAGGGTGCGGGGGGGATGGGGCAGGGCAGGGCAGGCGCGGGGTAACTTGAGGGTTTGGGGCAGGTGCTGGGAGAGGGGGGATTGTCTAGAGAAAACAAGGCAGCTTTTCAGTACTTAAAGGGGACTTATTAAAAAAAAAAAAAAAAAAGGAGAGTGGCTCTCTGCTCAATTGGATAATAACAGGACAAAGGGGAATGGTTTTAAACTAAAAGAGGGGAGATCTAGATTAGAGGTTAGGAGGAAATTCTTCACTGAAAGGGTGGTGAGGCACTGGCACAGGTTGCCCAAAGAAGCTGTGGCTGCCCTATCCTTGGAGGTGCCCAAGGCCAGGCTGGATGGGGCTTTGGGCAGCCTGTTTTGGTGGGAGGTGTCCCTGCTCATGGCAGGGGGTTGGAACTGGAGGGGCTCTAAGGTCCCTTCTAATCCAAACCATTCTGTGATTCTCTGTTCATGATGTTGCTGGAGGACAGGGTGTATGCAAAGGGATTTGGAGGTGGGGAAGACACTTGAGGGAGAGTTGCCCCCCCCCCTTTTGGACATGGGGCTGGTGGAATGGTTTTTCAGTTTGTAGCATCTCAAGGAAGGCTTGAGGAAGGGTTTGGTGGACAGGTACCCTGAGGTGAGGGCCAAGGCCTTCAGACAGCACTAGAGCTTGGCTTGAAGGCCTGTGTAGACCTATGATGTTTATACTCCTCCTCCAACTTACCTGTAGCTCTTACCTGGGAGACTTGTCCATGTTTTGTCAGACACAACTATATTGTACTTACAGGGCTTTAGGATGTGCAGCAGCTCTTTCTAAAAAAACTTTTCAGACTAATGCACATGTCTTAAAAATGTCTTAAATGTCTTAAAATTTAAGGCAATACATGTGACAAAAATAGGTTTTGAGTCCTAAGTGGGTCAAAATGATAATTCAGTGTTTTTATTGAATTTATAGATTGTTCACCATCGTACTGTGAATAACAGAAGGTATATTTCTACTGACATGGGAGTCAAATTTATATTGATTATCATTTGGAAGGGATAATCAATATAAAAAATACGCACACTGCTGAAAGTCAGCCCTATCAGGGGAAATAGTTTGATATGGTGTGTGGTGAAGCATAATATGTTTATTTCAGATCTGAGTTATGACATGAATGTCATTAAGTGACCTGCTTTATTTTTTGTTGTAAACTAATGAAGACAGCTCATTGATTTGAGTGAAAGTATCTTGAAGTTGTGCCTGTTTATGAGCACAGAGTAACGGGGGGGGGGGGGGGAGTAGGTGATAAGTTGTATGTTCTTTGACAGTGCATTGCATCTAAAATAGATTTGCTGGTTGATGATGATTAGATTAAAGAGTAGTTTTCCTGCTTAATGTTTGTTTTCTAATGTGTGGGGGGTGTATCTGTGTGCATACCTGCTACAGTAACATGCTTTATTTCTCTCTGGCTATGTGCTTTAGGCCATTTTTTTTTTTTTTTTTTTTTTTTTTTTTTTTTTTTTTTTTTTTTTTTTTTTTTTTTTTTCAGATGGACCTTGCCATGATATCCTAATAAAGTCAGTAGATATTCACAATGATGTGTGCTTCCACCTGTTGACTCTGAAGATGTATGTGCCTATGCACATTTCTCTTCTGACTCAGCTGAATAGTTGCAGGGAAGTGTTAGGCGTACCAAGACAGGTTTCTGTCAGGATTGCCTACAAGAAAGATGTGATAGACCGGGTGATCTTTCAGCCCCGTTTCTCATGAATCTGTGGTAAATCTGCTGAATTTGTGGGTACTGGGCTGTAAAGATTTCAAGTTAGGTAGCGTTCTGTCTGCCTAGGAATATACAGTGTAAGTACTCCTAGTACATGAAAGTTAGTAATTAATATTGGGCCTAAAAAATCCAGCTTTGCACTGGTGTGCATCAAAATTATAAATCACATGACTTTACTAAGAGCAGCAGGGGCATGTGCTACAGATAATGTATTATTTCTTAGAATGAAAAAAGAACTGATTACAGTGATGTGGATATTCATGACTCCCTTAAGATTTTGCAGTTGAAACATCAGCCAAGAAGAATGGTAATGTCGTCTCTAGGGTAGGGGCTTATGTGCATAAACAGCATAGAAAGTTCCTGAGGTTTGTTAGATATGAATCACCAGGGTTTGTTTTGTTTTTGTGTCCCTTGTGCCTCTCTCCCTTATAGTAAATAAAGCTCTTTGTCTTTCTTATTTTAAACTATAGGTTCATTTTCAAAGATGAATTTTTCGTTCTCTATTTTTTGAATAAGTAAGCAAAAGAAATTTATGGAACTGGGAATAGTTTTTATAAAGTTTTTATTTCCAATAGAGTTGGTTCCAAGTGACATTTGTGCGAGTCTATCTTACGACAACAAACAGAGAAAAGTAAAATAAGGTCTGTAAAGTATAATTGTGAAACTACACAAAGTGTAAGGGAAAGGCAAAGGCAGGTATGTGAGCTTTAAACTGAAAACCAGTAAATCTAAAGCTGAGAACATCCTTCCTGTTCGTTCAACTAAACACTAAATTATTTTATCCTCTTGGAATAAAATAATAATTTGGCTTCAAGTCTGAATTGGTATAAGAGCATTTTTCCCTGAAAATAGCTTCTCTCTGAGAAGTCACTGATAACTGCATCGATAACTTAGCTTTGAGATTTTCTGGGGGTAATTTTTTTTTTCTAACGTTAAACGCTGGTGAATATGGCATAATACAGTGTAAATTGTGTATGGAATGCCTTTCATGCAAGTAGACAGTTTATAATTTGTATGTGTAGGTGGAAGAGCCTTTACTCTTAGAGTTTTACAGGAAGATTCAGGCAGTGATGGATAGATGAGTTGTATGTTTTTAGGAGATTTAGATACTTATGTGACTCCTGCCTTCAGAACAGAGCAAGGCCTTTAACAGCCATAGCAGAACTCTTGAGTTGTTGCATGGTTGTTGCTGCAGTATTGGTTCAGTGATGTGAATGTCTAGCTGCCCTAAAACACAGCACGCCTCAGCCCATTCTTAATGCTTGCATGCAATTCTTAATGCTTGCATGCCTTCACTCATAACTCCCCCCCAGTTTAATCTTATTAAAATGTAGTTTATGTAGGGCTGGTTGCTCTTTTTTTTTTTTTTTTTTTTTTCCACCAATGGTTCCTCTTCATCTGTATCTTCTATGTATATGTAACTATTTCTGTATTCCAAAGTCAAAATAGGTTGCAAGGGGCATACGCTGAAATGCCCGCATATAATATGACAAATGCAGTGTCCTTGGAGAAGCAGGTAATACACTAGAATAGAATGCATTACTACAATTCTAGAGGGAGCATCCCTGAGGAAATACTTGGAATCCCTTCAGAAATAAAGCTGGGAATGGGAGTTGTGCTCATCCATTTAGAGCAGAGCAATAATAGCCTGTTGCTATAGGAATAAAAAATACTCACTGAAATAAAATAATTTGCTGTATTAAGTTAAAAATAGTTTTGCAATAGGATAGGTCAAAGCTGCAGTGGAAGAGAGGCTATTATGTAGAACTCCTGAAGCATCTAAGGTCACTGCTGCCAAAAGAATGGAGTAATAAATACTAACAGCTTATTTGAAAATGACAGCTTAGAGATGAGTATAGACCAGTTTGTTTGCTATGGCCCTTCTGGACATCTTGTGACTCTGTCCCATAGAAAACTGAGAGGCTGCAAGGTGGCTGTGCTCTGACTGTCTCTGTTTCATTTGTGTGTGTGTGTGTGTATATATATATATAGTTTTCCTTTTTGTAGTAGTAGTAGTGGGGAATCTGTTCAAATGCAGCAACGCTCACAGCTGTTCCTGTACACAATGTGCCACAGATCAACAAATTGAACTAGCTATAGAGATGTGACACCTACTTCTGTAGATCACATAATTGTGCTTAATAAGATAAAAATACTTATTTTATCTGTAACTATTTCTTTATTTGCTAAAAGAAAACTCATATGAAGTCTGCTGAAATAATAGTCCCATAGTGTTGCAACAGTGAATATTTCTGGATTTATTTATCCTTTTGTCGTGGTTTAACCCGGCCGGCAGCTGAACACCACGCAGCCGTTCACTCACCCTCCCCCCTCCCTCTCTGGGACGGGGGAGAGAAATGGAAAGTGAAGCCCGTGAGTTGATATAAAGACAGTTTAATAAGACAAAATAATAATAATACAATGATGATAATAGTACTACTACTAATAATGTGTACAAACAAGTGATGCACAATGCAATTGTTCACCACCTGATGACGGATGCCCAGCCTAACCCCGAGCAGTCCGGCCCCCTCCCCCCGGCTACCCACCCCTATATATTGTTTAGCATGACGTCAGATGGTATGGAATACCCCTTTGGCTAGTTTGGGTCAGCTGTCCTGGGTCTGTCCCCTCCCAGCTCCTGCTGCACCCCCAGCCTGCCCGCTGGCAGGACAGAGCAAGGAGCTGAGACGTCGTTGGCTTGGTGTAAGCACTGCTCTGCAACAATTAAAACATCGGGGTGTTATCAGCACTCTTCTCATCCTAAGCCAAATCATAGCATTCCACCATCTACTAGGAGGAAAATTAACTCTGTCCTAACTGAAACCAGGACATCTATCCACCCCTTATTCCATACCATTTATGTCATGCTCAGGTTACACTCTTCTCCATACATTCTGATTAGTCACCATTTTCATGTAGGGTATATAGTAGTCATGGTAGTGATAACATACAGTATTATATGGTAATTAACATGGTACAATTCAATTCATGGGCTATTCTCACACAGTATTAAATCCCCTTGAGGTACACACCGGACCTCTCCGTCCTTTTGCATCACCCACCAAGTGTATCCAGGTCCCTGAGCAAAAGCAATCCCACAAATTGATTTGCCTTCTCCTGAGGCAGGAGTAGCCCAGACTGTTTTACCCAGCATATTTCTTACACGCACTACAGGAACTTTATCCCCATCTACAGTACGTAACAGGTTGGATTGGGCAGGTCCAGCTCGGTTGGCCGATCCCCTAGTATTGACTAACCAGGTGGCCTTTGCCAAATGCGTATCCCAATTTTTGAATGTCCCAGCGCCCGTTGCTTTCAATGTAGTCTTTAACAGTCCATTGTATCGTTCAACTTTCCCGGAGGCTGGTGCATGATAGGGGATGTGATACACCCACTCAATACCATGCTCTTTGGCCCAAGTGTCTATAAGGTTGTTTTGGAAATGAGTCCCATTGTCTGATTCTATTCTTTCTGGGGTGCCATGTCGCCATAGGACTTGCTTTTCAAGGCCCAGGATGGTGTTCCGGGTGGTGGCATGAGGCACAAGATATGTTTCCAGCCATCCGGTGGTTGCTTCCACCATTGTAAGTACGTGGCGCTTGCTGTTGCAGGTTTGAGGGAGTGTGATGTAATCAATCTGCCAGGCCTCTCCATATTGATATTTCAGCCATCGTCCTCCATACCAAAGAGGCTTTGACCGTTTGGCTTGCTTGATTGCAGCACACGTTTCACAGTCATGAATAACTTGTGCTATGGCATCCATGGTCAGGTTCACCCCTTGATCACGAGCCCATCTGGCCAGTCCATAATCACTTCCAATATTCCTGGGCGGCTGGGGTTTCCTATTCGAGCCCGCTGAGTAATCAGTGCAACCCACTTGCTCCACGTAGCATCAGTCGCATGATGTGTAGAGGAGACCCTTTCTTTGAATGTCCAGCCTAGTACCGGCAATCAGGGTGCTAGGAGGAGCTGCGCTTCAGTACCGACCACCTCCGAAGCAGATCGAACTCCTTCATATGCTGCCAATATCTCCTTTTCAGTTGGAGTATAGCGGGCCTCGGATCCTCTGTATCCCCGACTCCAAAACCCCAGGGGCTGACCTCGAGTTTCCCCAGGTTCTTTCTGCCAGAGGCTCCAGGTGGGGCCATTCTCCCCGGCTGCAGTGTAGAGCACATTCTTTACACCTGGTCCTGTTCGAACTGGCCCAAGGGCTACTGCATGGACTATTTCCTGCTTGATTTGTTCAAAGGCTTGTCGTTGTTCAGGGCCCCATTCAAACTCATTCTTCTTACGGGTTACTTGGTAGAGCGCGTTTACATTCAGACTGTAATTTGGGATGTGCATTCTCCAAAACCCCACAACACCTAGGAAAGTCTGTGTTTCTTTTTTGCTAGTTGGTGGAGACATAGCTGTTATTTTGTTGATCACATCCATTGGGATTTGACGGCGTCCATCTTGCCATTTTATTCCTAAAAACTGGATCTCTCGTGCAGGTCCTTTGACTTTATTTTGTTTTATGGCAAAACAAGCCTTCAGAAGGATTTGGACTATTTTCTTCCCTTTCTTGAAAACTTCCTCTGCTGTGTCACCCCACACAATGATGTCATCGATGTACTGCAGGTGTTCAGAAGCTTCCCCCTGCTCCAGTGCAGACTGGATCAGTCCATGGCAAATGGTAGGGCTGTGTTTCCACCCCTGGGGCTGCCGATTCCAAGTATATTGGACTCCCCTCCAAGTGAAAGCAAATTGTGGCCTACACTCTGCTGCTAGAGGGATGGAGAAAAATGCATTAGCGATATCAATTGTGGCGTACCACTTGGCTGCCTTCGATTCAAGTTCGTACTGAAGTTCCAGCATGTCCGGCACTGCAGCACTCAGTGGTGGCGTGACTTTGTTCAGGCTACGATAGTCCACTGTTAGTCTCCACTTGCCATTAGACTTTCGCACTGGTCATATTGGACTATTGAAAGGTGAATGAGTCTTGCTGATTGCTCCTTGGCTCTCCAGTTGACCAATTAACTTATGGATGGGAATCAGGGAGTCTCGGTTGGTGCGATATTGTCGCACCAAAGCAGTGAGAGTGAAGTGGTGTTCAGTCACTTTGTTCAGTACAGAAATTTTCTTGGATCTTTGCTACTCAAATTGGTTCATTTATTACTGAAAAATTAGTGTTGCAGTAGTCTTACAGCATAGCTTTCTGTTCAAGTAGTTCCTATGAAGGTTTCTGGATTGTGTTTTCATTGTATGGAAATAAACAAGTTATTAGGGAGGTGTTTTGCCTGCTTTAAATGTGGTGGTTTGTGTTGATTAGTGCTAAAAATGAAACTTTATTCTTTATTCCTCTGTCCTGGTTTCAGTTAGAACAAATCTATTATATAATATATAAATCTGAGCAGCTGGGTTTGTTACTGAAATGTGTTTTAATCCTAAAGATTTTTTTAAAAAGAAGTAAGAAGAGTTTTTAAAAACATCTGGAATATGGGTGGCATTTTCTATAATCTTAAAATTTGGATTTGTGGAATTCATATTTTGATGCAGAAGAGTTGTGTGTGTTTTTTTTTTTTTTTCCTCCTGTGTAACAAAGAAATTCTGGAAAGTTGTCTTGGTATCTCTAGTTTTCAGTTGTTCTTTTCTGTTTAATAAAAAGCTTCAGTAATAGCCAGAATATCCACTCAAGAGCTCCCAGGTTTTGCTGAAAAAATTTTGGGACAAATGAATGAAATGTGAGGAGGTGTCTGTTGGGAATTCACATCAGAGTTGAAGAATGCTGTATGAATGCTGAAACCTTGACAAAGACATGCTTTTTCTCAAAAGTTCAAGGCCTAATAACAACGAAGCGTGTAATGTCTGTGATGAAAAATTCTTTCATAATTGCCTACCTTTCTGGTCTTTTTTTGTTTTGTTTTCATGGCCATACATAAATTACAGGTCATCAGAAGAGATGGCATGGGAGGAGGAGTACCCAAGTTCTGAGCACTACAAGATGCAGTGAAGTGCCTCTTTGCCAGGCTTTTCAGTAAAACCTGCTGTTTTGGGGCTCTTTGGAGGACATGTTCATCTGGAGGCAGCATTGTAGATACAAGTTGACTTTACGTATTAAAATAGTCTTTATTTTTCATGTTTCTTCATGTAGACAGTATGGTTATCCCTGCTCTTCTAGCATGGGTAATTTGTAATCTATATTACTTCTTTGTGAATATCTTCAAGTGTAGTGTAGTTCGTTCTTTAATCTCAAGCTGTCTTGTGTAAGAAGGCCAGACAAAAATTTGCCAGAGCCTTTCTAGTGATATTTCTAATTTTTTTTTTTTTTAAGTGCTTGTAAAAAGCAAATCTGTTCCTCTCCTACAGCAAGGTGATTATTTTGAAAATTTTGCATGAGGTATACCTGAGAAAGTATGGCTGACTAATCATTGAGTAAGTAATCGTGGAACTGAAAAAATAACATTTTACATTAAAGAAGTGGTATTCAGATGCGGTGTTTTTTTATATTAAAGTATTTCAGGAACTGCTGTGCTTAGCTCTGTTAAGCTACATGTAATGGGCCTTCTTTGCAAGACTAAATTGACCAGCCAAAGTGCTGCAGACAGTAAGAAAAGTTGAGAATGACTGTTCTACTTGGAGCAAATGACTACTGCACGTTTGCTTGTGTTGCGGTATTGGGGAAAGAGGAAGCTAGTCTCCAGTAGGTGTGTGTTTTAGTTTCTTCTACATGGAAAACATTCTCAGGCTGTTTTGTCAGAACTTTTGGTAAAGAAAGGAAAAAAGTTATAGGAAAAAAGTCAGCCTACTGTGCCACTGTTGACTGTTTTTCACAGCTAACCTGCTTGTAAAATGTGAATTTCAGTAATTTTTCTTTCCTTTCATAAAGAAATATTCATAAAACATTACTGCAGAAAGATTTCAGAAATAAAATTGCACGTAAAATAATATAAATCTATTCCTCTAAATTGTGCTGTATATAAGCCTGGACGAGTAGAAGCACATAGGTTTGTGGTATTACGATTAACCTGTATTATATATGTCAGATCTGCCCCCTGCCCCAAACCCTAAATAAACAAAAGGACTGAAATATAGTAGTTTGTGGTGGACTGTTAAAATGATGAATGGTATGCCTTGTGAGCTAGATCTTTGTAATTGCAAATGAATTGAACGTTTGCAGGTTCTTTGTTTGTAGATGCTGTATGATTTATTCCTCGTGCTAGGAAATCAGGCTATTGGGCTTCTTTGCATATCTTTCTGTTAATTTTCTTTTAAGCATGTGTAAGCTGCTTATTGCTAGGTACTTTCTAATCATCTCCCTTTATGGTCTTACTGGGTAAAAAAGGGAAAAAGAAAAAAAAAAAAAAAAAAAAAAAGCTGTTGTATTTGGGGACAGATACGGTATATTTATAAGTTCAGGGGAGAAAACTGTAGTTTTAATACTGCCTAGCTGTTAGGCAATTGGGCCTATACAGTTCCTTGACAAAGGAAATTGACTTGGGACTTCTTAGAGATTTCTGCCACAGAAGCTGAACTTGTTTTTGTGTTTTGATCCATCTGGCATCGTGCACTACTGTAGTGTCAAGGAGTATCAGATTTTGTTAGAGGTTAAAAAAAAAATAAAAAAATCTATAGCTGTTAGACTTGAGATTAATACAGGAGCTTTGAATGTGTATTAGAAAGTAACGGAGATTCCCTAGGTTATTAAAGCACATACAGCATTTGACCATGTCTCCTTTTCACTGTCAGTTGCAGCTTCTGTGCTCTGGTTAATCTTGTCTTCAGGTAGATTAAATTGCAATAACCTGCAGTGGAAAGAAAATAACGTATCTTTTTATCCTCTGAAGGTGAAAATGGATTAATGTGTATAATAAGTACCTGTGGTGAGGTCAGCCTTATATTACCTTGATGTCTAAAACTTTTTTAGCCATTCCAACCTCTCTTCAACTAATGTTGCAATGAAGTTTTTCTTCATCTTTTCTTCATCATTGTTTTCTACTGTTTGCAATTTCACCCCACTCCTTATGAACATGTTTATGTTGGTAAAAGGACTTCTAATTGGTTCTCTCTGGATTTGAAGGTCATTTGTGTTATAAATGAAGCCTCAACTCAATCTGAATTTAGTAATATTTATAAAAGAAAATTTACAAAAGGTATAAAAGGTAAGTAAACAGCACTGGGTGTGCGGGGAGTCTACACTCCACCAACACGCAAACACAAACATCAAATGTTCTAAATATACAGATGTCGTGGTTTAACCCGGCTGGCAGCCAAACACCACGCAGCCGTTCGCTCACCCTCCCCCCTCCCTCTCTGGGACGGGGGAGAGAAATGGAAAGTGAAGCCCGTGAGTTGAGATAAAGACAGTTTAATAAGACAGGAAAATAATAATAATAATAATAATAATACAATGATGATAATAGTACTACTAATAATAATATGTACAAACAAGTGATGCACAATGCAATTGCTCACCACCCGCTGACCGATGCCCAGCTTAACCCCGAGCAGTCCGGCCCCCTCCCCCCGGCTAGCCACCCCTATATATTGTTTAGCATGACGTCAGATGGTATGGAATACCCCTTTGGCTAGTTCGGGTCACCTGTCCTGGGTCTGTCCCCTCCCAGCTCTTACTGCACCCCCAGCCTGCCTGTTGGCAGGACAGAGCAAAAGTCTGAGGTGTCCTTGGCTTGGTATAAGCACTGCTCTGCAACAATGAAAACATCGGGGTGTTATCAGCACTCTTCTCATTCTAAGCCAAAACACAGCATTCCACCAGCTACTAGGAAGAAAATTAATTCTGTTCTAACTGAAACCAGGACATCTATCCACCCCTTATTCCATACCATTTATGTCATGCTCAGGTTACACTCTTTTCCATACATTCTAATTAGTCACCTATAGTAGTCATAGTAGTGATAACATACAGTATTATATAGCAATTAACATGGTACAATTCAGTTCATGGGCTATTCTCACCCAGTATTAAATCTCCTTGAGGTACACACCGGACCTCTCCGTTCTTTTGCATCACCCACCAAGTGTATCCAGGTCCCTGAGCGAAAACAATTCCACGAATGGGTTTGCCTTTTCCTGAGGCAGGAGTAGCCCAGACTGTTTTACCCAGCATATTTTTTACATGCACTACAGGAACTTTATCCCCATCTACAGTACGTAACAGGTTTGATTGGGCAGGTCCAGCTCGGTTGGCAGATCCCCTAGTATTGACTAGCCAGGTGGCCTTTGCCAAATGCGTATCCCAGTTTTTGAATGTCCCAGCGCCCATTGCTTTCAATGTAGTCTTTAACAGTCCATTGTATCGTTCAACTTTCCCGGAGGCTGGTGCATGATAGGGGATGTGATACACCCACTCAATACCATGTTCTTTGGCCCAAGTGTCTATAAGGTTGTTTCGGAAATGAGTTCCATTGTCTGACTCTATTCTTTCTGGGGTACCATGTCGCCATAGGACTTGCTTTTCAAGGCCCAGGATAGTGTTCCGGGCGGTGGCATGAGGCACAGGGTATGTTTCCAGCCATCCGGTGGTTGCCTCCACCATTGTAAGTACGTGGCGCTTGCCATTGCGAGTTTGAGGGAGTGTGATGTAATCAATCTGCCAGGCCTCTCCATATTTATATTTCAGCCATCGTCCTCCATACCAAAGAGGCTTTGACCGTTTGGCTTGCTTGATTGCAGCACATGTTTCACAGTCATGAATAACCTGTGCTATAGCGTCCATGGTCAGGTCCACCCCTCGGTCACGAGCCCATCTGTATGTTGCATCTCTACCTTGATGGCCTGAGGTGTCATGGGCCCATCGGGCTATAAATAATTCACCTTTATGCTGCCAATCCAGATCCACCTGAGCTACTTCAATCTTAGCAGCCTGATCCACCTGCTGGTTGTTCTGATGTTCTTCAGTAGCCCGATTCTTGGGCACATGAGCATCTACGTGACGTACTTTCACAGCCAGGTTCTCTACCCGAGCAGCAATATCTTGCCACAATGCAGCAGCCCCGATGGGTTTGCCCCTACGCTGCCAGTTGTTTTGCTTCCATTGCTGTAACCATCCCCATAGGGCATTTGCTACCATCCATGAATCGGTGTAGAGATAGAGAACTGGCCATTTTTCTCGTTCAGCAATGTCTAAAGCCAGCTGAATGGCCTTCACTTCTGCAAACTGACTCGATTCACCTTCTCCCTCAGCAGCTTCTGCAACTCGTCGCGTAGGACTCCATACAGCAGCCTTCCATCTTCGATGCTTCCCCACAATACGACAGGACCCATCAGTGAACAGGGCATATTTCTTTTCATTTTCTGGTAACTGGTTGTACAGTGGGGCTTCTTCAGCACGACCCACCTCCTCCTCTGATGATATCCCAAAGTATTTACCTTCTGGCCAGTCCATAATCACTTCCAATATTCCTGGGCGACTGGGGTTTCCTATTCGAGCCCGCTGAGTAATTAGTGCAATCCACTTGCTCCATGTAGCATCAGTTGCATGATGCGTAGAAGAGACCCTTCCCTTGAACATCCAGCCTAGTACCGGCAATCGGGGTGCTAGGAGGAGCTGCGCTTCAGTACCGACCACCTCTGAAGCAGATCGAACTCCTTCATATGCTGCCAGTATCTCCTTTTCAGTTGGAGTGTAGCGGGCCTCAGACCCTCTGTATCCCCGGCTCCAAAACCCCAGGGGCCGACCTCGAGTTTCCCCAGGTTCTTTCTGCCAGAGGCTCCAGGTGGGGCCGTTCTCCCCGGCTGCAGTGTAGAGCACATTCTTTACATCTGGTCCTGTTCGAACTGGCCCAAGGGCTACTGCATGGACTATTTCCTGCTTGATTTGTTCAAAGGCTTGTCGTTGTTCAGGGCCCCATTCAAACTCATTCTTCTTACGGGTTACTTGGTAGAGCGGGTTTACAATCAGACTGTAATTTGGGATGTGCATTCTCCAAAACCCCACAACACCTAGGAAAGTCTGTGTTTCTTTTTTGTTAGTTGGTGGAGACATAGCTGTTATTTTGTTGATCACATCCATTGGGATTTGACGACGTCCATCTTGCCATTTTATTCCTAAAAACTGGATCTCTCGTGCAGGTCCTTTGACTTTGTTTTGTTTTATGGCAAAACCAGCTTTCAGAAGGATTTGGACTATTTTCTTCCCTTTCTCGAAAACTTCCTCTGCTGTGTCACCCCACACAATAATGTCATCGATGTACTGCAGGTGTTCAGGAGCTTCCCCCTGCTCCAGTGCAGACTGGATCAGCCCATGGCAAATGGTAGGGCTGTGTTTCCACCCCTGGGGCAGTCGATTCCAAGTATATTGGACTCCCCTCCAAGTGAAAGCAAACTGTGGCCTGCACTCTGCTGCTAGAGGGATGTAGAAAAATGCATTAGCGATATCAATTGTGGCGTACCACTTGGCTGCCTTCGATTCAAGTTCGTACTGAAGTTCCAGCATGTCCGGCACTGCAGCACTCAGTGGTGGCGTCACTTCGTTCAGGCCACGATAGTCCACTGTTAGTCTCCACTCGCCATTAGACTTTCGCACTGGCCATATGGGACTATTGAAAGGTGAATGAGTCTTGCTAATCACTCCTTGGCTCTCCAATTGACGAATTAGCTTATGGATGGGAATCAGGGAGTCCCGGTTAGTGCGATATTGCCGCCGGTGCACAGTTGTGGTAGCGATTGGCACTTGCTGTTCTTCGACCCTCAGCAACCCCACAACAGAGGGGTCCTCTGAGAGACCAGGCAAGGTAGATAATTGTTTAATGCCCTCTGTCTCTAAGGCAGCAATACCAAAAGCCCACCGGAACCCTTTTGGGTCCTTGCAGTATCCTCTTCTAAGATAGTCTATGCCAAGGATACATGGAGCATCCGGACCAGTCACAATGCGGTGCTTTTCCCACTCATTCCCAGTCAGACTCACTTCAGCCTCCAATACAGTCAACTGCTGAGATCCGCCTGTCACTCCACAAATATAGATGGGCTCTGGTCCTTTATAGCTCGATGGCATTATAGTACATTGTGCACCGGTGTCTACTAAAGCCTTATACTTCTGTGCGCGTGATGTGCCAGGCCATCGAATCCACACAGTCCAATAAACTCGATTGTCCCTTTCCTCCCCCTGGCTGGAGGCAGGGCCCCCCTAATCCTGGTCAGAATCTTCCTCGTTTTTGTGTTTGAAGGACTGTCTGCTGGAAGTTGGAGCAGCAAACTTTTCGGAGAATCCCTTTTTCCTGATTGTTTTCTTTTGCAACTCACGTACCCGTGCCTCTAGGGTCGCGGTAGATTTTCCATCCCACTTTCTCATGTCCTCTCCATGGTCTCGTAAGTAAAACCACAGGGTGGCACGGGGTGAGTACCCACCATATCGTCTTCCTTGTGTGGGTGAACGCCTACCCCTGACAGCTGAGACACTGCTTTGTACAGGTGCGAAGGAGAATAATCTCTCTTCAAGTTGGTGAACCTTTTCAGAAAGTTTCTCCCAAGTGTTCTCCTTTGGTCGGTGGGCACTGGTTGGTTCAGGTGGGGAGGACAATAGATTCTCTTCAAGTTGGTGAACCTTTTCAGAAAGTTTCTCCACAGCTGAGACGCAGGCCTGTAAGGAAGAGGAGAGACTTTCTTCGTACTGCCGGAGTTGTTTAGCCGCTTCACCCACTGTGGGTTCCTCATCCTCTTTCCAGGCCATTATTGCCAATGAGCTGGCATATGATGATGGTGCACTCCGTACAAACTTCCGCCACATGGGTCGTGTACACTTGACTTCATCTGGATCTGTGGATGTTTGTTTGAGGTCTGGATCCTCATAAATCACTTCCCATACGGCTAATTCCCTCAGGTACTGGATTCCCTTCTCCATAGTGGTCCACTTGCCTGGTAGACATACAAGTTCTTCCTTGAAGGGATACCTTTCCCTCACAGCTGAGAGGAGACGCCTCCAGAGGCTGGTGGGTCGTGCTCCATCTGCAATTGCTTTGTCAATGCCGGCGTCTCGAGCAAGGGATCCCAGCCGCTTGGCTTCCCTGCCGTCTAATTCCACACAATTGGCTCCAGAGTCCCAGCACCGGAGCAGCCAGGTGACAAGCTGCTCACCTATACAGCGACCAAAGTCTTTTCGCACATCTCGTAGCTCGCGCTCGTTTAGGCTTCGGGTAGTTACTGTTGCTCTTTCGGCATCCTCATCTTCCTCCTCCTGAATCCTTGACGGCCCAGCGTCGTCATCATCTTCGTCATCTCTATACTTAGTTTTGGCAGAAGCCTTACCTGGATTGGCAGAAGACTCTCTGCGTTCTAAACGACTTGAATTTCTATACCATATTTTCACCTTCTCTACAGGGGCAGCTTGCACTGCTACTGCTCGTTTCTCTGACTTTGTTACAGGGTCTGCCACAGGGGTTGGAATGCCCTCTGCAGGGTCAACTTGCACTGCTACAGCTCGTTTCTCTGACACGGCCACAGGAGCTGGAGCGGCTACAGGAGCTGGAGCAGTTGCAGGAACCGGAGCTGTAGCGGCTACAGGAGCTGGAACTGGAGCGACTGCAGGAACTGGGACTGGAGCAGCTGCAGGAGCTGGAGCTGGAGCTGGAGCAGTTGCAGGAGCTGGGACTGGAGCAGCAGTAGGAGCTGGAGCTGGAGCGGCTTCAGGAGCTGGAGCTGGAGCGGCTTCAGGAGCTGGGACTGGAGCAGTTGCAGGAACTGGGACTGGAGTAGCGGCCGGAGCTGGAACTGGAGCGACTGCAGGAACTGGGACTGGAGCAGCTGCAGGAGCTGGAGCTGGAGCGGCTTCAGGAGCTGGAGCTGGAGCAGCTTCAGGAGCTGGGACTGGAGCAGTTGCAGGAACTGGGACTGGAGTAGCGGCCGGAGCTGGAACTGGAGCGACTGCAGGAACTGGGACTGGAGCAGCTGCAGGAGCTGGGACTGGAGCGGCTGCAGGAGCTGGGACTGGAGCGGCTGCAGGAGCTGGGACTGGAGCGGCTGCAGAATCCACCGTAGGGGTCACAGTGGCCGTTGGATCTGTCACGGGACTTGGAGTGGCCGCAGGGTCTGTCACTAAGTTGATAGCAGTATCCATGGCAGCTCGATAGGCGTAAGCCAGGCCCCAGCATGTTACAATGATTTGTGTTACTTTGGAACTTCCCGAATCGCGACACCTTTTATTCAAGCATTCTGCCAGTTTTTGAGGATTTTGCACTTGTTCAGGGGTGAATTTCCAAAACACTGGGGGTGCCAACTGGTCTAGATGCCTGCCCATATCCTCCCATACTCCCTGCCACCCACAACTATACTGCCTCCGGGCAGATCTCCGGATGAGCTTCCTAAGTAGTTGTTTAACTTTAAGCAGAACCTGAAGTGCATTCAGGAGGCAGAACAACAAGACTATGCTGGTCTGAGTATCCCAAGGATATTCAATATCTTGGAGAGCTATTGTAATAAACTCAGAGGATAAGAGGGTGGTGAAGGAGGAAGGGAGAGTGATCAAGGAGGGTACAGGGGTGGTGAAGGAGAAAGGGAGAGTGATCCAGTAAGAAAAATTATCTTCCCCTTTCCCCTCCACAGATTGACTCCCTAATGAAAAAGGCAACAGATACAATTGCTAATAGTTTCCAAAATACAGTTTCCAAAGTATAGAATCGAAGATGTTACTGAGTACAAATACCAGGTTAGAGTCATGGCCAGATATTTCATCATCTCATAAGCCACTGATACAACACACAGTACCATAATGGTCTGAAACCAGGGCCCGGAGAGGATAAACAACATGACAGAGAGCACATACGGAAAATAACGTGCTATAATACTCAATTTGGAAAACAGGCGCAGCACAGTTGAGATTAAAGCAATCAGCATTATGACAAGTGACTATTAAGCAGGTCTAATACTTATACCAATTTTAGTTTAACACACTCTGGTCAGATCTGCCGTTATCTCAACCTTTCGTGCCCCACGTTGGGCGCCAAAAAGACTGTCGTGGTTTAACCCGGCTGGCAGCCAAACACCACGCAGCCGTTCGCTCACCCTCCCCCCTCCCTCTCTGGGACGGGGGAGAGAAATGGAAAGTGAAGCCCGTGAGTTGAGATAAAGACAGTTTAATAAGACAGGAAAATAATAATAATAATAATAATAATACAATGATGATAATAGTACTACTAATAATAATATGTACAAACAAGTGATGCACAATGCAATTGCTCACCACCCGCTGACCGATGCCCAGCTTAACCCCGAGCAGTCCGGCCCCCTCCCCCCGGCTAGCCACCCCTATATATTGTTTAGCATGACGTCAGATGGTATGGAATACCCCTTTGGCTAGTTCGGGTCACCTGTCCTGGGTCTGTCCCCTCCCAGCTCTTACTGCACCCCCAGCCTGCCTGTTGGCAGGACAGAGCAAAAGTCTGAGGTGTCCTTGGCTTGGTATAAGCACTGCTCTGCAACAATGAAAACATCGGGGTGTTATCAGCACTCTTCTCATTCTAAGCCAAAACACAGCATTCCACCAGCTACTAGGAAGAAAATTAATTCTGTTCTAACTGAAACCAGGACAACAGAACATTGCTTTTACATACTAAACCTGAGTATGCCTATACATACATACAATCAGGAAAGGTAACAAACAATCCTTTAATTTCCATGACTTAACAGTCTTCATTTTCCATTCCTTTTGAACAATATGTCTCGCTTTAAGTTGTCAAGCAGCTCAGTCTACAGGCCTTATGTATCCCGTTCTTCCTGGATCGAAGAAAAGCATATCCATCTCCTTTTCAAGGCCAATAGGCCTGGGTCAAAAGGAACGTCCAGGTCAGCAGGGGGCATAACAGCAAAAGCCTTAGATGGCTGTAGCAGCAGAGGGGCCGATGGCGTAGCAGTCGGGTCAGTAAAGGAGCCTGCAGCTCCCTCATTATCTGTCAAACCACACGTTTCTGACTGTGGTCCCACATGGCTCTTTAAGTCCTCAGAGACTGCTCGCCAGGTGCCGAGCAATCCCACTGCAACCTTGTCGTTTTTAGTTGCAGAGTCCCACACCTTGACCTCAGTTTGGTCCCATATTTCAGGCTCATAAACTGTCTGATTGTTAATAAGGAGAATAAGCTGTAAGGTTATCAGGGCAGTCTTTGTTCCTAAGGACATATGATTCCCCATAATGCGCAGCTGCTTACCAGCGAGGGGCAGTTGTGTGCGCAGGTCCACTTCTCTCAGCTCGAGCTTCTTTCCAGCTCTGGTGCGCCCATTTCCATCGACTTTCTGTACAAGCTTCTTTGAGCGGTTTGCTGAGTTTGGCTAAACCTATCTTCATAAGGCGATCAATGTGCCTGTTCCCATCCTAGTCTCCGTTCTGCCAGCCTGTTCCTCTTCACTTCTTTTTCCTGCTTCTTTATTGATGTAAGTTCATCACATCGTGTTGCCTTCCTTTTTTTTTTTTTTTTTTTTCTTCTTCTTTCTTGAGGGCAGGCTCCCCTCTTATACCCTTCTCTCCACAGCAGTTCTTTTCAAAACAACTTTTCATTGGTCAAACAACTTTGAATGTAACAACAACAGCAAACACCCAGAAACATCCATGCCTTAAGGGCTGGAGAACAAGAAACCAGAGACTGCATGGAGTCTCCTGAATCACCCTTCTTTGTTCCCTCTAAACTCTTTTATATTCCTGATGGCCTGGTCATTAAGAGTCTAATGTTGCCAAGTACTGAAGTATTTTAGTGGCCTATAGGAAATATACAGAAGAAGATCAACCAGTATTACATCAAATTAAGTATTTGTGCAGGTTGGAGACATAAGCAGCACTTTCTTTTGCAATGCTTTTGAAAGTTTAACAACTTCTTAGTAACTTCTGTGCCTGCTTTTCTGATATTTCTGTATTTAGATGCGTGATTGTCAACCGTTCCTACTGACGTGGCAGTGTATATTATCTGAAGTTGTTCCACCCAGCCATGTTACATAGAATACAGTTTGAGAAACGTTGATCTGAGGGATTCAAATGATAAGAATGAATTTGCAGATATTTCTCCAAGTAGTGATAGGCTTTTCCTATGTGTTATCGAGAACTTGGAGAAACTCATTTTTTGTACTTTGTGTTCATTTTTACAAAACTTGTTTACTTATTTTTATGTTGAGAAGCTTCTTGCAATGATATTCTGGAATAATAAATGAAAATAATCTGTGTTTGTTATTCTAATATAAGAATTTCCTGAAAAAGGATGTGGTTGAAGCTTTTAGGATTAGCTAGAGAAGTCAGGTACCAGATTTGTTGGACAAATGCTTCATAAATATGCTCAATGTTAAATTAAGCATACATTGCGTAAATCTTGCTGACTTCCACACGAGATTCAGAAATTCTATTTGCTCTTCCTTACAGAATGATGGTGTTTCTAAATAAAACAGTAGCTTCCAAGGGGGGGTTCTTATCTAAAGACTGTAAACTTATAACACAAACTTGGTTATTGACTTTGATCTGCATGAGATTTTTGCTTAAAGTTGCGTTATCACAAAAAAAAAAAAAAAAACAACTATTTACTTACCTGCAACAGGATTAATTTTTAACTTTTTAATCAGTGATTTTACTTTCAGCTAAAAGGATAGGAACAATGGAATTGTACAAAGAATTGTCCAAATTTGAAATTCACTTGCTCTTCTTTGTCTTTTCCTGCCCCTATCTGCTGGGATCTCCATTTAGTTGTATGACTTGACCTGAATATCCAAGAAGATGAAATATGTTTGTTGTAGAAGAATGTTGACAATAGGTGCATTTGGAATTGATAAAATGAACCTTTTGAATCAATATGAAGGAGTGAAATTTTATGTTAAAGCATAAATTATAATAAATGGTTACGTGAGCATCTAGTTTATGAATATATACTGCTTGTTTTTTGTATTTTACCTCTTTGGATTTGATAACAGCTTTAAGGAGATGTTGACGTTCTTGAGGTGATTCCAGCTACTTTCAAAAATTCAAAATAGTATTAGTAATCTCAGACTACGTAAAGGGAACAGTATATTAAGGTGGTTCTCCTCTTTCTGGGGGTTATGATAGCCCCATGCTCCCCGAACTGCTAGTATTCTTCATTAAAATCAAAATATTTCAAAAGCATTTGGCATCAATGATGATAGCTGTGCAGCAGATAATCTGTTGCAAGCCACTTTACAATTATGTCAGTGAGAGGATGTAAGGGGAAGGAAACAGCCATCCCTGGCCTGAAAACTGGCAGAAAAAAATCCCTATTGCCTTTTAACCTGCTGTGATGGTTTTACTCGGGTGGGCAGCCGAGCTTCACCACAACTGCTCTCTCACTCCCTCTCTCCTCAAAGAGGAAGGGGGGGGGAATACAACACAGAGAGCTCAAGGTTTGAGATGAGAATGGTTTAATTAAAGGGAAAGGGAATGGGGAGGAAAAAAGAAACCACAGAAACAACAAGGCTGCGTGGAAACACAGAGAGAAGGGAAAAAAAAAATTCTCTACTTCCCATCAAGGAGCGATGTTCAGCCATGTCCTGGGAAGCAGGGCCTCAAAAAGCGTAGCAGTTGTTCAGGACGATGGCCCCCTCCCCCATGAGAGCTCCCCTTTTTATTGCTGAGTGTGACATCAGGTGTTATGGGATATCCCTTTGGCTGGTTTAGGTCAGCTGCCCTGGCGATGTCCCCTCCCCATCACTTGCCCACCCCCAGCCTGCTGGCTCTTGGGGGCTTGGAAGGAGTCCTGATGCTGTGCCAGCACTATGCAGCAATAGACACAACACTGGAGAGATATCAGTGCTGTTCCAGCTACGAGTGTAGAGCACAGCACTGTGTGGGCTGCTGCAGGGAAAGGTGACTCCATCCCAGACAGACCCAACACAGCTGCACCTGGACAGTGTCTGTTGTTACTCCTTTGCCCTCTGTACTGCCTAGCTCTCTTCCTGTAGATCCCTAAATTATTGCTTCAGACAGGAACTCCTTGACTGAAAAAGTGAGAATTGAGTTGCAATTGTGATCAAGTCCTTAATGAAATAAGACTTGCAGCAGCCAACGTTTCAAGAGTAATTGTCTCTGCCTGCCAGTAGGTTTCAAAACTGATGCAAGTCTCTTGAAGGAAGGATAGTTGAAAAGTTGTACAGTTCAAGAGATGCTTATGCTGGCAAAGTAGTTAAATGCTAAGATGTCATTTTGTTCTCAGTTTTAGTTTGTTGTTTGTTTTTTTTTTTTTCCTCCCTGGTGTTTCTTGCTGCAGTGTTAAGTGCCTCTAAGAAAAGATACTTGAATTTATGTACATACAAAATGTGAGTTCTTATCTCAGCATTGAAAACAATCATTCAGGTATTCCTGCTTCATGATGCACCATGCTGTGTAAATGCTAGAAGACTCCCTGATAATTGTGCAGTGCAACATATAACTTCTACCAGCAGACTACTCAGATTGTTGCTTTGTACAATCCTACAAATGACCCAAACTGACTTCCAAAGTTGTTCCACGTTTGCTTTATCTGGTTCATCTCAGGCTATACATCCGTTGACAGCTATTTTTCCTCACCCTCATCTTCAAAAGAGAACTGAACCACCTTGTATTTTTTTTTTATTTTTATTTTTTTTTACATTCCTGAATCGTGGCTCAAGAGCAGGCCGTGAGGTCTCCAACACTATATTTATTATGTTGACATGTAAATTTGGTGAAGTTGATCAATGAGACCTGGAGATAATTGACCTCAATAACATCCTATGATGCTACCAGGCACGGAATTTTTTCCAGTATGTTTGTCATCTGTGATTTCTGAGAACATACCATAAATAGTCTGCTACATATCAGGAAAGAATATAAGGCAATGAAGAAAGCCACTGTTGGGAAAGCTAGATACTTGTTAAACATATATGTAATATGCATGTATAAACATAATAAGTTTTGTCATGGAGCTTTTATACTGCTGCCACTGATGCAGTATTTGAATGTCATTCATGCAGAAGTAAAATAATAGCAAACTCCAGCAGAGTTCAAGAAGTTTGTTTTTTTTTTTTTTTTTTTCTTTTTTTCTCTCAGCATCCAAGTAGTAGAGCTGATTGAAAATCTTCTGAAGTATTCTTCTAAT
This sequence comes from Aythya fuligula, assembly GCF_009819795.1. Lineage (NCBI taxonomy): Eukaryota > Metazoa > Chordata > Aves > Anseriformes > Anatidae > Aythya > Aythya fuligula. The sequence goes on along the minus strand of NC_045594.1, from coordinate 7,023,207 downwards.
GGGAAACAGGCTATCTGTAAATTTCGGTTTTACTGTTAGCTAAAGCAAAAGTTTTCTTTAACCTAGATTGTGCCTCCTGGCTGAGAAATCCTGAAGTTAAGTTTCATGTCTTCATGGTAGACTCTGAGCTGCATTGCTTTGGAGCTAGGACTTTCAAGCCCCTTGGGAACTGCAATTTTTGTTTATCTTGGCTTTCTGTTACTTCCCAAGTTGGCCACCTCATATTCTGATGGGGCTATCAGGGTTCAAAAGGGTTACAACATTTTTTATTTCCTTTCTGATGTCTCTACATGAAGTTTCAGAAACTGCATTCTTTACTTTTTAATTTTTTTGGTTTGTGTCTTTCATAAAAGAAGAACTTAGAATTTCCTGAGAACAAGAATTTGGGATTTTGGGTAGCTTCATTGATGTTTCTGGTTCAGAACTGTCCTGGTTTCAGTTAGGACAGAGTTAATTTTCCTCCTAGTAGCTGGTAGGGTGCTATGTTTTGGATTAGGATGAGAAGAGTGCTTGTAACATGCTGATGGTTTAATTATTGCAGAGCAGTGCTTACACCAAGCCAAGGACTTTTCAGCTTCTCGCTGTGTCCTGCCAGTGGGCAGGCTGGGGGTGCAGCAGGAGCTGGGAGGGGACAGACCCAGGACAGCTGACCCAAACTAGCCAAAGGGGTATTCCATACCATCTGACGTCATGCTAAATAATATATAGGGGTGGCTAGCCGGGGGTGGGGGGGGCCGAACTGCTTGGGGTTAGGCTGGGCATCGGGGTGGTGAGCAATTGCATTGTGCATCGCTAATTTCATACACATTATTATTAGTAGTACTATTATCATTATTGTTATTATTATTTTTCTGTCTTAATAATGTGAGAAACACTCCGTAGCCAATAACTTAGGCTCAGGCGAGGATCTCAGTGAAGTAGTAATTTATTCGCGATTGCAATGGCGGGCGCCCCACAAGCAGGAGAGAGCGCATCTACTAGTTCCAAAACACAGTTTATATACCTTTTGATGGCAGGACCCTCCCCTGTTTCCCCACTGAGTGGGTAATCCAGATTCACAATCTATCTGATGCTTCACAAACAATGCATGGCCTTCAGTCGCTGGCCTGTTAACTTTCAAATTTCTTTTGACATTTTTACTGCTTGAAGTGGTAATGTTTCTTCACTTATCTGACTTGACTTGACACCGTGATTTTCACCTAATTGTCCTAAGGAGTCTGATTGTCTGCATTTTACAAGGTCGCCTGCTAAACTTTCTTATCACTGTAAGCATATCTCAGTACCACATTCCCTCCTTCTAAACAATGTAACTCTGCAAAAACAACATTTCTATTCCCACAATAAACTGTCTTTATCTCAACCCACAGGCTTTGCTTTCCTGTTTCTCTCCCCCATCTCAGAGAGGGAGGGGGAGGGTGAGCGAATGGCTGCGTGGTGTTCAGCTGTCGGCTGGGTTAAACCACAACAGTCCTTTTTGGCACCCAATGTGGGGCACCAAGCGTTGAGATAATGACAGATCTGACCAGAGTGTGTTAAACTAAAATTGGCATAAGTATTAGACCTGCTTAATAGTTGCTAGTCACAATGTTGAGTGCTTTAATCTCAAGTCTACTGTGCCTGTTTTCCAAATTGAATTTTATAGCACGTTACTTTCCATATGTGCTCCCTGTCATGCTGTTCATCCTTTCCGGGCCCTGGTTTAAGATCGTTATGGTACTGTGTGGTGTAATGGTGGTTTATGATGTGACGAAATTGCTGGTCATGACCCTAACCTAGTATTTGTACTCAGTACTGTCGTTGACTCTATACTTTGGAAACCATATCTCAGAAACTGTTAGCAATTACACCTATTGCCTTTTTTCATCAGGGAGCCAATCTGTGGATGGGATGGGGGAGATATTTTTCCTACTTGTTCACTCTCCCTTTCTCCTTCACCACCCTTTTATCCTCCGAGCTAGTTATGATAGTTCTCCAAAATGTTAAATATTCTTGGGATACTCAGACCAGCATGTTCTTCTTGTTGCATCTCCTGAATGTGCTTCAGGTTTTGTTTAAAGTTAAACAACTACTTAGAAATCTCATCCAGAGATCTGTCCTGAGCCAGGATAGTTGTGAGTAGCAGGGAGTGTGGGAGGATATGGGCAGGTTTCTAGAGCAGTGGGCACCTCCAGTGCTTTGGAAGTTCATCCCTGAACAATTGCAAAATCCTAAAAAAAAATAAATAAAAAAATAATGGTGGAATGCTTGAAAAAAGGGTGTCATGACTCTAGCAGTTCCAAAGTGACACAAATCACTAGCATGCAGGGGTCTGGCCCATGCCTATCGAGCTGCAATTGATGCTACTATCAACCTAGTGAAAGCCCAATGGCCACTCCAACACCTACGATGGCTCCTGCAGCCAGGTCAGAGAAACAAGCTGTAGCAGTGCAAGTTGCCCCTGTAGACAAGGTGGAAAAAATGATATAGAGGTTCAGGTCGTTTAGAACGCAGAGAGTCTTTTGCCAAATCTAGGTATAGAGAAGACGAGGCTGGGCCATCAGGGATTCAGGAGGAGGAAGATGCCGAAAAATCAGCAGTAACTACCCGAAACCTATACCACTGTGAGCTACGAGATGTGCGAAAAGATTTTGGTTGCTGCATAGGTGAACAGTTTGTCACCTGGCTGATCCGGTGCTGGGACACCAGAGCCAGTTGTGTGGAATTAGAGGGCAGGGAAGCCAGGCGGCTGGGATCCCTTGCTAGAGACGCAGGCATTGACAAAGCAATTGCAGAGCACAATCTCACATCCTCTGGAGGCGTCTCCTCTCAGCTGTGAGGGAAAGGTATCCCTTCAAGGAAGAACTTGTATGTCTACCAGGCAAGTGGACCACTATGGAGAAGGGAATCCAGTACCTGAGGGAATTAGCTGTACGGGAAGTGATTTATGAGGATCCAGTCCTCAGACAAACATCCAAAGATCCAGATGAAGTCAGGTGTACACGACCCATGTGGCGGAAGTTTGTACGGAGTGCACCATCATCATATGCCAGCTCATTGGCAATAATGGCCTGGAAAGAGGATGAGGAACCCACAGTGGATGAAGTGGCTAAACAACTCCGGCAGTACGAAGAAAGTCTCTCCTCTTCCTTACAGGCCTGCGTCTCAGCTGTGGAGAAACTTTCTGAAGAGTTCCACCAACTTGAAGAGAGATTATTCTCCTCCGCACCTGTACAAAGCAGTGTCTCAGCTATCAGGGGTAGGTGTTCATCCACACAAGGAGGACGATATGGTGGGTACTCACCCCGTGCCACCCTGTGGTTTTACTTACGAGACCATGGAGAGGACGTGAGAAAATGGGATGGAAAATCTACCGAGACCCTAGAGGCACAGGTACGTGAGTTGCAAAAGAAAACAATCAGGAAGAAGGGATTCTCTGAAAAGTTTGCTGCTCCAACTTCCAGCAGACAGTCCTTCAAACACAGAAATGAAGAAGATTCTGACCAGGATTAGGGGGGCCCTGCCTCCAGCCAGGGGGAGGAAAGGGACAATCGAGTTTATTGGACTGTGTGGATTTGATGGCCTGGCACGTCAGACGCACAGAAGTATAAGGCTTTAGTAGACACCGGTGCACAATGTACTATAATGCCATCGAGCTATAAAGGACCAGAGCCCATCTATATTTGTGGAGTGACAGGGGGATCTCAGCAGTTGACTGTATTGGAGGCTGAAGTGAGTCTGACTGGGAATGAGTGGGAAAAGCACCACATTGTGACTGGCCCGGATGCTCCATGTATCCTTGGCATAGACTATCTTAGAAGAGGATATTGCAAGGACCCAAAAGGGTTCTGGTGGGCTTTTGGTATAGCTGCCTTAGAGACAGAGGGTATTAAACAATTATCTACCTTGCCTGGTCTCTCAGAGGACCCCTCTGTTGTGGGGTTGCTGAGGGTCGAAGAACAGCAGGTGCCAATCGCTACCACAACTGTACCAGTGACAATATCGCACCAACCGAGACTCCCTGATTCCCATCCATAAGCTAATTCGTCAATTGGAGAGCCAAAGAGCAATCAGCAAGACTCATTCACCTTTCAATAGTCCCATATGACCAGTGCAAAAGTCTAATGGCGAGTGGAGACTAACAGTGGACTATCATGGCCTGAACAAAGTCACGCCACCACCTAGTGCTGCAGTGCTGGACATACTGGAACTCCAGTATGAACTGGAATTGAAGGCAGCCAAGTGGTACGCCACAATTGATATCGCTAATGCATTTTTCTCCATCCCTCTAGCAGCAGAGTGCAGGCCACAGTTTGCTTTCACTTGGAGGGGAGTCCAATATACTTGGAATCGGCAGCCCCAGGGGTGGAAACACAGCCCTACCATTTGCCATGGACTGATCCAGTCTGCGCTGGAACAAGGGGGAGCTCCTGAACACCTGCAGTACATCGATGACATCATTGTGTAGGGTGACACAGCAGAGGAAGTTTTCGAGAAAGGGAAGAAAATAGTCCAAATCCTTCTGAAGGCTTGTTTTGCCATAAAACAAAATAAAGTCAAAGGACCTGCACGAGAGATCCAGTTTTTAGGAATAAAATGGCAAGATGGACGCCGTCAAATCCCAATGGATGTGATCAACAAAATAACAGCTATGTCTCCACCAACTAGCAAAAAAGAAACACAGACTTTCCTAGGTGTTGTGGGGTTTTAGAGAATGCACATCCCAAATTACAGTCTGAATGTAAACGCGCTCTACCAAGTAACCCGTAAGAAGAATGAGTTTGAATGGGGCCCTGAACAACGACAAGCCTTTGAACAAATTAAGCAGGAAATAGTCCATGCAGTAGCCCTTGGGCCGGTCTGAACAGGACCAGGTGTAAAGAATGTGCTCTACACCGCAGCAAGGGGAGAATGGCCCCACCTGGAGCCTCTGGCAGGAAGAGCCTGGGGAAACTCGAGGTCGACCCTTGGGGTTTTGGAGTCGGGGACACAGAGGATCTGAGGCCCGCTACACTCCAACCGAAAAGGAGATATTGGCAGCATATGAGGGAGTTCGATCTGCTTTGGAAGTGGTTGGTGTGGAAGCGCAGCTACTCCTGGCACTCTGACTGCCGGTATTGGGCTGGATGTTCAAAGGAAGGGTCCCCTCTACACATCATGCAACTGATGCTACGTGGAGCAAGTGGGTTGCACTGATTACTCAGTGGGCTTGAATAGGAAACCCCAGCTGCCCAGGAATATTGGAAGTGACTGGCCAGAAGGCAAATACTTTGGGATATCATCAGAGGAGGAGGTGGTCCGTGCTGAAGAAGCCCCACTGTACAACCAGTTACCAGAAAATGAGAAGCAATATGCCCTGTTCACTGGTGGGTCCTGGTGTATTGTGGGAAAGCATCGGAGATGGAAGGCTGCTGTATGGAGTCCTATGCGACAAGTTGCAGAAGCTGCTGAGGGAGAAGGAGAATCGAGTCAGTTTGCAGAAGTGAAGGCCATTCAGCTGGCTTTAGATATTGCTGAACGAGAGAAGTGGCCAGTTCTCTATCTCTACACTGATTCATGGATGGTAGCAAATGCCCTGCGGGGGTGGTTACAGCAACGGAAGCAGAACAACTGGCAGTACAACGGCAAATCCATCTGGGCTGCTGCATTGTGGCAAGATATTGCTGCTCAGGTAGAGTACCTGGCTGTGAAAGTACGCCACATAGATGCTCGTGTGCCCAAGAATCGGGCTACTGAAGAACATCAAAACAAACAGCAGGTGGATCAGGCTGCTAAGATTGAAGTGGCTCAGGTGGACCTGGACTGGCAACATAAAGGTGAATTATTTATAGCCCGATGGGCCCATGACACCTCAGGCCATCAAGGTAGAGATGCAACATACAGATGGGCTCGTGATCGAGGGGTGGACCTGACCATGGACACTGTAGCACAGGTTATTCATGGTTATGAGACATGCTGCTATGAAGCAAGCCAAATGGTCAAAGCCTCTTTGGTATGGAGGACGATGGCTGAAATATCAATATGGAGAGGCCTGGCAGATTGATTACATCACACTCCCTCAAACCTGCAACAGCAAGCGCCACGTACTTACAATGGTGGAAGCAACTACCGGATGGCTGGAAACATATCCTGTGCCCCATGCCACCGCCCGGAACACTATCCTGGGCCTTGAAAAGCAAGTCCTATGGCAACATGGCACCCCAGAAAGAATAGAATCAGACAATGGGACTCATTTCCGAAACAACCTTATAGACACTTGGGCCAAAGAGCATGGTATTGAGTGGGTGTATCACATCCCCTATCATGCACCAGCCTCCAGGAAAGTTGAACGATACAATGGACTGTTAAAGACTACATTGAAAGCAACGGGCGCTGGGACATTCAAAAATTGGGATACGCATTTGGCAAAGGCCACCTGGTTAGTCAATACTAGGGGATCTGCCAACCGAGCTGGACCTGCCCAATCAAACCTGTTACGTACTGTAGATGGGGATAAAGTTCCTGTAGTGCGTGTAAGAAATATGGTGGGTAAAACAGTCTGGGCTACTCCTGCCTCAGGAGAAGGCAAATCAATTTGTGGGATTGCTTTTGCTCAGGGACCTGGATGCACTTATTGGGTAATGCAAAAGAACGGAGAGGTCCGGTGTGTACCTCAAGGGGATGTAGTACTGGGTGTGAATAGCCCATGAGTTGAATTGTATCATATTAATTATTATATAATACTGTATGTCATCGCTACCGTGATTGCTATATACCGTAGATGAAAATGGTGATTAATTAGAATGTATGGGAAAGAGTGCAACCTTAGCATGACATAAATGGTATGGAATAAGTGGTGGATATATGTCCTGGTTTCAGTTAGGACAGAGTTAATTTTCCTCCTAGGAGCTGGTAGGGTGCTATGTTTTGGCTTAGGATGAGAAGAGTGCTGATAACATGCTGATGTTTTAATTATTTCAGAGCAGTGCTTACACCAAGCCAAGGACCTTTCAGCTCCTCACTCTGTCCTGCCAGTGGGCAGGCTAAGGATGCAGCAAGAGCTGAGAGGGGACAGACCCAGGACAGCTGACCCAAAGTGGCCAAAGGGATATTCCATCCCATCTGACATGCTGAACAATATATAGGGGTGGCTAGCCGGGGGGTGGGGAGGGCCGTGCTACTCAGGATAGGATGGGCATCGGTTAGCGGGTGGTGAGCAATTGCATTGTGCATCACTTGTTTTGTACACATTACTATTAGTAGTACTATTATCATCATTACTGTTATTTTTATTGCTATTATTATTTTTCTGTCTTAATAAACTGTCTTTATCTCAACCCACAGGCTTTGCTTTCCTGTTTCTCTCCCCCATCTTAGAGAGGGAGATAGGGGAAGGTGAGCGAATGGCTGTGTGGTGTTTAGCTGCTGGCCAGGTTAAACCACAACAAGAACGTTCCCCTTTGTTTGGTTTATTTCAGTTTGGTTACAGTAGATTTCTTGTCTTGCTTTCTATGGATAGATCTCATATCTTGCTGATATTCAGTTGCTCTGGCTCTGTGGTCTATAAAGTAATCTGTAATAACATGAGGCTTGCTGGGTGTCATGGTTTAACCCGGCCGGCAGCTAAACACCACGCAGCCGTTCGCTCACCCTCCCCCTCCCTCTCTGGGACGGGGGAGAGAAATGGAAAGTGAAGCCCGTGAGTTGAGATACAGACAGTTTAATAAGACAGGAAAATAATAATAATAATAATAATAATAATACAATGGTGATAATAGTACTACTACTAATAACATGTACAAACAAGTTATGCACAATGCAATTGCTCACCACCCGCTGACCGATGCCCAGCCTAATCCCGAGCAGTCCGGCCCCCTCCCCCAGCTAGCCACCCCTATATATTGTTTAGCATGACGTCAGATGGTATGGAATACCCCTTTGGCTAGTGTGGGTCAGCTGTCCTGGGTCTGTCCCCTCCCAGCTCTTACTGCATCCCCAGCCTGCCTGTTGGCAGGACAGAGCGAAAGGCTGAGATGTCCTTGGCTTGGTATAAGCACTGCTCTGCAACAATTAAAACATCGGGGTGTTATCAGCACTCTTCTCATCCCAAGCCAAAACACAGCATTCCACCAGCTACTAGGAAGAAAATTCTGTTCTAACTGAAACCAGGACACTGGGTTAGACCAGGGAATGCACTGGCGTCTGCAGTATGTCGTAGAAGAATCTGTAAACAGCTAGTCTTAACCAAGTCATGTAAATGTGATTTTTATTATTGTATGTGTATCTTGAAGCTTCAGGGTTGGAACTCTGGAAGTACTTTTCTTCTCTTCCTTTCATTTGAATCTGAAATGCTTCCACAGATTTTTCAGATTTCCCCACTCTGTTCTGATCTCAGCCAGGTAGGCTAAAACTACTGGTCTTCTGTTGTGAGTTAATTGAAGAATTGGGGGGAGAGCGAGAGAGAGAGAGAGAGAATGTGTTTCTTCTGTAATGGGAAGGTGGTTTTTTTGTTTGTTTGGTTTGTTTTTTTTTTTAAGTAATTCTTATGGATGAAACAAAGTATTCTGAAGTAAGACATTACATGGTCCCATACAAGTCTTTTGTTATGGTCCCATACAAGTCTTTTTGGACCTCATTTTAAAAAGGAAGTATTGTTTTTTTTAACCTTCACTCTGCAATCTGTTAGACTTTCTCAGACAATGTTTTGAGAACTGCTGTTAATGTGAAATGGCTTCAGCAATTTAATTTTCTTTTCATTGCTACTGCTAGGTGGCTTTAATTTGCACTTGGGATAGAGAAATTATTGAACTTTTTCTTAATAGAACAAGATTGACAATTGCCTTGAAACTGAATAGAGCAATGAAGGCGGTAACTGAATGACTGCTCTGTGAAGGCATTAAGTAAGCTTAAGTGAAACATTTCTTGAAGTTTCTTGCAATTTTTTTTTTTTTTTTTTTTTTTTTTTAGCAGTGTTGATTGTGTAGAAATTGCTAACACACTTGGCATTGGTCTTTACCAAATACCTGTAGTTGTTCTGGTCATGTAATGGTCTTCTCATTCTGATTGTTACATACTCGGTCAATTATAATGGTCATTGGCACAGCAGCTTTTGGGATCCGAGAGGAAGAAAGTGTTGTCTTATTTGTTACTTGATTTTTTTTTTAATATCTTCAAATCATGGCATTTGAGTAATTTATGAATTTTATATATCCAGAAACTTAAATTTTGAGTGTCGTGGAAAATTGGAAATAAATGTGTTTTGTGGGAGTGTACTCTGATACTTCTACAACTTATTCTGTAATAGTACTGAGTGATTCAACAAAATACTTGAATAGACTCTGCACAGAATCCTGGTGTTGTCAGTGTTGTGTATGTTTTTTCTATTTTTACAGTTTGTCTTTCTTGCTGTAGCTTTGTTACAGCATAACCAGATGATGGCACTAGACTTTTTGTAACCACAGTGAAAATGTTTTACGTTCTTTAAGACATCATTTTTTGTCTGTGCAGCATTTTTCACAATTTCTAGCAGTCCTTATAAACACTCTTTTGCAAGTCCTAGGACCCTATTCTATTATAAGTATAGTTTTGTGAAGGTTGAGTTTCAGGGATCTTGGCGAGCTGGGTAAGGATGTCCTTAGGGAATAACATAAGTGAAGGATTTGAGGGATGTTGGTAGGACCTTTCAAGTCGTGGTCTTTTCCCTGTGGGGTGTGTGCATGAGCCCTGCCCCATTGTGCTCTGCATGCCAGCATCTCTAGGGGACTGGGTCCTAGCACATGGTTACACCTTGCTGTATACAGATGTGAGCATGTGGATTCCTGCTGCAAGAGCTTGTGCCTTGCTCAGCAAAGCTAGACCCAGTGTGTTGGTAAGGCTTGCTTGCTTGAATGTGTTTTAATATAATCATGCTGCTTTTCTACCCTTCTTGGAGCCAGGAAGAGAGTAAGATGGCTGTTCACTGTAAATACTTTCTGTAAGTACTTACTGTAAGTAAGTAAATTCTGTAAATACTTACTGTAAGATGGCTGTATACTGTAAATACTTTCTCTGCCTTGTCTGCCCCATCTGTTTGAACACATCTAAGGAAATCATGAGGGTTGCAGAAACTCAATCCTTTATAAACCCAGAAGTGAAAATTTAATGTATTTTATGTTACAGGAGCATGAGGTGGGGAAGCAGGCAGCTGTAGGAGAGGGTGTCACGGGCAGGTGGTGGGGACATGCAGCTGAAAAGGCAAAGTAAAAATGGAAAGTAGAAGGTAAGGTGGTAGGTTGGTAATACTCAGGCATAGGGCCATGGTCAGGAGATGGGTGGGATTTAGGTTCCAGGTAACTAAAGGCTAACTGAGCAGGAAGGCTTGTGTCAGCTGGGAATTGAGGAAGGGACATACAAAGAGGAGAAAGAGAATAAATGATGCAAGAGGTGATGGGAGGGAAATGGTGTAATGAATGTGGATTTTGGATAACCTATTCTTTAAGTAGAAAGAAGATGTTGGTGTTAGTTATGTGCTTTGCCATACTTGAGTGGCAAGTTTGAGCTTTCAAAGTTAATAGAGTAGTAAGTTTCTATTGTAAACCTTATTTTCATTCCCCTTTATGCTTGTCTAGTACAAGTATTTTTTTAATCTTAGCGTTTCTAGGTCAGCTCAGAAGAAAACCACTTTTGTGTAAATAAACATGACAGTTGTGAACATTCTTATTGAATCAATGCAGATATAAAATTGGCTTGTGAGCTATTCATAGCTTAAAGCGCTGTTCTAATGCGATTGCTGTCAAATAACAATTCATTACCTTTTAAGACAGACACCTTGCTTAGCAACTATAATGAAATAAGTATTTCATTGAGTTAAGGTGTTTATAAAATTAGAAAAGACTTGTAAGGAAGACATACAGCAAAAAAAATTGGTGTTGTATTTGGTGGGAATATTAGTGCTATTTAAGGGTATTAAATAGCGGAATGGCTTGCATCTGTAAACAATGATCTTTAATGCAAGTGTTTTGAGACTGCTAGGTATTTGGAACAGACTAGGTATTTGGAACAGAAGTTGTGGGGAGTTGGGGGTCATCCTCTTCTTGCAGATAACCAGCGATAGTACTAGAAGGAATGGCCTCGAGTTCTTAATGGTCTTAATGATTCTAAGATTTTTCACCGTCCCTCTATTGCCTCTTTAATAGGCAGTAGTTCTGTAATGCTGAGCGTTACTGTTTCTCTTTTCTGTACCTTTTTCTAGTTGTGCTGTATGCCACTTGAGATAGGTGTCAAGGAGCTGTTTGCAGCATTGAAGATAAATGTTCGCTTTATTCCGTTTCAGCTACGCCGGGAAGTTTGAGTTAATTTAAAGGATGATTTAGACTGTTGTGTGCTAACCTGACCTTCTCTGAAGGTTTCTTCAGTTGTCTGAAGTGTTTGCAGTAAGAGCAAAACATTATCCATCCATCTGTTTGAACTACCTGGAAAGACCAGCGTAATGGATTGAAAGAAATCCATGGCAAAAATCCAAATGGCAAGGAAATGTCTGGTGCTTACCAAAAACAATATACAGAATGCCTGGCTTCTGAGAGTAGCTGATACAAAGCATTGTTTTTCAGTAAAAAGGATGACTAGATAATTCCTCAAATGCCTTTCCAACCTTATGTCTATGGCCTTTTAAGTAAACATCTGTGACATTTCAGTAATGGCTTTCTACTAATTCAGTGTTTTTTGTAGAATTTTTAGAAGATCATCTATGTAATAAAGCTCTTGAAAATAGCTAAGTGCTAAATGGAAACTTTTTTTTGTTCCTAGAAGTCTACATTTGATGACATTATTAGTTGGTGACTGGATTGTACGTCTAGTGGACTTCAGGTGTGTCCATCTGGTGTGTACACTGGCAGCTGTCATTTGTGAACAAGATAAAGTTGCATTCAAGATAAAGTTGCATTACTCGTGATTTAAGCTGGTTGTTGTTACTGGCTAGGGTAAATGTTATGAGTGTGTGCTCCTTTTTTTTTTTTTTTTTTTTTTTTTTTTTTCTCTGTATTCCAAAGTGGATCTTTTCATAAAGAGGATGCATTGCTGGAGGAGTTTTGGAAGGTCTTTCTAGATCATACCAAGTGTTTCCACAATCATTTCTCAAAAGAAATTTCTCAGAATGATTTTGCTTTGTCCTACATACTGTTCTTGCATGTTTGGTAATATTAAATGTTGGCAACTGTATAATTTAAATAGAATCATTTTCTTTTTTTTTGTCACGGTTGTCAAGTAGTGGAGTACAAAATTGAATAAATGTGTTTCTAGTGATTGAGTAAATTTATTGTGTCAAATATTTGGTTCTGCTATTTAAGCAGACAGCTATCAATGCAGAAATACAGATGAAGTGTGATAGGTATGGTGTGGTTCATAGAATGAATGTGATTTGCAGCTTTGTAATCCACATAAGAACTATATATATCTCTTAATATTGCTTTTCAGGTTATTACTTCAGTGCCATATTGTTTATGGATATTAAAGCATATTAACGTGTCTCAGGAAACTCAGATAAGCCTGTGTGATGTCAGTAATGCCAAATGCTTGATGTCTTAAAATGTAATTAGTTAACATTTAGTTTATATGTAGTCAAAATTATGTACTGTTTTGTTTGTCACTTTCCTGAAGTTCCTCTGTTCTTTGAAGAACAGACTAAGTCAAAATTAACAGAGGATGAGTCTGTTTCTCTTTCATGTTTACAGTACAGGAATGGTGGTTGTCTAGTAGTGCTACTTCAAAAGTGCATGAGGGTAAGAGAACTGCTTACAGAACGCAGCAAGCCTCCTCTTGCCAAACGGACTGCGGCAACCCAGACCAAGTGACTGCCCAAAAATGTGGCTGTTCAGGTCTCTGGCTGCAGGGAGTGCCTGAGCCTGTTGCTACCAGTGGAGGGTGGCAGAGATACTGCTCGCATGAGGTGCGAGCAGGTGGAGGATCTGATCAGCCTGGAGGTAGTGCTCAAGGAGGAGGTGGAGAGATTAAGGACTATCAGGGAGTGTGAACAGGAGTTAGACTGGTGGAGAAACTCCCTGCCATGCTGTCCTGGTTTCAGTTAGAACAGAATTAATTTTCTTCCTAGTAGCTGGTGGAATGCTGTGTTTTGGCTTAGGATGAGAAGAGTGCTGATAACACCCCAATGTTTTAATTGTTGCAGAGCAGTGCTTATACCAAGCCAAGGACATCTCAGCCTTTTGCTCTGTCCTGCCAACAGGCAGGCTGGGGGTGCAGTAAGAGCTGGCAAGGGACAGACCCAGGACAGGTGACCCAAACTAGCCAAAGGGGTATTCCATACCATCTGACGTCATGCTAAACAATATATAGGGGTGGCTAGCCGGGGGAAGGGGGCCGGACTGCTCGGGATTAGGCTGGGCATCGGTCAGCAGGTGGTGAGCAATTGCATTGTGCATCACTTGTTTGTACATATTATTATTACTTTCCTATTATCACCATTGTAACATTATTGTTATTATTATTATTATTATTTTGTTATTATTATTTTCCTGTCTTATTAAACTGTCTTTATCTCAACTCACGGGCTTCACTTTCCATTTCTCTCCCCCATCCCAGAGAGGGAGGGGGGAGGGTGAGCGAACGGCTGCGTGGTGTTTAGCTACCAGCCGGGTTAAACCACGACAGTCTTTTTGGCGCCCAACGTGGGGCTCGAAAGGTTGAGATAACGGCAGATCTGACCAGAGTGTGTTAAACTAAAATTGGTGTAAGTATTAGACCTGCTTAATAGTCACTTGTCATAATGCTGATTGCTTTAATCTCAACTCTGCTGCGCCTGTTTTCCAAATCATAGAATCATAGAATCATAGAATATCCTGAGTTGGAAGGGACCCTTAAGGATCATCAAGTCCAACTCTTGACACCGCACAGGTCTACCCAAAAGTTCAGACCATGTGACTAAGTGCACAGTCCAATCTCTTCTTAAATTCAGACAGGCTCGGTGCAGTGACCACTTCCCTGGGGAGCCTGTTCCAGTGTGCAACCACCCTCTCTGTGAAGAACCCCCTCCTGACGTCCAGCCTAAATTTCCCCTGCCTCAGCTTAACCCCGTTCCCGCGGGTCCTGTCACTAGTGTTAATGGAGAAAAGGTCTCCTGCCTCTTGACAACCCCTTACGAGGAAGTTGTAGACTGTGATGAGGTCTCCCCTCAGCCTCCTCTTCTCCAGGCTGAACAGGCCCAGTGACCTCAGCCGTTCTTCGTACGTCTTCCCCTCAAGGCCTTTCACCATCTTCGTAGCCCTCCTCTGGACACTTTCCAACAGTTTCATGTCCTTTTTATACTGTGGTGCCCAGAACTGCACACAGTACTCGAGGTGAGGCCGCACCAGCGCAGAGTAGAGCGGGACAATCACCTCCCTTGACCTACTAGCGATGCCGTGCTTGATGCACCCCAGGACACGGTTGGCCCTCCTGGCTGCCAGGGCACACTGCTGGCTCATATTCAACTTGCTGTCTACCACGACCCCCAGATCCCTCTCTTCTAGGCTGCTCTCCAGCGTCTCATCGCCCAGTCTGTACATGCAGCCAGGGTTTCCCCGTCCCAGGTGCAGGACCCGGCACTTGCTCTTATTGAACTTCATGCGGTTGGTGATCGCCCAGCTCTCCAACCTGTCCAGATCCCTCTGCAAGGCCTTTCCACCCTCATTTGAGTCCACAACTCCTCCAAGTTTGGTGTCATCAGCAAACTTGCTCAAAATACCTTCTATTCCTACATCCAGATCGTTTATAAAAATATTGAAAAGTACTGGCCCTAAAATGGAGCCTTGAGGGACCCCACTGGTGACCGCCCGCCAGCCTGACGCAGCCCCATTTACCATAACCCTTTGGGCCCTGCCCGTTAGCCAATTGCTCACCCATCGTATGATGTTTTTATTTAGCTGTATGGTGGACATTTTGTCCAGGAGGATCCTATGGGAAACCGTGTCAAAAGCCTTGCTGAAGTCCAAAAAAATCACATCAGCTGGTTTCCCTTGGTCCACCATACGGGCGATCTTATCATAAAAGGAAATCAGGTTAGTTAGGCAGGACCTACCCTTCACAAACCCATGCTGGCTGGGACCAATGACTGCTTTGTCCCCCAGGTGCGCCTCAATAAGTTCGAGAACCAACTTCTCCATGATTTTACCAGGCACTGACGTGAGACTGACAGGCCTGTAATTGCTAGGGTCTTCTTTCTGACCCTTCTTGAAAATTGGCACAACATTTGCCAGCTTCCAGTCTACCGGGACCTCTCCAAATTCCCAGGATCGTTGAAAAATAATTGAGAGAGGTTCCGCGATGACATCCGCCAGCTCTTTCAGCACCCGGGGATGAATCCCATCCGGACCCATGGACTTGTAGGGATCCAGGTGGATTAGCAAATCCCGCACACGTTCAGGGTCGGTTGGGAGTTTGTCATCCCCACCGTCCCGGTCCTCCAGCTCAGGGCACCCTGGGTCCCGAAGCCCATCATCGGCATTGAAGATAGAGGCAAAGAAGGCGTTAAGCGTCTCTGCTTTGCCTACGTCATCGTCTGTGAGGAGACCTTCCCTATCAAGGAGCGGCCCTATGTATTCTTTAGTTCTCCTTTTTCCATTTACATATCTAAAAAAACCCTTTTTATTTTCTCTCACAGACACAGCCAGCTTCAACTCTAGGTGTGCTTTGGCCACTCGAACTTTCTCCCTACAAACACGAACAGCATCCCTGTATTCTTTCCATGACGCCTGGCCCTCCTTCCAGTAGCGAAACACTCTCTGTTTCCGCCTAATCTCCATTAGAACATTCCTGGTCAGCCACGCCGGCCTCCTTCCCCGCCTGCCTGACTTGCGATATTTTGGAATTGCCTGATCTTGTGCTTCTAGGAGGCATCGCTTAAAGAGTGACCAGCACTGGTGGACATCGAGGCCTTCAAGAGCAGTTTCCCAGGGGACCTTACTGACTAGTTCCCTGAGCAGCCTGAAGTCCGCTTTCCCCATATCTAGGGATGAGGTTTTGGTGGCACTTTTCCTTCTGTCACCATAAATTTTGAACTCAACCACTTCATGGTCGCTATGACCGAGGCGGCCACCAATCACCACATCTCCCACCAGACCCTCTCTGTTTTCTAGCAACAGGTCTAGGAGGGCACCTTTCCTAGTTGGCTCCGTTAGCACCTGCACCAAGAAGTTATCATCTAGGTGCTTCATGAACGTTCTGGACTTGCTCGTGTCAGCCGTGTGGCACTCCCAGTTAACGTCCGGCAAGTTGAAGTCCCCCATAAGGACAAGGGGAGTTAATCTCGAGGCCTCTCTTAGTTCTGTAAAGAATAATTTATCGGCGCTATCGTCCTGGCCAGGCGGTCTGTAATAGACTCCCACAACGACATCCCCTTTATTCGTTCGTCCCTTGATCCTTACCCAGAGGCTCTCAACTTTGCCATTGCCGACCTGAAGTTCCACACAGTCCAGCCCCTGCTTCACATACATCGCCACCCCACCACCTCGCCTACCCTGCCTGTCCCTCCTGAAGAGCCTGTAACCATCTATCGCAACACCCCAGTCACAGGACTCATCCCACCAGGTTTTGCTTATGCCGATGATGTCGTAGTTGCGGGACAAATTTCCAAATTGAGTATTATAGTACATTATTTTCCGTATTTGCTCTCTGTCATGTTGTTTATCCTCTCTGGGCCCTGGTTTCAGATCATTATGGTACTGAGTGTTGTAGCAATGGCTTATGAGATGATGAGATATCTGGTCATGACTCTAACTCGGTATTTGTACTCAGTAACATCGTCGACTCTGTATTTTGGAAACTGTATCTTGGAAACTATTAGCAATTATACCTATTGTTTTTTTCCATTAGGGAGTCAATCTGTGGAGGGGAAAGGGGAAGATATTTTTTCTTACTTGATTACTCTCCCTTTCTCCTTCACCACCCCTGTATCCTCCTGGATCACTCTCCCTTTTTCCTTCACCACCCTCTTACCCTCCGAGCTTGCTACAATAGCTCTCCAAGATATTGAATATCCTTGGGATACTCAGACCAGCCTAGTCTTGTTGTTATGCCTCCTGAATGCGCTTCAGATTCTGCTTAAAGTTAAACAACTACTTAGGAAGCTCATCCGGAGATCTGCCCGGAGGCAGTATAGTTGTGGGTGCCAGGGAGTATGGGAGGATATGGGCAGGCATCTAGAGCAGTTGGCACCCCCAGTGTTTTGGAAATTCACCCCTGAACAACTGCAAAATCCTCAAAAACTGGCAGAATGCTTGAGAAAAAGGTGTCATGATTCTGGCAGTTCCAAAGTAACACAAATCATTGTAATATGCTGGGGCCTGGCTCATGCCTATCGAGCTGCCATTGATACTGCTATCAACTTAGTGACAGACCCTGTGGCCACTCCAAGCCCTGTGACAGATCCAACGGCCACTGTGACCCCTACGGTGGACTCTGCAGCCGCTCCAGTCCCAGCTCCTGCAGCCGCTCCAGTCCCAGCTCCTGCAGCCGCTCCAGTCCCAGCTCCTGCAGCCGCTCCAGTCCCAGCTCCTGCAGCCGCTCCAGTCCCAGCTCCGGTTCCTACAGCTGCTCCAGCTCCTGTGGCTGGGTCAAAGAAAAGAGCTGTAGCAGTGCAAGTTGACCCTGCAGAGGGTATTCCAACCCCTGTGGCAGACCCTGTAACGGGGTCAGAGAAACGAGCTGTAGCAGTGCAAGTTGACCCTGCAGAGGGTATTCCAACCTCTGTGGCAGACCCTGTAACAAGGTCAGAGAAACGAGCTGTAGCAGTGCAAGTCGACCCTGCAGAGGGTATTCCAACCTCTGTGGCAGACCCTGTAACGGGGTCAGAGAAACGAGCTGTAGCAGTGCAAGCTGCCCCTGTAGAGAAGGTGAAAAAATGGTATAGAGATTCAGGTCATTTAGGATGCAGAGAGTCTTCTGCCAAATCTATGTATAGAGATGACGGAGACGACGACGACGCTGGGCCATCAAGGGTTCAGGAGGAGGAAGATGAGGATGCCGAAAAATCAACAGTAACTACCCGAAGCCTAAACGAGCGTGAGTTACGAGATGTGCGAAAAGATTTTGGTCGCTGTATAGGTGAGCAGCTGTCACCTGGCTGCTCCGATGCTGGGACTCTGGAGCCAATTGTGTGGAATTAGACGGCAGGGAAGCCAAGCGACTGGGATCCCTTGCTAGAGACGCAGGCATTGACAAAGCAATTGCAGATGGAGCACAATCTCACAGCCTCTGGAGGCGTCTCCTCTCAGCTGTGAGGGAAAGGTATCCCTTCAAGGAAGAACTTGTATGTCTACCAGGCAAGTGGACCACTATGGAGAAGGGAATCCAGTACCTGAGGGAATTAGCCGTACGGGAAGTGATTTATGAGGATCCAGTCCTCAGACAAACATCCAAAGATCCAGATGAAGTCAGGTGTACACGACCCATGTGGCGGAAGTTTGTACGGAGTGCACCATCATCATATGCCAGCTCATTGGCAATAATGGCCTGGAAAGAGGATGAGGAACCCACAGTGGATGAAGTGGCTAAACAACTCCGGCAGTACAAAGAAAGTCTCTCCTCTTCCTTACAGGCCTGCGTCTCAGCTGTGGAGAAACTTTCTGAAGAGTTCCACCAACTTAAAGAGAATCTATCTTCATCCCCACCTGAACCAACCAGTGTCCACCGACCAAAAGAGAACACTGTGGAGAAACTTTCTGAAAAGGTTCACCAACTTGAAGAGAGATTATTCTCCTCCGTACCTGTACAGAGCAGTGTCTCAGCTATCAGGGGTAGTCGTTCATCCACACAAGGAAGACGATATGGTGGGTACTCACCCCGTGCCACCCTGTGGTTTTACTTACGAGACCATGGAGAGGACATGAGAAAATGGGATGGAAAAATCTACCGCGACCCTAGAGGCACGGGTACGTGAGTTGCAAAAGAAAACAATCAGGAAGAAGGGATTCTCTGAAAAGTTTGCTGCTCCAACTTCCAGCAGACAGTCCTTCAAACACAGAAATGAAGAAGATTCTGACCAGGATTAGGGGGGCCCTGCCTCCAGCCAGGGGGAGGAAAGGGACAATCGAGTTTATTGGACTGTGTGGATTTGATGGCCTGGCACGTCAGACGCACAGAAGTATAAGGCTTTAGTAGACACCGGTGCACAATGTACTATAATGCCATCGAGCTATAAAGGACCAGAGCCCATCTATATTTGTGGAGTGACAGGGGGATCTCAGCAGTTGACTGTATTGGAGGCTGAAGTGAGTCTGACTGGGAATGAGTGGGAAAAGCACCGCATTGTGACTGGCCCGGATGCTCCATGTATCCTTGGCATAGACTATCTTAGAAGAGGGTATTGCAAGGACCCAAAAGGGTTCCGGTGGGCTTTTGGTATAGCTGCCTTAGAGACAGAAGGCATTAAACAATTATCTACCTTGCCTGGTCTCTCAGAGGATCCCTCTGTTGTGGGGTTGCTGAGGGTCGAAGAACAGCAAGTGCCAATCGCTACCACAACTGTGCACCGGCGGCAATATCGCACTAACCGAGAATCCCTGATTCCCATCCATAAGCTAATTCGTCAATTGGAGAGCCAAAGAGCAATCAGCAAGACTCATTCACCTTTCAATAGTCCCATATGACCAGTGCAAAAGTCTAATGGCGAGTGGAGACTAACAGTGGACTATCGTGGCCTGAACGAAGTGACGCCACCACTGAGTGCTGCAGTGCCGGACATGCTGGAACTCCAGTATGAACTGGAATTGAAGGCAGCCAAGTGGTACGCCACAATTGATATCGCTAATGCATTTTTCTCCATCCCTCTAGCAGCAGAGTGCAGGCCACAGTTTGCTTTCACTTGGAGGGGAGTCCAATATACTTGGAATCGGCAGCCCCAGGGGTGGAAACACAGCCCTACCATTTGCCATGGACTGATCCAGTCTGCACTGGAGCAGGGGGAAGCTTCTGAACACCTGCAGTACATCAATGACATTATTGTGTAGGGTGACACAGCAGAGGAAGTTTTTGAGAAAGGGAAGAAAATAGTCCAAATCCTTCTGAAAGCCGGTTTTGCCATAAAACAAAATAAAGTCAAAGGACCTGCACGAGAGATCCAGTTTTTAGGAATAAAATGGCAAGATGGACGTCGTCAAATCCCAATGGATGTGATCAACAAAATAACAGCTATGTCTCCACCAACTAGCAAAAAAGAAACACAGACTTTCCTAGGTGTTGTGGGGTTTTGGAGAATGCACATCCCAAATTACAGTCTGATTGTAAACCCGCTCTACCAAGTAACTCGTAAGAAGAATGAGTTTGAATGGGGCCCTGAACAACGACAAGCCTTTGAACAAATCAAGCAGGAAATAGTCCATGCAGTAGCCCTTGGGCCAGTTCGAACAGGACCAGATGTAAAGAATGTGCTCTACACTGCAGCCGGGGAGAACGGCCCCACCTGGAGCCTCTGGCAGAAAGAACCTGGGGAAACTCGAGGTCGGCCCCTGGGGTTTTGGAGTCGGGGATACAGAGGATCCGAGGCCCGCTATACTCCAACTGAAAAGGAGATATTGGCAGCATATGAAGGAGTTCGATCTGCTTCGGAGGTGGTCGGTACTGAAGCGCAGCTCCTCCTAGCACCCTGATTGCCGGTACTAGGCTGGACATTCAAAGAAAGGGTCTCCTCTACACATCATGCGACTGATGCTACGTGGAGCAAGTGGGTTGCACTGATTACTCAGCGGGCTCGAATAGGAAACCCCAGTCGCCCAGGAATATTGGAAGTGATTATGGACTGGCCAGAAGGTAAATACTTTGGGATATCATCCGAGGAGGAGGTTTGTCGTGCTGAAGAAGCCCCACTGTACAACCAGTTACCAGAGAATGAAAAGAAATATGCCCTGTTCACTGATGGGTCCTGTCGTATTGTGGGGAAGCATCGGAGATGGAAGGCTGCTGTATGGAGTCCTACACGGCGAGTTGCAGAAGCTGCTGAGGGAGAAGGTGAATCGAGTCAGTTTGCAGAAGTGAAAGCCATTCAGCTGGCTTTAGATATTGGTGAATGAGAAAAATGGCCAGTTCTCTATCTCTACACCGATTCATGGATGGTAGCAAATGCCCTGTGGGGATGGTTACAGCAATGGAAGCAAAACAACTGGCAGCATAGGGGCTAACCCATCTGGGCTGCTGCTTTGTGGCAAGACATTGCTGCTCGGGTAGAGAACCTGGCTGTGAAAGTACGCCACGTAGATGCTCATGTGCCCAAGAATCGGGCTACTGAAGAACATCAAAACAACCAGCAGGTGGATCAGGCTGCTAAGATTGAAGTAGCTCAGGTGGACCTGGATTGGCAGCATAAAGGTGAATTATTTATAGCCCGATGGGCCCATGACACCTCAGGCCATCAAGGTAGAGATGCAACATACAGATGGGCTCGTGATCGAGGGGTGGACCTGACCATGGACGCTATAGCACAGGTTATTCATGACTGTGAAACATGTGCTGCAATCAAGCAAGCCAAACGGTCAAAGCCTCTTTGGTATGGAGGACGATGGCTGAAATATAAATATGGAGAGGCCTGGCAGATTGATTACATCACACTCCCTCAAACTCGCAATGGCAAGCGCCACGTACTTACAATGGAGGAAGCAACCACCGGATGGCTGGAAACATATCCTGTGCCTCATGCCACCGCCCGGAACACTATCCTGGGCCTTGAAAAGCAAGTACTATGGCGACATGGCACCCCAGAAAGAATAGAGTCAGACAATGGGACTCATTTCCGAAACAACTGTCCTGGTTTCAGTTAGCACAGAATTAATTTTCTTCCTAGTAGCTGGTGGAATGCTGTGTTTTGGCTTAGAATGAGAAGAGTGCTGATAACACCCCGATGCTTTAATTGTTGCAG